>NC_048304.1:13848285-14162178 GCF_013100865.1 Trachemys scripta elegans | reverse complement strand
AAAGCTTATGCTCTAATAAATTTGTTAGTCTCTAAGGTGCCACAAGTACTCCTGTTCTTTTTGCGGATACAGACTAACACGACTGCTACTCTGAAACAAATACCTATGTAAGACAAATGTATTTTTTAAAATAAATCAGATCCTTAAGCTTACTGTTTAAACTGTGACTCATTGAGTAAGTGGGCATCATGGTCCATCTTGCTGAAAGTACTCTTCTAACCTGTACATTTTGCCCCTTAATATGAAGCTCACATGGTAGAAGTTAACAGGAACAATTTTTTCAGCACTTTAAAATTTGCTAGAGAGAGTTCAAAAAGTAGGAATGACTTCCACTGCTTCACAAGTTTTCTTTGTAGATGTAGCCACATTAAAACAAGGGAAAAGACACATTGTAGGCCATTGAAGGCTCTCTAACTGCTAATTGGGTTGAAAGAAAACAGGTCTTCATCAACCACTTTCAGCAGTTTGGTTAAAGATGTTCTTTCATGATGAGAAGTTCAAATTAAATGAAGCTTTGCTCAGCATACTTTTTGTTCTAAAATATACCCACCAACACATTTTCTAATTAGTTGCAAGGAACGATGTTAACTAAAGCAACATTTTCCATAAATGCATGTATTACTTTAGTGGAGAATCAAATGTCAATTGCCGAGTACATTTTTTTTTTCAAATTAAATAGTCCTTTAAAACTGCTTCAAACTTGAAAATAAGAAAAAAAAACAGTACTTTTCCCTGGAGAGTGTGTTAACAGTACTACCATTTGCAATTAATTTACAATTATAGGTGTCTGGCCACATGGTTAGAAAATGTAAAAAGTTTCCACAAACTTTTGCCTTGTTTATTGCAACTCAATGCAAATGATTTTTCAGTCTCTGTCGATCATTATTATTTATATAGAGCCATACAAGCACTGTATTATCTAAATATTATTCTGTAATAGACTTCCATTGACTTCAATAGGCTCTGGACTAGGCCCCTAAGAGTTACTCTTATCCTAAAGATCCACAAGGGACAGATTAAGGCTATTGCCTGTTGAGTCTGGATAGATATTTCTATATCTATCCAGACACAACAGGCAATAATCACTTTGCTGACATCAAGCAAGTCTAATGCTATTGAAACCACCAGGCTCACCATAACTTCACCTCTTGGAAAGGCCTGCCAGACTTATCTTTTTCACCATTCTTCATTTCACGCTCTTCTCCTATTCTTTTCTCCCATCATCTCCAAAGTGCTAAGCAGGTATTTATGAAACGTGTAATTCCCCACAGCATCTAAAGTCAGCAGAAGCCAGATCTTTAAGAAGAATGAATTTAAGAAGAATACTTCAGCAGCAGCATGGCAACCTGGCAGCAGTGATATTGGACAGCTGAGTGGCAAAAGCTGAAGTTTTATTTGTATACGGAGCAAAAGTTTTTAGGCAAAGCCAAAACATACATTAAGATGCTATGTAGGCTCAGAATAATAAAGAATCTTTAAAATGGATCCATTACCCTTCAAATCAAAGAGATCTTTTTTATTGACTTCAGTGGGCTTTGGATCTGGCACATAGCGCTTAAATATAACATTTTGGATATTACAACATGCTGTAGGATTATACATCGGACTTTCCGCTTGCATGGCTAGTTATTTACATCCATAAGAGAGCACTGAACTGGAAAGTGTCTGCCACTTGCAATTCTATAGAGTGGCCATGAAACTCTGAATCTTTAAGGTAGCTATTAGAATGGTATCTTACGTTGAGCAGGATCAAGAGTATTAGAAAGTCTGTCTCTATATAACTGCTAATATGGGTGGCGGGCGAACGCGTCCATGGAGGATGCTAGCCCTCGGGCTCCTCCCCCTTTGCCCGAGGTCCCTATCCTCCCCTTCCATTCCCCATTTCCTGCGCTGGAGCCTGGAGCACCCACAAGCCCTGGAGTTCCCTATTAATTCCCATTAAGCCTGATAACATTAGATAAGAACTGAAAATATATATCTGCTTCTACTCTTGCATAGGCTAGTGAAACTGACCGACCTGTAGGCTGCCTTTTAATCACTGACAATATCATAGAAAAGTCAAAGAAGATAAAAGTATTAAGGTGGAAAAATAAAGAAGAGACAAGTACTTCAGCACCCCTTTATAAAGACAGGACATCTTATCTGCAACATATTACATTATCTGTAACGTACAGAAGCTGCTGGTCTTGGCTGTCAACTTCAGACCCATTGAGAGTAGGAACATATCTGGACTTATGAGATAAATTGAATTTCTGTTTCTTAAAATGAGGCTTTGGGTTCTAACCATTGAAGAGTTGACCTTGTTCTTCATGTAAATCAAAACCAGTCTGGGGAGATGGTAAAAATGCTGATTTTTCTTCCCCTGCAGCAGCAGCAAATGACAAAAGCGGCACACTTCCTGTCACCCTAAGGAAGAGGTTTATCCCAAAACTGATACATACACAGTTTTCATGACAGTGCCTCATTGATGCTGTAGAGCCCATGTGATAGAGAATGCCCTTAACTGTCTTTGAAGCAAGAGGAGAAAATGTCTTAAGGCATTTGTTCATTTGGCTGGCATGGACCTTGGAAATAACACACAAAGGAGAATTACAGGTCAAAGCCTCTCTTATGAAAGAAAAATGTAAATCTTGAAAGCAGAATTTTGAGTAGGAGTTATATTTCTCAATGAGTAACAAATTTAGGACCAGATTCTGCCCCACTGAAGTCCATGAGAGTTTTTATCATTGACTTTATGGAAACAGGATCAGGCTATATAAATGGGTAGCCTGCCTCCTCACCACCAGGGGTGGCTCTCTGGCATCATTTGTCTGATGACCCAAAGTTACACAGGAAAAGGATCTCCTGAACTCATCACGAACCTGGATATCAATGATAACCCCTTACCAAACCTCAGAGGAAATCTGACAGATCTTTTGTGTGTCTGAAGATACGCATTTCGACCAAAACATGCCATTGATCCGTTCTTCAGTTTCAAACGCCTATTTCAATCTGGTATTCACTTAGAAATCCCAAACCTTGCATTATTTACTGTAAAAACCTGTCCCAAGCAGCATGTTCAATTAAAAAAAATCTATAAGGGATCCAAGCACTAAATCTAACATCTTTGCTGGCCAGGGATTGACAGCATCATCCCTACCTTGCAACGATCAGGGAGAAAGATGCCCTTGTACATGTGCATGTAGGTGCTCTGCTGGCAGGCAAAATCCTAATATATTTCATTTTGATTTATTTACTAACCTGCAAAGTACATGCGACTGCATCGATGTTTGAAAAATTAGATTTGAGCCAGAGTGATGATATTGCAGGTATTTATGTTTATACAATTCTCAACATGCCTCTTTTTACTGCTCTGGGATATGAATGGGTCGGGGGATAGGATGAGGGGGGTGGAGAAGGCAGTACATATGGTGGGCTAAGTGTGCAACATTAACATTTTTACCTTCCATAAAAAAGTGATATGGACACAGGCTATAGGACTTTTGGGCTATCAGTATTGACTTGTAGGATGGTTTCTTTAGAGCAAACTATTCACAATTATATGGTGGCTTTTCTCCAAATTGGGCATATTAGGTCTTCTGCAATGAAATCAGTTATGTTGCTGCTTATGTGATAATATTAGTACTGAGATTTATGAATTACAAGCAGATCTTTACTTGCTTTGGCTGTTGATTAAACAGATAAATCAGAAATATATCATGCTTAGCCAAGTGAATGTTTTAAATTTTAGTTCCCCAAGAAACAATTTTTAGGATGTCTGATCCTTTTTTTATTACGAGGAGAAAAGATGTCTTAGAGCAAGAATTTAAATGAATGTCAGTTGGAAGAAACACACACTGAGTGCAATTTCAGATAAAACTACCATTGATCCCTTCATGTACAGCCTTTGTGGCAGTGGTTGACACGGCTATTGAAAAGAGACTGTGGTGACAGAGTTCTTCTAAAAGGCAATCTGTCTTCTCTGGGAAGATTTAGGTTAAATGCACCTGTGTTTCAGCCTCTATGATAAATGGCTCACTGGCCATCCTCTGAACCTTATGGGAGAAAAAAAGAAGCACTGATCAGACAGACCACACTGTATTCCTAGCAATTTATTTGTTCAGCCTCTAGCCACAATTCTACAGACAGAATCAGGCCCTAAAGCCTTTTCAGAGCTTATTTAACCTAATGCAGACCCAATCCTGCCATGAATTCAATGGCAGGGTGAGGGTGTTGAGCACCCGAGGTGCTCAGCATCTCCTCTTAGGAGTTGTCGAAGTTTGTTACCTTGTCGAAGTTTGTTATCCTTTTCTATTTCTTGCCATTGAACTAAGCAGAAGGTTGAGATTATTAAAGTGATCCCATAACACAAGTATTAGCCATTAATCTATTTCAGTAAAATAAGCAAAATGCTTACAGGGCAGATTGTGAATCCCTCACTCACGATGATGAGTAATGACTCACAAATGTGTTGCTACTGAACTCAGTGAGATTGTGAGTGACTGCTCAACATATTGTGAAAGGGGTTGGTTCAGAATATGACCCACATACTGTAAAACGCTTTGGAACAGGGATCTTGTCTTCTTACTTGATTGTAAAGATCCTAGCACCCTGCATTCTATATAAATAAACAAGCAACAATGATCAACTATTGCATTTAAGCCCATTCTTTACCACGGTTGTGAAATTAATCACTAACAAAGTGAAGGCAGAGTTTTGCCCTAATGGCCCAGTCTAGATCCCAATTTACCTCAGTTCCATTTACTTTTATGGAAACTGAATCACACCCTAAATCAATGGAAGTTTAAAGTGCTCACCATCTCACAGGCAGTGATCACCATCTCTCAGATCAGATCCTACCAAGTGGCAGATAAGACATTGATGCAAAACTGTATATTGCAGAACAGGGGTCAAAAATTGTCACCACAGTATAGTTCTCCACCCAAAACAAACAAACAAATACCTCAAGCAAGGTTTTTACCCCATAAAGGGACAAATGCTAGAGACTCCATGAATTCCACTAAAAACTTCACTATTGCTACTGGTTTTACATGGAAGAGGGCTCAGACACCGATGGCAATATAAAAACCTAAAATAGGGAAAGCATGGGAAGAAAATATTCTTATAGACTGGTCTGATCAAATCATTCTGATGGGATGATTGGGTACCATATGATATTTCTGTCCATTTTAAAATCTGTGGTATGGGGAAAATCCATGCTACTACAGTTGTGGGAGTGACTGAGCACTGCTTGAAGATCATAATAATCATTAACCGAGAAACAGAAATGAGGGACCTGAACAATATTCACAGTTATGTAATCCAGTCATTACATTAGATAGGACCACAGGGAAGACAGGCAGTTTTTGTTACCACTGCATTAGAATGTATTTTAATTTCATTATCAAACTAAACTCAGAATTGAATGAAAAACTAGGCAATAGATGGCTAAGTCCTGCATCGTGCACACACAATTGCTTCTCTTATTAGTTTTGCTTTAGTTAAGCAGATAGTTACCTCAACACATACTTCCCTATACATAGTATGGGAAATATTCAGGGATTACTGCAAATACTAAGGTAATGTTATTTAGGGACTGATCAAAAACCATTTAAGTCACTGGTAATTTTTCCATTGATTTCAGTGGGCACTGGATGTTGCACTTACTTGTCTATGATAATTGACAGGTCTTTTAGTTTCAGAGTAGCAGGTCTTTTAGTAGTGACCATTGTAACTAAATCTCAGGAAAGATTTACATTTGCTAAAAAAAAAAAAATCAGGTAAAATGCTGACCCTATTGAGGTCAACAGAAAAACAGCCATTGACTTCAGTGGGGTCAGGATTTCACTTCTCATCTGAGTCTGATAGATGCAAAAAAAGTATGTGCTTTTCCCTTAGGGAATTACCTGTATAGTTGTTCGCAGTGAAATGGATATCTGCTATTTTGTAAACAGAAGACAAACCAACCATCATGTGAAAAATCCAAGGTTTAACTGGTCATCTCTTATCATCTCCTTCCCAGGTGACAGTTATTTTTGGTACTGTAGAATCTCAGACCCTGATGGGCAACCAATCTGGAAAGAGCTGTGAAATCACTCAAGTAATTGGCTATAATGACTAATTAAATCAGTTGACAGGATATTTTGCTAAAGAGTTGCATTTTCTGGAAAATTTAAATATTCCGGAATGACAAAGGCCTTTCCATAATTCTAAGGAGATGATGATAATGAAGAGCTTTTTATATTCCCAATAACCGAAAAGCACACATGAAATCAGGGAGAGTACTCTGTGAAATCATTGGGAGTATTCACCTGTAACTTTTCTCAGGTTCAAGTTACAAACCATGCTAAAGTATTCTGTAATAGTGGCTTAACCATTTGTTATTTTCATTGTAAAAAAAACATAAGAGGCCAGGTGTAAATTGACGTAGTTTGTCTATGATGCTATGCTGATTTATCCCTCTCGGTAAAAATGTTTTCTTTTCCTTTTAGAATAATACTTGCAATTCTTCTTAACAGTAACCTGGAAAAATTACAGCTTATATCTTCCTCAGTCTTAACTATACTATCTTTACTGACAATAGTATAATTGAAGTGGAAATAAGTTCCTAAATCGCAATTCACTTCATTGAAGGAAGTCCATTTTGTGTTCTGGAGGAGATAAGTATCAGGAATTAGCTATGAACTGATTATATTAAAAAAGCCTGATTGCCTATTTTTTAAACGCAATAGGGTAAATGCAGCCCTATGTGATTGTTAATTAGAAAGACCTCCTGGAAGTTTCATTTTATTTTAACTTTGGTTTCCTTCTGTGGTCTCAGAGCACTCCCAAAGCCAGCTCCACTGAATCATGCAGGATTCAGTTTACCTCAGAGTTTTCTAACCAATTTACCACCTACATAACTGAATCGATGTTCCAGGTGATTGTAATTCACAAGTACAAACTGTACAAAACACTCTTCTTCAATATGTTGCCAAATGCAGCTTCCCCCATAAAGCATGGCATTTCTTGTTTTGCTGCGAAAGCTAATATTAGTCAAAATAAAATTTCAAATTTAGATTCCCCTCCCCACTGAAAATGCCCTTGGTTCAGGGTGAAAGACACCCCTCATTGTCACTCAGATGCATCAGGGAATTGGTCTAATTTTACAAAATAGTTTAAAAAAGTCCTTCACCTCATAGAAGTTTTTCCACTGGGAGGGACCAGGCCAGAAGCCACAGATCCCCAGAGAATCACACAGATCGCACTAAAGGTACAAGGTGCACAAATTCACCTCCCTCATCCCCCCAGAGACTCAGCCACCCACCAGAGACCCTGTGACACTACACCATCTCTAGAGCTCCAAGACTTTTCCCGCCAGCAGTGTAACCACCTCAGAATCTCTGTACCAGCCAGTTGCCAGCTCCTGCTTCTGCCTCTGCCCCAGGAATGATCCATCCCCATCCCCATCCCCATCCCCATCCCCATCCCCCAGTGGAAATTCCACAGTGCTGAGCACCCACACCAGCAAAAGTAAATACAGCTTGGAGTCGTATTAACTTCCTCTGTTTGTCTCTCAGCTGCCCTGACTGACCTCTTTCCAACCCCATCAGTTCCCCAGATACCCCAGTCACCACAAAACACATTTTAAATGGGGAGGAGGAGCTACAGTTGCTACTTTAGCTTTTAGCAGGAGCAGGGGACAGGCCACGGTTTGGGGAGAAGGGCTCACACATATCACACTGTTACTATATAAGCCCAATAACCTCAAGATTTATACAAGTGAAGTGAATTCCACACAAGAATCTCAAGGTGCTTTACAAAAACGAATCCATTCAGCCTATCTGAAGTCCAGTGCGGGTACTTTAGGTATCAGGAAGCCCATTCTTACACAAGAGTAATTTGTAACTAGAGTCACAGTGGTTAAGTGACTTTCCCAAGGTGACTCAGATTCAGTGGAAGCACTAAGGAGACCCCAAGAATTGTGACTTCCAGCCTCCTGCTTTAACAGTTCTACCAATTGGAATGACAAGCGCTAGTCCTCTCTATTTACATTAGGCACTTGGGTGTGCTGAAGGACAGAAACATTAAACTAAAACTCTTCAGATCCTTGTAAAAAAAACAACTTATTTTCTAATGTGGAAAACTATGTACATTCATACAGATTTTCTATGTGAATCAGCTGCTGACACAAACCATTTTTGGAACCATTCATGAGATTAGAAAAGAAGCAGTAAATGCATTCTCAGCTTAATGTTCCAGCTGATACCATCTGAACAGAAGCCCAAAGGCATAGTCTTTCAAATACAAGACATTCTTTTTGTTAGTTTCAATGAAAAATGTCCATGGTACAAAGACAGATTACCCACTTCACTTATAATTGACATTAACATGGATTTTAAAGTTCCAAAGACACATTTTAAACTACATAAACATAGTATTTAATTACTCATCAAAAATACTATGAGAACATGCTAGAATATCTGAGAAAAGTACTTTAGAAATCCTTTTCTCCCCCTCCCTCTCAGACATATAATTATTTCCTCAGATTTTAAACTCATTACATGAATTTCTTAAAACTTAGCCGTGAATGTAGTATCAGTATCTTGTTTTTTTAAATTATGAAAAGCTCATGGAAAAGAAATACTTGACAATAAATAATGTTTTCCTTTAAAATGCATAAAAGTTACTGAAATCAATTTCTTTGGATTAGGGGAATACTGTGTGTGTGTGAATGAATGAATCTACTCTTGCATTTAGGAATCTAATTTTAGCATTTTTGAAAATTTTGGGGTGTGTGTGTCTGTGTGGGGGTGTTAGACCCTCCCCTAAGAAAAGTTCCCTGCTACTTGGAGACAGATTACACCCGTCTCCTGCATAGTTTCACTGCAGGGAATAGCTCTAGCTTTCGCTATAATGCACTCACAGGGTGAGAGTAATAATTTAGCCTTATGTACAGTACACTGGGATAACTTTAATAGTCACTGAAATGTGGCCATCTCCAGTGTGAAAAGCAACAGCTGTTTAACAGCCCAGAGCAAATGACACTATTTCTTAGGAAGGTGTAAGCACATAGTGCTTCTCACTGCATACAGGAGGCATGCTGCCTGTCAGAGGCAATGCTGTCTGTAGGCACCAGTACCTCCGCTGCCCTCCACTCCCTTGTGACCCACCAAACGCCACCTGAGAAAAGTCACAACTGAGACCAAGGTTAAGAAGTCTGTTGACAGCTTTGGGTTCTTTAGGTGAAACTGCTGCTGGAAGGTTGGTCATTACTTTGATTAAGCAGACTTAACTAGCATCCAGCTTTTGTGTGTGTGAGTGTGTGTGTATGTGTGGGGGTAACGATGATGATGAGGAGGAGGACAGAATGCTCAACACTTGCATAATGAGCAAATATTTTAGTACAGTGGTCACCAACCTGGAGCCTTTGCCAGTCAATTGCGATCTCTGGGACGCTAAAAGTCCGGTGGCGCAGCGGGGCTCAGGCAGGCTGCCTGCCGCCTTGGTCCCACGCCGCTCCCGGAAGTGGCTGGCTGCTGGCATGTCTCTGCGACCCCTGGGGGGCGGAGGCAACCGGCCAGTGGGAGCTGCGGGGGCAGCGCTTGCAAGCACGGGCAGCGCATGGAGACCCGTTGCCACCCTCCCACCAGGGACTGCAGAGACGTGCCAGCAGCCGGCCGCTTCTGGGAGCAGTGTGGGACCACGGCAGGCAGGCAGCCTGCCTGAGACCTGCTGTGCCGCCGGCTGGGAGCCACTTGTGGTAAGCGCCTCCCAGCCCAGAACCTGCACCTCTCACCCCCTCTTGCACCCCAATCCCCTGCACCAGCCCAGAGCCCCCTCCTGCATTAAACTCCCTCCCAGAACCCACACCCATCACCCTCTCCTGCACCCCAACACTCTGCCCCAGCCCAGAGCCCCCTCCTGCACCAAACTCCTCACTCCTGCACCCCAACCCCCTGCCCCTGGCTCACCAATGTACACCCCACAGTGGAGAGTGTTACACTGATTTGTGACAGTTCCTTTAGGATTTTGGATCTATAAACCACAAATGACACTAATAAAAAGTAAAATCCATCAAATGTCCGGTGGAGTCTATGAGATTAGGTGCAGTGTGACCATATGACCCCTGCACCCAAACTCCTTCCCAGAGCTTGCACCCCTCACTCCTACACCCTAACCTTCTGCCCCAGGCTCAGCCTGGAGCTCCCTCCCACACCCCAAACCCCTTAGCCCCAGCCTAGAACCTGAACCCTCTACTGCACCCCAAACCCTTGCCCGGTGAAAGTGAGTGAGGGTAGAAGGGGGAAGTGAGCGACAGAGGGACAGGGGAATGGAGTGAGCGGAGGCAGGCACTCAGGGAAGGGGTGGGGTAGATCCTGGGTTGATCTTAAATTCAAAAAGTGATCTTGTGTGTAAAAAGGTTGGAGACCACTGTTTTAGTACTTTCCCCTCTCATTCCATGAGAATAATATGCATGAAACGCTCAATACTAAAACATCTCTGACAATACAGAGCACTGCATTGGTCAAGGATCTATGGAGCCTGTCAGCTACGGGTCACTGGTTGAAATATGGCTTAGGTTGGTATTAACAAATTCATTATCGTCTGAATGTGCTAGGTGACCTCTGTAAAATGAACTGAGGAGTTCCATTCCTAGTCAATAAATGATCGTACTAAGGACAAGATCATGGCTTGCCCTGTGCACTTGCACAGAGGAATAAGAGGGTAGAAGATGCTTGCTTACTTCAGTAGGTGTGATACCCAGAGGAAAGCACCTTCCTTGTGGCTGCCACTTTTCCTCTCATACAGAAGGCACAGGCAGGAGTGGGAAGTGTGCAAATATTGATTTAGCTGATATTCGCCTGGCAAAGGACTGGGGTAGATTACTTCCTCCATGGAGCAAGGTGGCGCCAAAGACTGAACTGCGACTCAGACTTGTTTGGGTGGAACCACGCACTGCCTGTTACTCGGGATAAACTGTATAATTACAATCTGTCCCTAAATAAACATTAGTTGGAAACCAGAGAGTCCATCAATGGCTATTAGCCAAGATGGTTAAGGATGGAACTCATGCTTTGGGTGTCCCTAAACTCCAACTGGACAACAGGGGATGGATCACTCGATAATTGCCTTATTCTAGTCATTCCTTCTGAAGCATCTGCCACTGGCCACTGTCAGAAGACAGGATACCGGGGTAAATGGACCACTGGTCTGATCCGGTATGACTGTTCTTATGTTCTCACTAGACTTTAGAGGCCTGGACATTGAACTTTTTCATGGCACTTACTGATGGTCCTTCCAGTTGAGCAGTCAAGGAGTGAAGCTAGTGAAGGTTGTACTGCTATTGCTAGTGTTATAACTCTTCTAGGGATAAAATGAGGACTTCATTCATTTCACCCCCCTGAGAGATGAAGGTATGCTGAGGTAAATTCCCAGTGTAGTCCAGCCCTTGCTTAGTTAGGATTAACTTTCCTGCGTGTCCTCCCCATAGACAAGCCCTTATTATGAGGGTATGAAGTAAGCCTCTTTCAGTCAGATTGATTTTGATAGCACGTTCTGAAATTGTACCATGGGGATGGAGAACTGAATTCAAGGGTCAATGAAAAAAACCTGATAAATATAATTGAAATTTCTTTGCAATATCCTTTTTGATGATCAGACTTCTGACATTGTGACAATTTAATATGGGGAGGTCTAAACCTCAGTCCCCTCATAGAAATTGATTGTGTTCATCATCCTCTATGGAATTTGTGGATGATTATGATAAACCATTTCCTAGTGCCAGGTGAGACAAGGTGACAGACCTAGCTCATTTTTGTCACCACTGCAGCTATTTTACAAAGTGGGGAGGGAGGAGAGAATGGCACTAAATGAAGAGTTCAGATAATGTTATACTAATTCTAGGAAGAGGCTTCACTGGGAAATTAGTTTGTTTAAGAGTAGAAGGAGACCTTCATTGTAGCAAGTGCACTATGGCAAGCTTAAATAACGGATAGAAGGGTGCCACAGCCTATGTTTCACAGGAACCCTACCTATAGTGAAGCACAAATCTTGACGACTTTTAATGCATTGAATTTTTATCTGCTTTTCAAATTCTAAACTTTGTGGAGGTGCCCTTCACAGGGGAAAGTGAAATTGGTATTGTAATACTTTAAGGTTCCAGTGGACGCAACACCTGGTGTTGGTTTTATAGCGGACTATAGGACAGACTCATCATTTCAAAACAGGATTCCATGTTTCTATGATCCTCCAAGTGCAAGTCATTAGGTGCCTGATTCTGTGAGCTCCTCTCGAGAGGCGTTAAGCACCTTCAATTCTCATTGCCTTGGGCCCCAAATCAGCAAGGTACTGAAGCAAAAACACGTTTAAAGTTAGGCATGTTCTTAGTAACTTGCTGAACTGAAGCATTGACCGAGAGTGAAGGCTGCTGAGCCACCTCTTAGGAAGTGCTCAAGACTTCACTGAATCAAATCCTAGAACAAAATGGTTACATTTTTTTTGAATACTTGCAATGAAGACTAAAGCACAGAGAAACGTGTCTCCCCCACAAGTGGTCCATGGAGGTGATGCACCCACCACCTCATTTTCTGCCTCATTCTCTGCACACCATCCAACCTGTCCAGTGAGGGCTCAATGTAATGAAGATTTATACTGTGATAAGTGCAAACAATTGCACAAATAAAGCACTGAATTGTAGGCTCCCTGTCCTAAGCTTAGAGAATAATCATGTGCTGCTTCAGGTGAGTGAAATGGATTGAATCTGAGGATTAAAACTGAATCTTTAAAACCAATACAACATACTATATTTCTGTAAGTGGGGGTGGATTCCTGCCCATCTCCTGAGCCTTGGGGGTGTTATGAGGGAGCTGTCAATCAAAAAGAGCACAATACATCTAGAGCCAAATTCTTAGCTGATGTAACCAGCGAAGCTCCACTGACTTCAATGGAGCTAGGCTGGTTTACACCCAGGGAGAGTCTGGACTCTAACCTCTTTCAAGTAATTCCATAAACCAGTGATCTTTAGTCAGTTTGGGAAGCAAAACCTGATTCCATGTTAGGAAATCTTGGAACTCATTCAATTCACTAACAAAGTGCGCTCAGACTCTTGTAGAGCTGAGTGAAATTCTTCATGCAAAAACCGTTTGTTGGCTGAAAAATGCAGATAACGGTCCACTGAAACAATTTGCGAAATTGGGTTGGTTTTGGTGAATTGTTTTGGTAAAAAAAAAAAAAAGAAATTTGAAAATGTCAGAGCAGTTTATTTCCACATTCCTGAAACATTTTGCTTTGGCTTTCCCCCTAATTTTATTTCAAAAACATTTTAAATGTTTTTAAAACCCCAAAATCAACACAATTTTTTTTGACATTGTGGTTCACAACAATTTGGAAACATTTTCATTTTGGGTTGACCCAAAACATTTTTTCCCAGACCTATGGCGGACCCAAATATTCAGTTATTTACAGCCGTCGCCTCTTGATATCCTTTACAATGGTTCAATTGTCATAATTACGATAAGGCAAAGTGGAATGAGAGGTCTGAATACTGCCCTTAAGTTAAATGCCTGGAGTTCCATTTGACTCAGTACAGTTGCACGGCTGTAACTGACGGCAGAATTTGGCCTATGGTATCTTCCCTTTGGAATGGGCAGCTACAGTGTCACAAATGTCTCGTGTGGAGCTGCAGGACTAGACTTGGACAAGTTACTATTCCTCAGAACTCTGAGCGGCCTTGGCAAAAGCCAAGGCCAGGAATCTCACGGATCAGCCCACGTGGCTCACTTTTGGCTGCTCATCAGAGCATAAAAGAACAGTGTGTGGTTCAGAGTCACCTCCAAATGCCAACTGAGCTAAGCCTGTACAAAAGGCAGCCAAGGTGCTTTATCAAAGAAACTCCGCAAAGCCACAAATTAGATTGAAAGTGTTGAACATATCCATGAGCTTGTGCGACATCACACTTTGATCCTTCCCTGAACAAAATACAGAGAAGCACAGGTTCTGCTGAGAAATAATCAATTAAAATGATTCCTTTTAAGGACAGGATACCCAGTGATTTTGGACCTCTCTCTGTCCAATCAAGTAGTTAACTTCTTCATTTTAGCTCTCTTTTGCAGTAAATGGGTTAAAATAAGTTGACAGGCCAGTTATTTCACA
Source organism: Trachemys scripta elegans (assembly GCF_013100865.1). Taxonomy (NCBI): domain Eukaryota; kingdom Metazoa; phylum Chordata; order Testudines; family Emydidae; genus Trachemys; species Trachemys scripta. Next base: position 14,148,066 of record NC_048304.1, on the reverse strand, counting down.
TGTTCAAACAAGGTAAAGCCACCTCTTTGAGAACTAAGATAAATGCTGTAATGTCAATTCAAACCTCAGAAAGCTATTTACACAGTGTCATTTTTCATTCTACTAAGGCAGGATGTAATGAAAAACCGACAAGTTATTGATGATTTGGCTACCTGCCTGCCTAAAAGAAATTGCATAGGTGCTTTATTAAAAAAAAATAGCCAACACAATCAATGCAAGACAATGGTTGGAAGCTTCCTTTGGGGTTTTGGTCTTCTCTGGAATGCCACTAGACTACATGTCCAAAACAAATTCTTACACTACATCTGTCAAGTTATCAATATGAAACTAATATCTCTGTTTGCACACAAGCACCATGTGGCTAATATGTGTTTTCTATCCTATTGTCATTTTCTTTTTGATGTTCAGAACAGTTAAGAAATAATTAAGTAAGTTCAAGGCAACCAATCCCTCTCCCCCGAATCTGTATTAATACTCTTTAACTCGAGACACATCTAAAATGCTAGGGAAAGCCAATTTGCATTCTCTTTCTTATCTGGCTTTGCAATTTTTCCTTACTCGTTGTTTTTAAAATGGTACAGTTATATAGAACTATAGTTAATATAATGTCAGAATTTCCATTACGCAAAATCCTTCTAGTTTTAGTGGTTTGTGAGTAAGTCCAAAAATTTTATTTTTTAAACACGGTTCTTGGCATGCAAAATGACAGCCTGGGAGCAAACAGCGATTAATATATTTTTTTCCCCTAGAAAAGCAAAGTTGTTAAACCTCTTTAAGGATCAAAAGTTGCAAAAAATAAAAGTTGAACAGAAAAATCTCTACCTTTCTATCACTCAATTCAGCTTACCCCTTGCAGAGAAAGTAGAAAGTGGTACACACACACACACACACACACGTTTATTTAAAGTTATGGGCCAAATTTTAACCTCTTTGATAAATCACTATGGAATATGGACCTACTGGCTTAACTTAAAATATCCAATTTTGCGAAGAAAATACACACAATTGAATAAGCAAAGTAATGAACATAAAAAACAATAGTTTGGCTAACTGGCAGGTAACTTCATATTTTGGAGTAGTGCTGCTAGTGATTTGGGAGCTTTTAGAAGATCTATTTTTTTTTAAAAGAGGATTGTATACATTACACTGTCAAAATAAAAATAAGTTAGATTTCAAATAACAGGCCAAATTCTTCTTACTCTAGTAATATAAGTAGTCAATATGGCCATTGTTGTGAATAAGGTGAATTGCAGTAGGATAAAAGTGTTAAGTAGCACAGTGGGGATGAATTAAGTCCATCACATCCAGGCTATTCAGATACAATCCTAAAAGTCCAATATGACGGTTAAGTAATGCTAGTGAGCCCAAGAACTGCTATCATTTAAAAATCACAAACATATCTAATGGCTAATTCTCCACGAACTCACTTTAGTTAGAAGAGTGACAACTGAGCATGTAGGTTGAGATTTTCAAAGTAGAATAGGGGAGTCTGATTCACATTATATCATTTTTGTTGCAAAACGTGTGTCTGAATTGCACACACTACTTTGAAATTCTCAGTTTGAACATCTAGCTTCTGGACAACACCTCCTGGGTTGTAGTGGTGCAAAGATGAATGAATTCTTCTGGTGCTTTTGCGTTCTCTCCTCCTGTCACAGATCTGAGTGCACTGAGGCCATGATCTTGCAAGGAGGTCCACATGGCAGACCACTACATTTGCAGAATTAGGACTTAAGTGCACATATATGAAGGATGAAATCCTGGCCCCAGTGACTTCAATAGGGTCTGGATTTCATGCTACATTAGTGAAACTGACACAATTAGAAGCCCAAATTTAGAACAGCCTCTTTCAGGATCAGCAATTAGTCACAGGCTTAAGTGCTATATGATTAAGCATGGATGTAAGCATGTGCTTCAGCACTTTCCTGAATCAGGGCCAGAGAAATCAGCCATGTATTTTTAGAAAGCAAGAAATCAGAAATGGCTTAATACATGCTTTGACAAGATAACTTTAATTTACATGATACTGTGTCATTTTTATGTATCACAATAAGCAATATTTTTCTTTACAGAAAAACTCCAGCTAAGTGTCAAAGAAAGTCTCTGTCCGGTTTTGACTATGCAGTATTCTCAGGGTTGCTCTGGTTATGCAGAAGGACTGAATTCCTTTCCCAGCTCCTAGCTGATGAGGTAATCTGGGCAAGTCATTTCATTGGTGAATCAATGAAGTAAGGATACCAAGAGAGAGCTGAAATATCCAATACTACTTCATCCTCATGTGATTGATGTGCAATTAATGGTGTTGGTGAAATGAAATGCTAAATGATTTAAAGTGATGGGATTCTTGTTTATTTGAAGGGCTCAATAAACGCCAGCCGTTTTACTCCAACCCTATAACTATAGCAGAGAGTAGGATGCCTTGAAACAATTACAGAATCTCAGAAATGTAGGCCTGGAAGGGACCTCAAAAAGTCCTCTAAGCCCGTCACCTCATGCTGAGGCAGCATAAAGGATACCTAGATCTGACAGTATTTGTCTAACCTGTTCTTACAACCATCCAACCTTCCTAGGTAATCTGTTCCAGGGTGTAACTATCCTTATCGCTAGAAAGTTTTTTTGTAATATCCAACCTAAATGACCCTTGCTGCAAACTAAGCCAATTGCTTCTTTTCTTACTCTCAGAGGAAAAGCAGAACAATTGATCACCGTCCTCTTTATAATGATCTTTTACTTATTTGAAGACTTATGTCACCTTAGTCTTCGTTAGATTAAACATACCCACTCTATGCCCAGTTCTTTCAATTTTTCCTTATAGGTCAGGTTTTCTAAACCTTTTTGTGGCTCTTCCTCTGACTCTCCAATTCGTTCACATCTTTCTTAAAGTGTGATATAAAACTGGATACAGTACTCCAGTCCTCAGCGCTGGAAGAGGGGAGTCCTGGGGGCCCTGGCACTCCCACTTTTTGAAAGCGTTTTTGCAGAGTACAGTGCCTGGCTTGTTCACTTTTTGCCATGGGCCCCCCCATCCCTGTTCCTACTCTTCCCCTTAAAGCCCCCCCGGCCAGGTTGGCAGCTGGAGCCCGGCCGGGGAGCCCGGACAGCAGGGGGCACCCCACCACACACCCTCCGCCTGCCTGGGGTGGGGGCCAAGAGCAGTCCCCAGCCCATGTCCCCACCCTAGGCCCTCTGCCCAGGGTAGGTGGAAGGTCCATGGCTCCTCACAGCTGCCTGGCTGCCCGGCTCTTACCATGGCTGGGTTGCGGCTCCAAGGCCCCGTACCCCAGCCAGGGCTCGGTCGGGGTAAGAGCCATGCAGACAGCTGTTGGGAGCCATGAACCCTCCACCTGCCCTGCGTGGGGGGCCTGCAGGGCGGGGACACGGTCTGGGGGCTGCTGTGGGCCCCGCGAGGCAGGTGGAGGGTCTGCGGCTCCCAGCCTGCTCCAGCTTTTGGCTCAGCTGGGGTAGGTCCTTGGGCAGAAGTGGAGGGGCAGGGGTAGGGACATGGAGGGGGCAGGGCCCCTGGCCCCCCATTTTTGGGAAGGCTCCATTGGGCTGACTCCAGCTGAGGCCTCACTATTGCAGAGTACAGTGGAACAGTCACCATCCCATGTCTTACATATGGCACTCCTGTTAATACATCCCACAATGACATTTGCCTTTTTTGCCACTGCATCGCAGTGTTGACTCATATACAATTTGTGGTCTTCTGTGTTTAAGTAAAGATGGTCTGTGACACCAAGAAGTCAATGCAAAGAAATCCAAACGTCCGTGCTGACACTATGGGTAAAATTTCCAAAAGCCAAGCTAAGCGAGTTAGGAGCCTAAGGGTACGTCTACACTACCTGGATCGGCGGGTAGCGATCGGTCTATCGGGGATCGATTTATTTTGTCTACACTAGACGCGATAAATCTATCCCTGATTGCTCTGCTGTCGACTCCTGTACTCCACTGCAGCGAGAGGTGGAAGCGGAGTCAACGGGGGAGCGGCGGCAGTTGACTCCACGCCGTGAGGACGCAAGGTAAGTTGACCTAAGATACATAGACTTCAGCTACACTATTTTCGTAGCTGAAGTTGCGAATCTTAGATCGATCCCCCCACCCAGTGTAGACCAGGCCTAAGTGACTTTCAGTGAGATGTAGCCTTCTTAGTTACTTTTGAAAATTGGATTTAGGGATAGATGCCTAACTCGCAATATCTTTCAAAATCTGGCCCTCAGGCACATTTGAAAATACTACCATATCCCCTTAGCTTGTCCCCTCAAGCCTTCATATGGCAGAAGTATAAATTTAAGGAGCGATGCGCCAGACCTCCAAGCACTGCAGTACCTATGCTCAGTGAATTAAACAGAAGAAGATCAGTTTGAATGTTGCATTTCTTTGTTTTTACTGGTTTTCATAAAAAAGAAACCCTTCTGGACTTAAACAATTCGGCTTTGTGTCTGTGCATGTGTCTGTGCACTCATATATCACAAAGCATGTCAAGGCTGCAACATAAATGGGACCAACTGGGAAAATTCCCATGAAGATAGCAAGCACGCCTAGAGTATCTAGGTCAGATCGTGCTGTAACAAAGCGCACCGTGAAGGCCCCTTTATAAAGAAACTTGTTTAATTAAGATAACAGATGTTGCTATTATACAAGTCCTTGTGAGCTGCTGTTTAATTGGACACTTTCACATTCTTTGCTAGCAGTCCTGAACATCATTTACTTTTTATGATTTTTTCCCCTTACAAATGAACTGAATAAACAATTCACACACTGTATGCTCATACAAAGGAGAGAATTCTAATGGTACAGGAGCTTAACATGAGCCAGAGTGGGAGGAGAGTAATCTTTTTTGGCATAAAAGAAAAGTTAGTTTTCTGTTCCACTGTGTGTCTGGTAGCAGCGTCAGTTTAATATTCAGTGTCTTTCAGGGAAACATTAGGAACAAGAGCCCCTCATTTGTGAATTTTAAATATTAATTATTTTAACAGAAAATTAACTGGTTTGGAAACGCTCAAGCTCTGGTTTTGACATGAGCTGGCAAACTGGATAACTGACAATAGACTGTGGGGCTCAATGTGTGATGGAAGGGGAAAAGGATGAATGACTGAATCTGAAGGCAAGACATAGCATAGGGTCTCTTGTCATCTTTGCATATTGCACAGCTCTAAGTCTGAAATGGGAAGATAAGATTTCTCACTTACCTACACATGGAGAGAGAGAGAGCATGTCCAAATCTTAGCCTGCGTAAGGGCCAAATGCGGTCATCCCCTTCATGGGGCTGGACAGCATTAAATCACAACTGAATCACTGTGGTTCTGCAGCTGGGGTGGAGGAGGACCTAGCTGTGAGCTGCCATGAAAGCAGATTGAGTACACCCGTTGTGCTGTGGTCTGGAGATTTACTCTACTACAGTGCCTATCTTCAGAGCCTGTCTTCAGAAGCAGTACACAGCAGGAGTTAGGAGGGGGAGAGCAGTGAGAGGATTCATCATTATGCAGTTCCATAGTCCTAAATTCTTTCAGATAAGGGGGTGTACAGGGCTCCCATGTGCCATTATTGTCCTTAGGCTATAGAAACATCAGTGGAACGGCTGCACAGTACCCCCACAACAAGCTCTGGGGCTTTGGGCAAGATTTCCTTCAACTAAACCCTTCTTGGATCATCCCTGCAAAGGCTACTCACTGGAGCTATGCAGAAATGTTTGGGGAGTAGCATTTGGCATTTTAGACAGTTACTAAACATTCTGGTTTTTTTTGTGACTGGTCATGGAAAAGTAATAAGCTTTGATATGTGTACAGGGAGACCGATATTCTAAAATGAATACCTACCACTTAAAACAGCGCCTTTCATCTGAAGACTGTCCGTGCTTTGCAAACATTCATTTAGCTTCGTTAACCCCCCCGCCCCCGTGTGAAGTACATAAGTGTGATTATCCCCAATATATAAGGGTGTAAATTAAGGGGGAAAGAAAGAGAGAGAGAGAGTGACAGGCCATCCATGATGGAGCAAGAAAAGGATCCTATAACTTCTGGATGCAAGACCTATGGTCTAATCCTTGCCCAACACTCCTCAACAGCGACATGATTTCACATCAAAGGTGAGGTACATTCTGTGGAATAAGATCAGTTCAGACAGAAATATTCTTTCCATATATTACAAACACACAAAAATGCAATAAGATATTTACAGAAAACCCAACCTTGAGGCTTCAGTGAGTTTGGTAATGCAGATTAATAAATCATATTGTACAAAGTGCAATGCTGCTTTGGCTGAACGTGCCAAACTTTATCCATTTAGCGTATATTCTACTGCTTGCAAGCTTTTTGGATTGTGCAATGTTATAATTATTTGGACTATGGAGGATTATGCTAAAATGAAGGGGAATATATATTTATAAATATTTAAAAATATGTTTTCTGATATAATTACATAGTTCTGGGTGGATAGTTACCTAAATTATAGGGTATTTCTTACTCAATTTGGAATATGAGCATGGTTGTGCGTGAACATCATAGCTTTAGTTGACAATGCTCTATGTACCACCTGTATTTATCTGTAGTCACCCAGGGCCTGATTCTCTCTCACTTATATTGTAAACCAAGAGTAACCACGATAGTCACTGACTTTAGTGAAGTTATTTCTGATTTACACCCATGTACGCTAGAGCCGAATCAGGCATTCTATCTATAACAGAGTAAGTTCCCTGCAGGAACCATACTGTACTTATAAAGAAATGTAAAGCTTTCTATAATAAGATCACCTGAAAAATAAAGGCTTTAACACACAAGTTTAGGTAACAAATCTATCTAACATTGTAATTGAATTATTATGAGAGGATTCACAAACCCTGTAGGAACAAGTCTGTCATGATTCCCCCAACCCAGTCTTCCTGACGAACAGTATATGGCATTTGATGCTAAGAAATTATTGTCACGAATAGGGAATATGGTGAAACATAAAATGCTTGATCAAAAACTTGCATTAAAGGTGCAAGAGTTTAAGAGAAGAGGGAGAATATGAATCTCCTCTCATTTATACCAGCCTCCCACTGGGGTAACTATTCAGTCCAGTGAAGTTGTTCCTGATTTACACTGGTGTAACTGAGAGCAGTATCAGGCCCTGTGACTGAACATGGCTCAGTGTCCATTGTTACCATGATTCAATTAGCATTTTCTTCTGACCAAAGCTCGCATTAACTGTTCGATATTTAGAGCCCCAGCTCTGTTTCCAAAATGGTGGGGAAGGGAGAAGAACGGTAGGCAGGGCCGGCTCCAGGCAGGGCCGGCTCTAGGCACCAGCAAAACAAGCTGGTGCTTGGGGTGGCACATTTTTAGGGGTGGCATGGCCGGCGCCAGAATGCCACCCCTAAAAATGTGCCCCAGCTGCCTTAGCTCACCTCCGCTGCTGCTGTCATGGCGCGCGAAACAGCTGATTCGCGCGCCGCTACTCGCCCTCCCTCCCAGGCTCTCAAACCTGGGAGGGAGGGGGAGACTCCGAGTGGCCGCGCCGCGGCACCGCTTCTCCCGCTCCCTCCCTCCCTCCTAGGCTTGAGAGCCTGGGGGAGGAGGCAGGGCTGGGGATTTGGGGAAGGGGCAGAGTTGAGGCGGGGCCGGGGGTGGGGCAATTAAATAAGGGGGGGGGGGGCGGCCAAAATTGTTTTTGCTTTGGGCGGCAAAAATCCTAGAGCTGGCCCTGGCTCCAGGCACCAGCTTAACAAGCAGGTGCTTGGGGCGGCCAAGGGAGAGGGGCGGCATGTGCGGCAATTCGGGGGCGGCTGGTCCCTCACTCCCTCTAGGAGCGAAGGACCTGCTGCCAAACTGCCACTGCTGATTGCGGCTTTTTTTTTTCCCCCCTAATTGCCGCCGCCGGTCGCGATTGCAGAAATGCTGGAGCCGGCCCTGACGGTAGGGCCCATATCTTCTCTCTCCTCCACATGGTACTGGGATCTCTGGATCTGGTTCAGACCCTGCTGCTAGTCTACTAGTACTTTCAATATAGGGCCAAATTGCTTGGCAGAACTGAGGAAGTTGATGGTGCAAAAGTTTGCAACCTCCTCTTCCTGATCCACACGCCTATCCGGCATAAGGCAGAGCAGCAAGTCTACTCTACATTTTACCAGGTGCTCAGAGTCTCAAGGGTCTACTCTGAGACCCACAAATTGCCAGAATCTAGGATGTCTGGCCTTAACCCTTATGCTGAAAGCTTGGAGGATGGGAGCTGCTGTGGTAGCACTGTATTACTAAGAGTTACCCCAGTTCAGGGAAATCCTCTACTGGGCTGCTTCAGCCATATGTAATGTGGTTTTGCACAAGGATTATGTTCTATGTTGCCCATAGGACATAACAGGCTCTTGGCAGTGAATAATGTGTTTGGATGTTCATGTAGCACCAAGAACGGGTAATGAACTCTGGATCCATAGCTATGTAGGAGCGGTCTTTATTTCCAGAGCTGATTTTGCAGCATGTCTATATCTATGCTATAGCTATATATAATTTAGCTTCTGGAGCCAGGCTGCTAACATTACTTTGATGCAGTTATGCCTCCAAGGCAGGATTTCCATTATTATGGAGATGAACTGCCTTTAATGATTGCAATAATATAATTGTACCCCAGGGCAGAATTCCTAATAACACAATGGTAGAGCTCTCAAACACCAGTCAGCGATACCTCCAGGGCAGGTTGTTCATTAAGGGCACAGTACACAGTAGTTCTGCCTCCAGAGAAGAATACAAAACCTAAAGCAATAAAACTCTCTTTTCCAAGATAGGCTGTGCCTTCTAGGCAAACATTGAGCATCGCATTTAGTTCTGCCTCCTGGATAGCAGTAGCCCCCAGAGCAGGATTCCCAGCAGCACATGATACATGTTATTTCTGCCTCTAGACGTTATTCCCTGATATTACACTCTGTCTGCAAAGTCACAAGAGCCCCAAGGTAGGAACTTGAACAATTGCCATGATATGGCAGAATTCAAAGCATCTCAGGGAACTGGCACATTAACATTGCTTTTAATTCCTCTTGGAATTGGAAGGACTATCCACATCAATTAACCTCCACAGTATCAGAGCTGAGGTTCAGTTAGGAGAAGTATCCAGAAGTTCAGATGCTCGTTCAAAGTTCCCACATTTGCAGAGTTGGCTAGGCTGGAAATTTCGTGGGAACAGCTTTTCTCACGTGCTACCCAAAACTTCTGCTCCCAGCCCAGATGAAAATATCCCAGCAACAGCTATTCTTTATGCTCTTCTTTCCATAGATTTCAATATCCTTAAGACCAGAAGGGACCGTCATGATCAACTACTTTGACCTGCATAACACAGGTCAGAGAATTTCACCCAATGAGTCCTGCATCAAGTCCAATAAATTGTGGTTGAACAGGAACGTATCTTTGAGAAAGACATCCATCCTGGATTTAAAGGCTGTAGTTGATGCAAGATTTACCACAAGCCTTTGGACCTTTAGCATTTTCAGTCTGACCCCAGGGACTCATTCCTGCTCTTGCCCCTTTGTGCCTGGTAAGAGAGCTGCAGCGGCATAAAGGGGTTTAAGGTGTCCTGGTTCCTGCCAAAGGATTCTCTTGGCACAGGCGCTGCAGAAGATATCCATAAGACTGTGCTGTGAGGATCCCCTTGCAAGCCCTGGCATAGGGATGAGCTGGGGCAGGACGGGCATGGCAGGGCTGTACAGAGTCTGAGCACTGCTGCTGCCCAGAGGGCAGCCAAGATGGCTGCTGTAACTTAGGCCTCTAAAGCTGTCTAAATTACATAGGGGGGGAAGAGCCTCCCCCTCCTCTGGGTCTGCGAGTTCTGGGCTGAGTCTCTTAGAGGCAAAACAAACGAACAATCTCAACCTCGGTGTGCCCTGGTGGGATCAAGTATGATCATAAGGCTTCTGTATTAAATTGCCTATTTTGATCTGTATCTAAAATGCGGTCCGTGTGCTTGACCGCTAAAATGGAATGTTAGACTAAGCAAGGGGATTAGGCAGTTTCAACACCCTCCCACAAGGGGGAGACAGCAATCAGGCCTCTGATTATACCCCATTGAGAATGAATGGTTTTAATTTCCCAAACAATGGAGCAGAAGCCATTGCAGGGGCATTCTCCTGGATAGGCCCTGCTGAATGATCCCTGAACCAATGGCTCATCGAGCTGACAGGATTAAGGCACATCAGTTTCACAGCCAATAGTACACAAGGGACTGATGTGGCCAGCATCTCATCCAACTGCCTTTGACTGCCGTAACCTGATGCATAAGGTACCCATTTTGCAGCTGGGTGAACTGGAGGTGGCCTTTCAGTGTGAGATCCCACTGACTAGAAGAACCCAGGTTTAAACACCAGAAGATGCCACATCTTGGCCTGTAAGCAGAGAAACTATTGACCAATATGGTAAGTGGGCTCAGAACCCTACACAGAAAGGGGGTGGAGCTTTCTTGAACCAGTCAGAGAGAGAGACTGGGAGACCCACAGACACACTGGAGGATCTGAGCTTTGTTAGAATCATAGAATCATAGAATCATAGAATATCAGGGTTGGAAGGGACCTCAAGAGGTCATCTAGTCCAACCCCCTGCTCAAAACAGGACCAATTCCCAACTAAATCATCCCAGCCAGGGCTTTATCAAGCCGGGCCTTAAAATCCTCCAGGGAAGGAGACTCCTAGAAGAATGAAAGCTGGATTGTCTCTGTTCCTGTAACTTACAGGGAAAGCCTGTCTAACACAGCTTGAAGGGAAGCATAAGACTAAATACGCATGCAGGCTATTTGTTGTTTTAAGATCCATTTTTCTCTGACACATTGTTCCAGCTGCTAAATAAGAGTACTTTGTATGAAGAAGGCTGTTGTTCAATATCACTGGCCATGAATTCCTGAAGGGAGGATCAAGCAGATGTCCACAAATCTATTTGGACCTGCAGAGTGATAAGTGGTTAGTATATATGGGATAGTGAACTCAGGACCTGGTCTAAGGGCTTGTCTACATGGCTAGTATGTCAAAGCATACGACAGAATTTTTAGTGCACAGTTCACATGGTCAGTAAGCACACAGCAGGCTAGTGCACTGTAGATTCACACTCTGGCTTGCACACTAATTCACTGGGTAGAGAAGCCCTAAGAGTGAGAGAACTGCATATTTCCACCCCAAAGCAAGTAATTGCAAGACTCTAGATCTGAGCTGGGTGCATTCAGAGACATTTCCATGGTATGGAAAAATGAAAAGTGGAGGGGGCGGGGTGCACGGAAAAAAAACACTCTCAGTATTTGGTGCCTTTAAAAAGTTTGAGTTTGAATTTCATTCTAACAATAAATGAAATGTAGCAGATGAGAGAGTTTTTTATATTTCCAAGCAGCCAGGAACCCCAATGGTACCCAGTTTTACATCTGGGCGGGTAAGCTATCATGGATTTGTAGAAATAAATACAGTATGGGAAACTTAGAAGGAAAATTGTCTTATTAAGGCATTAGGGCTAGGAGAAATAATTGAAAGAACAGTAATTCTATTTGGGTCCATATGAAAGAATGTATTGATGTCATGCCTCAGATCTTGCCTTAGTCATCATGATCTTCTTTGCTATTTTTTCCACAATTGCATCTGGCTCTTGCCTGGCTCTCTCCAGTGAATATGGAACAGATGTGATACTGCGAATTGCTAAGGCTTTTATGAATGAGTAGTTAATATATCGTAGTTAATCTGTGTCCTGTTGAACCATTCATTTATTTGATTATTTTCCCCCCATTAGAAGCCAAAATGATCCCATCTTCATGAACTGTTTTGGTGAACCACACTTCCTTAAATTCAAATGGTATCTATTACTTTCCAACTCCAACCCCTTCTGTATCGAAATCTTTTCTAATAATAACTATAGGAGTTAAAGTAGAGTTTTCATGTTTTAGTTCATATTTTCTTCTGGGAGGATAAGGTTAAAGTCCAAAGAATTGTGCTTGGTCAGCATTGTATTACAGTCAGAGTAAATATTTAGATGAGAAATATATATTCGTATACTTTTCCTTCTAGATAGCCCTTTGTCCAAATAAACCAAGCCTCAGTCACCCCACCACCACTGCACATGAGAAAATGTGCACAGGTGATGCTTATACAAACTCCAGATACTGAGTTTGGCTAGTGGAGAATGCAAGTAGAACAGTGAGCTCACAATTCTGAGACAGTAAAGGCTTAAATGTTCAACATTTTTTATTCTCTTTACAGTCTTTTGTCTGAAGAACAAGATATCTCAGTTTTAAAACCCAATACATCCTGAGTCCCAAACACTTTTTTATAACTTTCATCTAGACTTGCCTCATATTCTAGTTGGCAGAGGTAGCTCTATACTTCATCCACAGGATAAGACTGAACGAAACTCTGCAGTGCTCATCCAGACACAACTTGTACTTACTTCAATGGGTTCATTGCATGGTGTAGCCCACTTTAAAGAGGGAGTGGGGCAAAATGACTGGCCAATTGAAAATGGCATCTTGAGAGTTCAAAGCAAACAGCACATAATGCAATAGCTTAATAAATAAATGTCAGATATTGCAAGGCAATGAGCACCCTTGTCTTCATCATGTTTTATCATCTGGCCATAAATGAGCCTAAATTTTGACATACCCATTCTAATGTTTGCAATGAGAATGGGGTTATTACAGGTAAGCAGTTCAGATAAAACAAAGCATGAGGCTAGAATTTCAGGTGAATCAAACCTGAGCCAGTCTAAGCACTGAAAACGGTTAGTACATATTTTAAAAGTAGCATTTGGGCACTTCTGCATTTGCTGATTTCGTGCATGACTGATTGAAGGATGAAGGCTAAAGTCATCCTTGTGGTCAGGGGAAAGCCAACAGTACCAGAAATCTTGACAATTTCCATTGACAATATTTTAATAAACACATAGAGCTACATGCATTAATTTTAAGAACAGTAAAATGTCAGCTATCTGCTAGCAGTACAGGATTCTGCTCATTGTTCTAATGCCACCAAAATTGGCATGTAACACTATCTCATAAATTCCTTGAGACAAATTTTCAAAGAATGGTTTCCATTGTTTTCCTGTGCATAATTACAAGCACAACTGTTGCACAAATTGGGTAGATAAAGCCATCAGATATCAAAATATTCAGTACCAACACCTGACTGTATGTGCAAAATGTGCAGGTGCAAATTTAGAGGCCATGTTGAGGCTGGTTGCAAATATCATCCTTGGTATAAAATAAATGTGACTTGGCCACTCAGAAAGTACTGTCTCCAAGTCACACATTACAATTGCCAAACTAGTTACTGACCCCAAATAACTGTTGTTTGCTGGGAGACGGAATAATTTACAAGGGACAGTAATCTGCAGTAGAGAGTTTCAGGGAGAGGATCTCCTGGGAAATCTTTTTGAAGAACTATGGCTATTTGGAGCAATCCAAAGGCAAAAATATTTGCTCTAGACTATACCTTTAGTGAATAAGCTTCTTGGCAGTTTTTTTTTTTTTAACACTCTACAGAGCCTGGGATGAACACAAGAGGAGCAGCTCTCCCACCCCCAATACCACAGATTGAACACTAGCTGTTTTCACATTTATTTGCAAGTCATTTCCAGGAAGCTATTAATGACCATTTTAGCTTTCATTGCTGAAAGCCCTTGGGTTGGAGCAAGCTAACAAAAGTAACGGTTACTTTAAGAGTTTACCTCTCGTTTTCTCTTAGGATCTCTTTTCCTTTCTTCCAAGTATAAGTAGGCCTGGGGGAAGCTTTTGGCTTACACTCTATGATTACTTCACCGCCCACTTTAACAAGAGTTAATCTTTTCAAGAGGGTTTTGGAAAAGTCTGGACCCAAAGCTGAAAAAGAAAAGTAGAAGCTTAGAATTCACTCTGGAAAGAACCAATCGTTTTTTTTTTTAACGTTAGAATATTCTGGTGTATCCGCTCACCAATTTACATTTGTAACTTCCGTAATTATCAGCATCAGGAGCTACACATGCAGATTGATTAGGAAAATAGATACTACTGTGCTTAAAAGCTTAATTTATTTGGAAAGATGTATTTAATAGCAAAACGTATTGGTAATGAAACCTAAAGATCATGGACCAAATATTCAGCTGGTGTAAAGCAGTGTAGCCCTAGTAAAGTCAATGGACCCTTGCTGATTTACTCCATCTAGGGATCAGGCTCCATTTATACAGTGCAATTTGGAGAAGCTCACATCAGAAATACTTATATGTGCAGTGGGGGTCATTCTTCCATGTTCATAACATAACAGTGTGTGGTGATGATGAAAATATGCTAAGATGCCTAACAGTACACAGGCGATTACAGATCTCTTCCCCAGTACTGTGTGTGCGTAACACAACAGTATGCAGGGAGGTGTTTGTTGCCATAATTATGGAATGGAACACATAATATAGGACAATAAATGCTGTGATTTGAAGAGAGGTTGAGTGACTCAGGGAATTTAGTGGGACATTTAGGTTCTCAGCTTTTTTTTTTTTAATAACATAAATGTTTCTTGTTCTAACACTTTTTACTGTAGGGACAGTGATCAGCATTGAACTGTCAGCATTTGCAAACAATTACTCCAGAGTGGTTTCTGAGATAGCACAATTTATTTTATACTTAGAGTGCCGAATAAAAGTGATATCTCAGTTTCCATCATGTTGGAGCTCTTGGCAGATGTTGACATGCTAATAGTATCTACAATTTAAAGAGTCAGAAAAAGTAACATTTATATTCAAATAAGCTGCACAGTTTTGTATAGATACAAGAACTGATTCTCCTTTCACACTAGTGTAAATAAATTAGAAGTACTATGAAGTCAGTGGAATTATATTTGTATAAAACCAATTTTAGGTCAAAATAAGCCCCATAATATATAAATATGTTCATTGTGTTCAGAATCAAACTTAACACACGTAGTGACAGTTAAAGGATTTGATAAATATTTTTCAGCTGACCACATACATCTTTGTCTACCTGTTCCAAACCCAAAATGAGGCTTTTTGATTGAACTTGGTGCTCCCACTTTCCCCCTCTCCCTCGATCTGTAAGTGTTCCAGGATTTTGGGAACAAAAATCTTGTTACACAGCAACATTTACTTCAGGCCTCCTTAAATACATCTGCACATTTTACAGATGTCCATTTGCATGGACAATTGCCTACACAGGCATGTGCAAACAGAAGTGCCTGGAAATTTGGAAGATGCGAGGAAGCCTGCTGAAAGTTTGGTCCATTTCAGTAGACATTCAAGTTTTATTTAAAAAATATGTTTTATAATTCAAACCACAGGTGTGGAAAAACCAAACCAAACTAAACAACACATTTTGTAGGTGTCCCCTGAAGACTTCATTCACAAACCCACAGACCACCTGGAACAATGATCAATTCTCTCCATGCTCACTGTATAGTTTGTCAGCTGTGGCTAACCTGGAAGGTTTGTGCAGTATAATGGAAAGTAGCAGGACTTAACACAGAGTGTCAACCCAAGAGTTTGTGATTTGAATGATCTTTAAGCATACAGTAAATTTTGTTTGCTAAAAAGCCTTCAACAACTTCCAGAATTAAACTGAATTATGGAGTACATACTGTATTTACTATAATTAACATGTATGCACAAATCCAAGTTTAAAAAATGGCCAGCCCTATAAATGTGACACCTACAAACTGGGACAAATTAGAAAAGACCTCATATCTCCCCCACAACCGATAACACTAAATTTGCTACTTTTGTAACTACAAAAAAGTTATCTTTACATCTTACATGTCCTATTAGCTAAGATACGATGCAATATACTAATTCAATATGATTATTTTACATGGGTACTAATCATAGCAGAGCTCATTTCACAGTACATTTCATACAGCTATACTTTTGAATACAATGCTTTGGTACCATGTTTGGCTTTTATGAGTTATGACATTCATTTTGCATTCTATTTTCAAATCTACTACTGTTGTTCCAATGCATGATTGTCCTCACAACTCCCTTCTAGGATGCAGGTCTTTTGTTTGCTTGTTTGTTTTGGCAAATAATTTCTGCTTGATAATATATCGAACTTGGTTGCCAAAATGCTTTGTGGCAAAAATTAAAAACTTTTTCATGTTATGGCATATAATTTTAGAAGTGAGCCCAAAGATTTGGCTTGGCTCTGCAGTTTTGTGTTACACTGCTACTTCAGGAGAGTTTTAATTCACTGTTTATAGATCAAGTAGATGTTACACATAATGAGCTAAAATCATGACCGTAGTTTGGGGAGGGATGGTGTGTGTGTGGGGTATTCCTCCCTCCCGCTCAACTGCAAACTCAGGTAGGCACGGATTTTGTCCCCCCCTCCATGCATAGCCCCATTGTCTGCATTGGTGATGCCCCCCCCCAAATATAGAAGTCAAACTAGGCCTATGTCTAAAATGCCCCTGAAGCAGCAGGGTGGCACAAAACTGGAGAGTGGAACCCATGAGAAATTCAGTTTTCTTGAAGCATCTATTCTGCCACTTAATTTTCTGCCATCCATTCTGCCTCCAATACAAAAAGAACATAGGGTAAGGAATAACCTCATGCTGACTAGGGGATGGACTATATGACCTAAGAGAATTCTTCTATCTCCAATTTCTGTGAATCTGTGAGTCAACTAATGTCTGGGCTGTCTTGCCTTTTATGTGTAATCATAGATGGATAATTTCATTTTGGCATAGAGGAAAGTACATATGTTATATAGGAGATTATCAAAGTACCAGAAAAACAACAGTGGAGCCAAAAAACCTTTCAAAATAGAAGACACACAGTGAGGACCTCTACATATTAATATACTATATATATCAGAGTTGGTCACATTGCTCGTTGAGAACAATATTAATTACCAATTTTAAAATAAAATGTGCCACTTTTTTCTATTGAAAAATAATTTGGAAATCAATTAGTGAATAGATCAGTTACTTTTAAATGTTTACTGAACAGTTTAGACAACTAGTTCTCAGAGTATGGTTTGCTTGCAAAGTGTTTGCATTGACTATTCACTTTTGTTACTTGTATACATGTGTTCTACGTATAGTAGCCTGAGTCACACAGGACTATTGTTTTTGCTCCCCGATGGTATGAGATGGCTGTAACTTTTTTTAATCTGGAAAATAATGAACACCACATTTATTGCAGAATCATCATTCTTGTCATTTTCTGTGTGTGTGTGTGTGGGGGGGAACCACACAGAGCCTACTATGATTTACATATAAGATATTGAATACTCAGCAACAGCCTAAATATTTGTGAACAGATAAAATAACCCTAGGAATCACAGAAAATTGAACTCAGGTCTTGGATTTACCAATATATTTGTAAAGCAGGTTGTTTGGTATTCTACTAGTTCTTTTATTTCAAGCATTTATTTGGAACAAAGAACTGATCTTAATATAGAAGAAGGATCAGTTCCTCAACAGCACAGAGTCATTGCAACCTTAATGTGAACAAAGCAAATATAGAATTAACCATATCCTTCTCTCGATCTGCAGGTTTTTAAGACTAACTCTTTAAGGTCCTTGCTAGTTATGCATGGGGCAGTTCTCTTAGACTTGTTCTACATTTGAGCTTGATGAAGATGGAAATTACTATATGTAAAGACCCCAGGCACTCCTTGCTTACCCATTACATTTTTGCACAGGCCCTGATGAAATGCGGTATAATGCAGAATAGGACTGCTGTCAGACAGGCAGAGTGTCATACTAGCACAGGGATTTATTGAAGTGGCAGACAGAATAGAGAAACAGGGATTTTGTTTGCTGCTTTAAGAGATGCTGACCTTGAAGAGTTGGGTTTTCTTAGGGCTGGTCCACACTAACTGCCCCAGTTCAAACTAAGATACGCAACTTCAGCTATGTGAATAACGTAGCTGACGTCGAAGTACCTTAGCTCGAACTACAAAGTACTTACTGTGGGTCCACAGGCGGCAGGCAGGCTCCCCCGTCGACTCCGCGTACTCCTCTTGCAGAGCAGGAGTACTGGCATCGACGGCGAGCACTTCCGGGATCGATTTATCACGTCTAGACAAGACGCGATAAATCGATCCCAGAAGATCGATTGCTTACCGCCGAACCCGGAGGTAAGTATAGACGTACCCTTAGAGATGAAGTATCAGGGTAAAAGCCATCTAAAATCCATCCCGGTTTCCTGTGTGGATATGGGAAGCTATTGCACTATACTCTTTCCTCTCTGTGTTCTCTGGGGGCTATTGTTAGGATCACCCACCAACTCCACAATATACTGGCCTAGAGCCTTGGCTGCAGCCAAACACTGGAAAAGTAAAAGTGACTTTCAGCCATGTTTTTGTACTCCTGATCTTAGGGCTGTTGTGAGTTGGTCCAGTCCACAGGAATGAGAGAGCAGTCTCAGGGCTACTCTAAATGACATCAGCTGCCAACAGCTCCAAGAGGCCATTCTACCATCCAGAGATTATTAGGGCACAGGTAAGCGCTGGACCTGCCCCCTATACCAAGAGCAGCCTGAATGCAGCGAAGAATCTGGGTCTTTATCTCATGCTAGGTTCTGTCTACCTTAGAAGGCGCATTTGTATAACAGTCCTGAATAGACTGGAAAAGCATCAGTGGTTTATCTGGATTTCTTTTATACAGTAGGCAACATGCCCAGTAAATCTTATCACTGCGAAGCCTAATTTGTAGAACACGATTGTACTTTCCTCGAGCAGCAAACTTCTAGATGAAAATGTTTTTTTCTATGTAGGCATCTCTCAGGTTGATAAAAGGACGACCTACATTGAAATGTGATGTGCAGAACACACCTCATGCCTTGTTCTTAAGGACAAAGCAAACAATGGTACTGAACATTCTCTTTGAAAACTCCTAAGACTAGATTGTTTAAATCAGAAACTCTAGCTTCCTCTTGGAAATGCTGCATGTAATCTGACCTCTTTATTGGTTCCCTCTTTTCTCTCTGATGGAAAGAACCTTCCCAGCATTGTAAGCGAGCATATTAGCTACTCGCAAGCTTATGCTGAAGGAATGAAGGGCAGCTTTCTAATTCAGTGCAGAACTAGGAGTCTGGGGACATGAGTTCTATCCCTGACTCTGACATACACCTCCTGGAAATCCTTTTAGGTTTGATTCTGATCTCACACCAGTTTTATGCTGCCAATGAATATTGTGGAGCTACTCCTGATTCTCACCAGAATAAGTGAGAGGAGAATCAGAATTAGTCTCTCTGTGCTCTAGCTTCCGCCTCTGCAGATAAGATAAGGAGACGAGATTTCTAGTTCAAAGTGATGGTCTGAGGCTCAGTCCATGGATCCTTGTAAAACTGTCTGGTTGGCTCCTCATTATCTGAAACTCTTTTTATCTTATGGTATGAAGGGATAGCCAAAACCCCAGGTTAAACGGAATTGTACAGTATGCAAGACCAGCAAACAGCCTGTCTCTCCATTCTGGACTTGCTCTAGTGCTACAGAAATTGACCCCGATTTTCTTCTTGCTTACACCAATTTTACCAGGTGTAACTAGTGAGTTACTCTTAATGTACTCCAGTGCAATAGAGGCCAATATACCAGCCCCAAAGTGTTTACTTGCTGAATGGGCCTCAGAGTGCATAACACTTTTTAAATTCCCATGTGTGGATTGACAATCACTTGACAAATGAGCTGCTCATACAATGGAACCCTCTTGTAGTGTAGTCATAGAACAATTTGACTATAAGCAGATATATAGGAAGAACTGCAGTTTTACTATTGCAATACATTGACACAATTTATAGCTGTCATTATGATCACTAATATGGATCTATAACATGGGCATGACCCACTGAAGTCAGTCTGTCTCTCTGTCTTAGGGTTTTATACTGCTTTCCACATAAAATCAGTAGCAATAATGAAGTCCCTATGGGATGTTACGGAGTCTCCGGCACTTCCCTTTTTGTGGTGTCAAAACTCTGCTTAAGGTAGAGGTCTTTTAGGGATTTAGGGGTTGAAGAGGGTGTCAGCGTTGTGAGTGTCATTCTTAGGGTGAAAAGGCTATTCAAAGAGGAAAGTTTTGCAGTGTTTCCTAAAGAGGATTCAATTCAGACTCTGTATTCAATAGACAGATTTACTGAGTTCAACATGGATCAAGTCCCAACTGCACTATCACTGGTTCCTACTGTCTTATTAAAAGGCTGATATAGGGGCTTTTAAACACCAAGAGGTGTGTGGTACGCCACCAACTTTCCATGCTCAGGTACCTGTATTAACAACAAGATGGAGTGATATAGGGAATTCTTTATTCCGTGTATCTCCACCTGCCTCAATAATATTTAGTATACTTGTTTCCTTGGTGCCGGAGGTATAGTGATGTACTCTTGGCAGAGACATTTAAGCTTCACAACATTGGTATAGGTTACAAGAGATTTTCGGTTTTTAGGAAAGGAAACTCACCAATTACAGTCAACTCCGCACTGGTGAAAATGACTCCATGTCTGTTTTCTGCTACACACTGATACATGCCTGCATCTGACAGATTCACATTTGTTATTGTAAGTGCTCCATGTTCTATCTGAATTCTGTCCTGTAGAACAACAAAATAAATAAGGAAACCCCACCTTAGAATTTATATGTTACAGCAGCTGTGTCATATCTGATATCACAGGGGACAAGAAAAAAATAGTAATATGAAAAATTTACATGCTACAATCTATTTGTCTGTCAACTAAATTTATATCAGGTTAGACGTTAAATGGAAAAACCAATATCGTAGTTGGTAAATGCAATTTAAATTGGAGGACTCTCCCTTGAGTTCTCATTGATTTAATACCTAAACCATTCAGATTAATATCCCCTTCAAAGAGATAAACTCGAATCTAAAAATGCACTTCTGTTTTAAGGTAGTGTATCATGGTCAAATACATTCTTGAGAGCATTTAAAACAGTTGAGTTATTAGCCTGTAGGCCTCTGAAGGTTAATAGGAATAATAATCATCTTAGGTGGTGCAGGGAGAAACATTTAAAATCAGCTGCAGTTTACTGGGGGAAAAATGTAGATGTTAATAATTTAATGATCCTTTACTTTATTTCTGCCACTAACGTGATTTAAGAACAAGACCATCTGCTAGTGACCAGCATGAAGTAAAATTAGCGTGTGGAACAAAAGACTATGGTATCATTTGTCAGCCTAAGGATATGGAACTCATGTTATCAATTTTAATAAGTACAGCAAAATGTTCCCTCCCCCCCTGGGAGTTCTGCCATTTTAAAAAAATAAGGAATATAAAGAGCTATTGGCTTTCTACTTGGCTGCAGGGTGGCAATTTAATGTTTGTGCAATCTTTATTAGAATTTGATCAAATCTAGGCAGCCATGTCCTTTCACATTAAGTGGAGGGAGAAAAATGCAGGCTACCCTGATAACCCTTTAGTAATTTGCTTTAGTTTTGCTGTATAATTGAGACAATCCTGGGACTCAAAGTTGCCCTCTAGTGAGAGAAGGAGTGGGGCAGGGGGAGAGTGAGCTTTATCCTACACTTCTATGGATTGCTAATCTGTAGGCAGTTCTTCATGGCACTGCTAATGGCAGGTCAAGTCTCTGGTTGCCTGTACAGGAACAAATCTGAACAAGAGGAATTGGATTATTGTTTAGAGACTGGAGGAAATGCCAAAGTTTCATTAACATTTGAAGTTCAGCTGAAAACTATCGAATGAAAATCATTTTATGTCCTAAAACCCCACGGTACCTGATTTTACTGGGCCTCTCGACCATCAGATTAGTATTATGAATTACTCTTTCCACAGAGCTATAGATACTTGTAATAGTATAATTGTTTCATGTAACCTGTTTGCCCTAATATAAATCTCTTCTGAACCTGTCCTGAAGCCTTCCTCATCATCCTACAGAAAGTAAAGGACTATTTTTCTTCAATACAGGAACTCAATGTCATACAATGGCATTGACTCACGAGGGTAGAAAATATGCTCTAGCTTGAATTTTAAGGGTCCATCACTGTTTTCACTTCTCTTTCAAAGGCAGTGAACTATGCAGACATGAAAAAGCTGCCAAATCAGCAGAATCCATATAGAACATTCTGCAAAAGGCCACCTCGTTCAAAGAACACAGGCATTAGACTTCAGCAATGTTCTTACCCGAGGTATCAATGGTTCACCATCCTTTAGCCAGCTGTATGAAGGCTTTGGTCTCCCATTTGCTTTACACTCCCAAAAGATGCTTTCTTCTATAGCTTTGTGCGCATCACTTATTTTCTGAATCCAGTTAGGTGGTGCTGCAATGGAGAAAGTAATGAATAAAACCATGTTTGTAAACAAGAGTCTATTTTCTAGATGCCAGCAAACCCCCAAATAGCTTTCCTCAAAGAATCACATATTTAATACCATTGGATTCGCTTTGATGATTTTTTCCCCAGGGGTCCAATTCTGCTTCTTTTGAAGTCCATGGGAACAGGATCAGGACCTAGTTTCCCAACTTTTATTTTTAATATAAGTATTTAATAAAAAAAAATCACATCTTCAGAAATGAAGTACTTCAGCACATGAGAAGTGCCGTTGAAATAAACGGGACTCCTGGCATGCTTGAAGTTAGTGCTTTCCTGAAGTTTTCACGAACTGGGCCTAAGTGGTGTGCTGAATTGCAGCTCTTGATCAAAACCCTTTAAGCTTTGGGAATGTTAGGATCTACATTCAAGCACTGTACTCAGTCATGCGTCTGTAATGGGCCTAAATTCAAATTTTGGATAGTTGGTATTTAGATTTAATTGCAGATCCTAATACCATATCTTGGCCCCTTGCTAATTTAGGGACAGATCCTGCAAAACCTGAGCTATTCATGTGAAGAAAGGATACATGTGCAGAAAAAGGCATCTCATGTCAATAAGGGTTCAGAGGATTGGGACCTTAAAGTAGTAGCTTTTAAAGTACTGACTTCACATACTTAATCTTCTAAATAGATCTCTGTGAAAACTGGCGTTTGTAGTTTGCAGGTGTCTGTATAAACCTTTTTCTAGTTTTGTGCCAGGTATGTTTTCACACCCTGAGATTATCCATACTCAAAACTGAGAGCAAACTTCTGCTGTAACAAGTTTTGCTGAAACCTTGAAAAAAAAATGAGTTTATGTTATCCCCACAAAGCCACATTGGCGCAAGTTTGTCTCTAGTTCACTGCACAAAACCCCAGTGACCCTTTCAAAAAAACACAGTCTGAGCTTCAGGACTGTACTAAAATCAGATGTGTTTCAGGATTTTCTTAAAGATAGATTTGCCCTATTTTAAAAGAACAAACACAACCTGAAAGAATTTAAAAAAAAAATATTACCAGCAGAGGTCTCCAAGAACCTGGATAATATTTTTCTATACTTTCCCTCAATAATCAGATAAAACAATTAGGATTTCTCAAACAAAAGACAACAGCTTTATAAATCCCGTTTAGACTGAGATGAGGGATCAGAGAAAGGTTTGACAGAATAGATGAAAAAAACAAACTTGATAACAAACACCAAACGCTAAGTCGAATGGAAAGTTGACATCACTACACTTTACCGCTGTGTCTGTCTTTATATGTTCCTGCTGATAGACCCAAGAAACCTCAAAGAGCTGGGATACTTTTTTAATGTTCTGCCTGGGGAATTAGTCGCAACTGATGTTGCTGTTCATGACAGATATGCACCTAATTCCACATATGCCACATTGAATATTTCCCCTCCCACTGTGTCTATAAACAACAAACCAAAGGGGAAAAATACAGAAATTTGCATAGAATCTTAAATACACCACAGAAATACTCAGTGGGGATTACAAAAGCAGAAAGGCAAACTTAATATGGTGAAACAATGTTAATGTAGAATTTAAACAGACCTCACAACCAAAAATGGAGAGGTGGACAAGGTTTACCCCTTCCCACCTTTCCTACTGTTATACTTAAGGCGGAGTGGGAAAAGTTTTTGGCCTGAGGGCCACATCAGGTTTCTGAAATTGTATGGAGGGCCTGTTAGGCTGTGCCTCTCCAAACAGCCAGGCGTGGCCCAGCTCCTGCCCCCATCTGAATCTGACCCCCCCCCGCTTTTTGCCCCGATGGACTCCCCCCAGGACCCCTGCCCCATCCAACCACCCCTTCTCCCTGACCTCTGCCAGAACCCTTGCCCCTGACTGCCCTCTGCCACCCCATCCAACCCCCCCTCTCCTTCCTGACTGCCCCCCGGGACCCCTGCGCCCCCATTCAACCCCCCTCTGACCAACTCCTATCCATACCCCCGCCCCCAATCACCACCCCGAACTCTCTTGCCCTCTATCCAACCCCCACCTGCTCCTTGCCCCCTTACTGCACTGCCTGGAGCACTGGTGGCTCTACAGCCACACTGCCCAGAGCACCAGGACAGGCAGCCGTGTCGCCTGGCTGGAGCCGGCCACACCACCGTGCAGCTCAGAGCACCAGGTCAGGCATCCCCGCTACCCAGAGGATTGCGCCGGCTGCGGGGGAGGGGAGACAGCAAGGGAGGGGCTGGGGGCTAGCCTCCCAGGCCAGGAGTTCAGGGGCCAGACAGCAGGGTTCTGCAGGCCAGATGTGGCCCGCGGGCTGTAGTTTGCCCACCTGTGACTTAAAGCTTGTTCATAACATGCATCCCAAGAGACATAAAAAGGGGAGGCCGGGAAACATAGCAAGATGGGTGGCAACTGTTTAGCACTGTATTGAATAAGACATGAAGTAATGAGTTCCAGCATACATTCCTTCTTTCAGTGCAACAGGTTCCAAGATTTAATGCTATTTACAAGTTACAACTGACTGCACAATTTGTTTACATGGCTACTGTTACTGTTAGCATCTAACTCATAACTTTGAAGAAAACCTTAGGATACCCTTTGTTATGAAAGGTGCTCTATAAAAACCTCCTTTTTGTTTTGTTCATTTCCCATTTCCCAATAAAACAAGTTGCTCTTTTGAAAAAAATAGACAAAATAATCAAAAGCAGCTCTCACATTATGAAGAAAATCTACATCATCTGTACAGTGTGCTCTGTGGCATAGTTATATTGGAATGTCACATATAAAGGTCTCAGGTGAAATATAAGAACTCATATTCTATAATAGGTGAGATTTTAGATCTTTCTCTGTCCTTTTGTGGCTATCAATCTTACATTCCTTGCATAAGCAAAGATTTCACCCATGCAAATGGCAGCTTTTTGCTTGTCCAGTCCTGGATTGAAGGACTGAGCCAGTGTTTATTAACTGGAAGGAGAAATCAGATCCCTACTTTTAGAACGTTCCGTTCTTTATTTTATTCAGGTTACCAAATCTTAAATCTTAATGCAAGTAATTGCATCGAGACTCACACTTCTGATGCTGGAAATGATCCAAGCAGCTACAGAAGCTATTTATTTCAATCTCTTGTGCAGCACCTGTGAGCCACAGGCTTGAACCATACTCCAGTGTTCATCCATTCTAGTTATGTGAACTGGTTAAACTTTTTATCCTAATGCTATTTATGATGCAGACAGCTATAGTGAAAGCTTAGTAGGTCAATAATAAATCTCAGTGACAACAGCAGGGCCCTTTGTTTCACAGGAATGCAGTTCTGTGCTTCTCTTTGGGAGACATTCCTAATTAGGTCAAACTCTCCATTGAACCACTTGTTCTAGAGAATGCAAGACATTCTCCGAATTTAGTCTTATGTAAAACGCCGAGGCTGGTTCATGAAATAGGTGTGTTTGAGCCACCAGGACCAGCCGCCATAATATAATGAAATGTTGACATCCTCCCATTGGGGGTCATACAAAGAAGCAGTAAAGTGATACAAAGCTTCAAGCAGGCTAATTTTAAAAAATAGAATAAGGGTGTAAGGCCAGGTGTACACTACAAACTTTTAATGCCAGAGCGATGTAGGTCTGGGGTGTGAAGAGGTGCGATTTGTGACTGACATGGCTGTGCTGGCAACAGCTGCTAGTTTAAAGGCAGCTATATTGAAAAAACTGCTCCATTGTTAGTAGAGCTCCTTCCAGACCCCTGAAAACTCCTGAAGGGAAAAGCTAGGTCATTCGAAATCATAAAAGCAGCGTGGAAGCTAATTTAAGAATTAGATTAACATTGCAAGAAATTAGCATATGTCACATCTATGAGAGAAAGGGGAAAAAAAGGCAAGAAAAAAATACAAAAGTGGTTGACTGGATGGATACGAGTATTCTTTAAAGAAAAGAAATCCCTCTCAAGTGATGGAATCAGGGCCTGGATCTCAGTCTCTGGCAGGTACAATGTAAAGTGGAGATTACGGGACACATTTCCAAAGTCCTGCTCACCTTTTATCACATTCAAAGGTTGAAAGGTGTAGTTTAGGACATTTAGAGAGCTAAGTGAGTAACTATACTCAGATTAGGGTTACCAATTTGGTAATATTTAAAAACCAGCCACTCCACTAGGAGTGCGAGACCCTCCCTTGCCCTGCCTCTTCCCCATGAGTCCCCACCCCTACCCTGCCTCTTCCTCCAATGCCCTGTCCCTGCCCGGGCTCTTCTCCCAAGGCTCCACTCCTATCCATGCCTCTTTCCCCCTCCTTCTCCTCACTCACTGCTTTCTCCCTCCCACCCCCCATCCCCCGCCCGGGTCAGGAGGGACTTGCCTGCTTTGCCGGGGTTGGGAGCTGCAGCTGCCTGACGCAGGTAGGAGGTGGCCTTGGCGGAATAGGGGCTGGAGTGGGTGATGACCCAGTGCCACCCTGCCTCCCCCGCCCACGGTAACTGGACTCTGTGTGTTCTGTCAGTAGAGCTGATCGGACACTGTCAGGTCCCCTTTTCGACCAGACTTTCTGGTCATAATCCAGGCACCTGGCCACCCTAACCCAAATAAGTGCAAAGATAGTCTGGCACTTATATGTCGAAATAACCTAAGCTGTGTTGCCATTATTGCACAAATTGCCAAAAAGGAGACACAGGTAAGGCTGGACCTGAAATCCTGCACTAAAAGGGTTAAAAGCAAGTTTGAAGATGAAATAGACAAAACTAGCAAAAATGTGTCTGGAGCCAGAGCAACTAATACACATATTGTTAGATTCACAATTGCTGTATATAGACTTCAGTGGAGCTAAGGCAATTTATAGCAGCAGAGGACCTGGCCCAGGCTGTGTAATTCATCATTAACAGCAGATACTCTATTGAAGGGCTAGAAGACTGCCTATTGTTGTATCTATCCTTTATGAAAACGCTGAAAGTGAACCTGGGAATCAGACCAGAGAGCCAAACACTAGTACTAACTAAAACAGCTGAACAAAATAATTAACAATAAAGCATTTTTTTGTTCTGAAGCATTTGCACAGTGAATGATGTTTGCCCCCTATGAGGGACAATTAAGCACACATGTTATATTGGGCCAAAGATGAACGCAGTCTCACTAATTCATACATCCCTAATCTGTTAGAACTCTCAGTGACCATGTGGAGGCAGGTGACAAGCTGTTTCCTTTTCTCTACCCTCAGTAAAAAACAAATGATAATCCATTCATCTAACAAAGCTGTGCAACTTCAGCAGGTTCATTGGCTTGACTGCTGAATCCTCATCATCCTACCCTTCACCTGTTTGTGTCTGGAGAAAGTAACACATTCTGGGAAGGGATTGTCTTTTCTCTGTTTGTTCAGCACCAGCACAATCCTGACTGGGGCCTTTGGTCAATACTATAATATCACAGAAGTAGTAGAAGAAGAACTTGAAGGAGTTAACAAAAGAACAGTTAAAAACAACTATTTAAATTGGTCCTTCCAATGCACCTTACACTATATTTATCTATGTTGAATTTCATTTGACATTATGTTGCCTAGTTATACCAGCCTATTTCCTCTTTCATAAAACATTTTGTACAATGATGTATTTTCTTTTTTTGCCTTTTGTAATGGCACTGATAATCATGTGTTGCAGACTCAGTATACATTTATAAAGGGAAGCAGTATGCTTGAAGTTTTTGCTATTCACTCACTTATGAAACAGACTGCAGATACTGCAAGAGACTGTGGGAAGTTGGAAGGTCTTATGATCATCACTGAAACTCTTATTTTTAACAAATGAACTATACTAAACATCATACTGATTTTATTGTATTTTAGTTGAACAGTATTTTATTTCACCTCAAATCTTTCTGGAATTTAAAAAAATAGCCTATGATTTCAAGCCCCAGCCCTACAAAGACTTATTGAACCTGGTTCTCAGTACACCTCTCTGGCAGTGTAAAAGGGACCTAGAAGCAGGAATAATATAATTTACATTTAACGCTGCTTTACATTGCCAGAATGGTATAAAGTGGCCTTAGCATAAATGAGAATCAGCCGCCTTCGGATTACAATAGGATTACTCATGTGTGTAAAGATAAGCATTCACAATTCTTTGAAGGATTAGGGCCTGAATTGGACGGCTATTTACTCTGAATGGACCGTCCCAATTAAGTATTTATTACAAAATAAATAAATAAATAAATGCAACTCATTACAGAAGAGTGCTATCTCTTCTCTACTCTGCTATTTTTAGAAATCATGATGCCTACCTTAATGTTTTCCCCCATCTTTGTTTATCAGGGACGTGCTCTGCAGGGAACACTATCTCAAGGGAGATATAAACTAAGCAACTCCTTGAATATCCCTTCAGCTTGACCTGGTTTTCTTGTCTAAAGATTTGTTTGGTGTGCTCATGTACTGTAGAAATAGATACTATATAGAAATAAATGAGTTTGTAGAAAGTATTCTCTATTGGAACTTTTCCGTTACTATTTGGTTAATAGTGCTCTATTTTGTTTAGACATTTGAATACTTTATATGCTTTTTTTTTTTTTTTTTTTAAGGTTTCCAAAACTCAGCCTCCATTGCTCTAGCAAGTTTGACAGCAGAGTCAAGAAATTCAGAGAGGAAGGATGGTTTTGGGATAAAGTGCTATACTGGCACTCAGGAGAGTTGGGGTCACTTCTCAGCTTTGCCACTAACTTTCTGAATGACATTGGGCAAACCAATTAATCTCTCTGCTCCTCAGGTCCCCATCTGTATAATTAGGATAGTAAGGCTATGTCTACACTAGCACTTTTGTTGGTATAACTTTTGTCCCTCAGGGGTGTGAAAAAAACCACCCCTCTGAGTGACGTAAGTTACACCGACAGAAGTGCTGGTGTGAACAGCGTTATGCTGGCGGGAGACGCTTTCCCACTACCATAGCCACTGTCGCTCTTTGGGGACGGTTTAATTATGTCAATGGGAGAGTTCTCTCCCGTTGGCATAGCGTGGCTAAAATGGGAGATCTTACAGCAGTGCAGTGGCATCAGTACAGCTAAGCCACTGTGAGGTCTCTACTGTTTTTGCCGCCCTAAGCAGCGCGCCGAATTGCCACCGTGGACGGTGGGGGCGTCCGTGTGCCGTCAGGGCGGCACGCACATTTCCGTGGTGGCGCCAATTTGGCGGCAGCTTCTGTCTTCAACCGGGGGCAGCTGAACATAGAAGCTGCCGCTGAATTGCTCCTTCCGTGGAAACACGCGTGCCACCCTAACGGTGCACGGACTGTCCCCGCCATCCATGGCGGCAATTCAGCGTGCTGCTTGGGGGTAAAATTTTCAAAAGACACTTAGTCTCATTAAATGTCAATAGGGTTTAGGTGCTCAAGTGCTTACATCACTTTTTTTAAAATGGGAGTTGGCACTTTTGAAAATTTATTTGACTTGCAAAAGGCCTTTTAAAGACAGCATGTAGCCATTTGTTTTGTATACTTGACATTATTTGCTATCAGTGAAAACTTGTTTTACATGGGACTTGTAAAAGAGGGTGCATGGCAAAGCTGAGTGCCTTTGCTCAGCTGGCATGGAGCACTGTAGTGGGGCCAGTTCACACTGGAATAGCTTACTGGGATGTTTGCCATGTGGAGGATGATGTTTTGTTCTCAAAATAGCGTCCTCCACACAGCGTGACCTCAAACTACATGGAGGATGCAGAGCAAAATGGTGTCCATCACACTACATGCATCTGAGGTCATGCTGGCGGGGGCATCCTCATAATTGTTCATTCAGGACTACACCACAGTGTGGAAGTAAAATCAGAGCTGAAAATGTGTTTTGCCCCTTGAATAGTCATAGCTTCATAGATTCCAAGGCCAGAAGTGACCACTGTGATATCTAGTCTGACCTCTGGCATAACATAGGCCATAGAACTTCCCCCAAATACTTCCCTTTGAACTAGAGTATCTGATTTTAAAAAACATTCAAGCTTCATTTTAAGATTGCTAGTGATAAAGCATCCATCGTGAGTCTTAGTAAATTGTTCCAATGGTTAATTACCCTCACTGTTCAAATATTACACCTTATAACTAGTCTGAAATTGTTTAACTTCAACTTCCAGACATCGGATTGTGTAATAACTGTCTGATAGACTGAAGAGCCCATTATCAAATATTTGTAGGTAATTACAAATATTTGATATTCACCCCCTAACCTTACCTTTGTTAAGTTAAATAGATTCAGTTCCTTGAATCAAAGATTCAAAGAGTAGTTACCAATAGTTTACTGTCAAACTAGGAGAATCTATCCAGTAGGTTTCCTCAAGGTTCTGTCCAGGGTGCTGTACTCCTCAATATATTCATTAATGACTTGGGTAATGGAGTAAAGAGTATGCTTACAAAATTTGTGGATGGCACCAAGCGGGCAGGATTGCAAGCACTTTGGAGGACAGGATTAGAATTCAAAATGACCTTGATAACATGGAGAACTGGTCAGAAATACAACATGGGGAATAATTCACTAAGTGATAGTACTGTAGAAAAAGATCTGGGGGTTCCAGTGAATCACAACTTGAATATGAGCCAACAATGTGGATGCAGTGCCAAAAAAGAGAAATCTCAAGCTGCAGTGTATTAATGGGAGAGTCATATCAAAAACATGGGAAGTTATTGTTCTTCTCTACTCAGCACTAGTGAAGCCTCAACTGGAGCTGTGTCTAGTTGTTTAATCAAAATGTCATGCGATGTGGAAGTCTAAGTATATTACGTCAGCACTATTATCTGTATCCACCAAAGGCAATAGCATTGGTGTAATATACTTAGACTTCTGTCATTTATAGAGCTTGCTAATAACTGAGTTGTAAGTTTGCTGGCAATTCTAAAAATAAAAAAAATTGTTTCAGCTCAACGCAAAACTGAAATCTTTAGCAAATAGAAAAATGGAAAAAATATTGTTTTGTTTTTTAAGCAGTTTTTAACTTTTTAAAAAATAATACTGAAGGACATTCTAAAACAAAAAGTCATTTTGAATCAAAAATTCGAAACATTTCTTTTAAGAAATGTAAAAACAAAACACTGACTTTTTCATATATTTTTTGTTTTTTCGACCCAATTTGTTAAACTTGGGACACATTTCAGTGTCACTGAAGAGCGTTTTTTGTTGAAAATAGTTTCAGCTAAAAAATTATGCCCTGCTCTAGTCATTTACACTTCTACAATAGGAACGTAACAGGAGTATAAAATGCTATGATGAGGTAGCATTTTGCTCCCACTAAGTACAAGACAGTGGAGAATCAGGTTCACTGATTTCAATACAATTATAGCAGGAATGTAATTGGCCCATTTTTCCTAGGAATGTTTTTAATCACAGTAGTTGAAAAGGCAACACCATTGTTTTTTTGTGTTCTCCCATCAATCTGTGTCCACTTGTCTCCTGTTTTATATTTAGTCTGTAACAGGGCCGGGTCCAGCATTTCTGCTGCCCCAAGCAAAAAAAAAGCCGCGATCGCAATTGCGACCGGCAGCTGCAATTGGGGGGAAAAGCCGCGATCGGCGGCGGCAGTTCGGTGGCAGCTCCTAGGGAGTGAGGGACCTGCTGCCCCCGAATTGCCGCACATGCCGCCCCTCTTCCTTGGCCGCCCCAAGCACCTGCTTGTTAAGCTGGTGCCTGGAGCCGGCCCTGGTCTGTAAGCTCTTTGGGACAGAGACTGTCTTTTTGTTCTCCGTTTGTACAATGCGGTCCTGGCTCATGACCTGGGCTCCCAGGAGCCATGGCAAATAATAAATAATAATAATAAATAAAGTTATCTTGATGCCAGCTTGGTGAAAGGAAAAACATCTCTCAGAATCAGCTTAGAAGAGTCACCTTGGAAAACCCTAAAAGTGTTTGTTTTTTACCTCTGCATAAGATATAAATCTTTGCTTCATGTAAGGTGATCAAGTTTAAAATTCACGAGCAGTCAGCTTAAAAATAGAAGTCAGGTTAAAGTGAATACTTCAGAAATGTTTTGGATCAAAACATATTGCTCTGACTTCTGAGGAACCTTACTTCCAAGTTCAATCAGTTCAACGAGAAAGCAGAAGCTAGAAGCCCAGGAGCCTGTCCAAATCATATGGCAATAATACATTCCTACCGTCTGGGAGCCCTGGATCTGGTAATAGGCTCAAGTTTGAAGGCTCACTGCATTGCAGAGGGAATTTGCACACCTTCTTCAGCAGCAGAGGTTCAATCTAGATCTTGTTATGAAAGCTCTTTTTTTTCTCAGCTCAATAGGGAGCAGATTGTAAAGCCAGGTATACCGTACAACATACCTGTGACTGTTACGGTGGTGTATGGATAAGCAATACATAAGGGCTAAAAAAGAGAGGTACATTTCCAAACCTAATTCACTAGTATTCAAGAGTTAAACTCAGACACAAAACACCTGTTAGGCATTGTGTGTGTTATGATAGCCTCTTATGGTAAAAATAACAAGGAAAGCAATGTTCAAGTCAGGGTTTGCCATGAACTTTTGGTTGAGAAATACAAGTACTTATAATTATATTAATTTGATCCATTTTCTAATAATGAAATAGGACAGCTGGATAACGGGAATACATGCCTTTGGAAAAGAACAGCACAACATATTTTAGTGTCTCAAAACAAAGAACTCTATGGAAAAATACATCTTTCATGTTTAATTATTCTTTCCTGCTGCAGTGAGAATGCCAGACAACTTTGGTGTCACTGATATGCTAGCAAAGGGAAAAGTCACACAAAAGAATAAGCATTGATACAAGAGTGAAATACAACAAAAGTCAGTCTTTCCTGACAACTTTTTGAAGCACCAAAAGTGGTTGACAAAGGAGGAATGCCTGGGTTATCTACAGCAAGCAGACAAATTTGAATTTCATTTTCTTTTTTTCCACTATTCACAGAAGTAGATAACTCAGTTTAAAAGAGTAACACTGCTAGAGCCAGATTTTAATCTCTGAGGGCATGCATTGCGATAGAACATTTCCCTGAGCAATGCTGCAAGTAAGTGACAAGTCTGATTTTCCATATCAAATACTCTGGAGTGTTCCTCTTTTTAGGATGAGAACCTTTGACCCACTAGAAACAACTTGAAAAGCTGTAACAACCGTAGTTATATTTCCATAAAGATATAACATTTCCCAGCTTTAAAAAGAAAAAGGATTAAAGGAATATGCTTTCATTCAGTATTCATACTCATATGAAGTATTTACACAAAGTTGCTTTCAGGATGAAATTTTTAGCCTTTGTATGAAACTCAGGGTCAAGTTTCAGGGCCTAAGTTTTGAAACGATCTACGTTTTCAACATTAAATGGCTGCCAAAAAAAAAGGTCTTCTTGAAAACTGGACAGATTATGCCCGCCTCAAAATGACACTAGTGAGGATAAAAAAAAAGGTTAATATTTTAATTTAATATCTTTCAAATAAAAAGTGGAATTAGCACTGATCACTGGTAACAGATGGACAGTTCTGGAGACTGAATTCCTCTATTTACCCAGATTAAAGATAGGAGCACAGACAGCAGTAGAACCAGCTTCTCAGCATTGTACTGCAATGTGCTTCAACCCCGACCTGGAGGAACAGGTTTTAGGGATAAGAGGGTAGCTCAGTCTCCATCATCCCGTAAAAGCCTTAGCTTCTCTGCAAAGACTGCTGATAGATATGACAATTGACAGCAATTGTGGTTGTGGCTTTTGTGATGTGGACAATTGTCCACTGGGAATTGGATTGAGGTCACCAAATTCATTATGCTTACTTCTTATAATCTAACAAAGGTTGTGCCAGCAGTGCAGTGCAGACATGCTGTACTGTCTTGGTGGGGAACATAAATTTGGTCTAGAGTTCAATCCAGTCTCCCAGGCAGACAGAGCTCTGCACTCTAAAGAATAACTGTGCTCAGTACAGGTGCAGGAGTGAGAACGTTGGGTCACGCTTGAACAACTGTTCCCTCACTGGAGGACACCAAGGTGCTCCAGAAGAAGCTGTGTCTGGAAATAGAGTGGTAACTATGCCACAGGGACTTTTGAAGCCTGTTGGGAGTGTAAAGCAAGGATAACTGTGTGTGTGGGTGTGTGTGGGTGTGTGTGGGTGTGTGCGCGCGCACGCATGGGTGCACACACTTGTATATTCTGCAGGTTCCAAAAAAATAACCAAAATGAAAATAAATCCCAAACCATGAACATTATTAGCTAGTGCTTTCTTACCTTTAAAAAACGCAACATGATTCCCCCTTGTATCCAAAAAGAGTAAATCTAATGTAACTTAGACCAGCTCAAACTTTGCAACTGCAAGCTCAGATAGTTTCCTAAAGGCTGACACAATTTGGGGCTGAATTTCCAATAGATGATCGTGTATCTGTAGACATTTCTATTCAGATTAGAGGCACCAATACAAGCTTAATAGGAGTCTCATGCATTTGAAATTTTACATTTAAATTGTGCTCGGATCAATACCTCTGATTTGACTCTAAGAAGAGCAGATACAGACAGTCTTTGGAGTGGGAAGGATTGGTCAGGCACTGACTTGGTTAATCAGCAACAGTTTTCAGTCTGTGTAGTGTTACCACCAAAACCCCTTCTAAAAACAGCCCTTAACCAGCTAAGAGCAATTACCAATGATTAATGAAGGGCAGCACACAGCTCTCATAATAAATCACAAATCATAACAAACAGAATGCCTCATAGGAGTTTTAGGTTTGCAGCTATTTGTAGGGAAAGGCAAATAAATTGCTTTACAATTGCTTTCTGTGTGTTACCATGCCAGTCTCCTTTCCACAATGCATGTTTTCATTTCCCCTCACTTCTTAGTCACAATCAATATGCGCTACTCAGAAAGATTTTATTTTATTTCAAATTGCACTCTTTGAGCACTACTGCTGGCAAAATAAAATAATTTAAGAAACATAAAAAAACAATGACATCCTGACAAAATGTTTACTACACATTGCTTGTGCTGCAATAAAAAAACGAGGAAAGTTGTCACGCTGTTTACCATAAAACGTAAGCTGCCCTCGTGCCATGTTCTTTCCTCTCACGTTTTCAGCCACACACTCGTATAGACCAGCATCTTCCTGCTGAAAGTTTGGGATTTCAAGAACTCCACTCGATTTTTGTCTCCTGGCTTTCCTGGGTATTTGTTTACCATCTGCTCTTCTCCAACTAATAGTAGGAACTGGGCTGATAATAAGAATAAAGCAAAAGAGCCTCATAGTAAAAGCTACATTCTGTTACTGGGTTATTAATTCATATTTTAAAAAGTAGAACCAGTAGAAGTTCTGTTTCTCTAAACGCAATAGTTTTGTTCATATACTTAATATATTGTGCAGTGAATCCATACTGCAAGCAACAGAACCAGTCTCTAGATAAGCCACTCCCCACCTCCCCTTCTGACTTCGGGAATCAGGGCTCCAAAAACACAGGTGTGTATCACTTGAGGTGAAGAGGATGTTCAATAGCTGGTTACAATAATAGGTTCTTTATTCTCTCTGTGGGCCAGTCACTACAGGGTGTTACACACACACATCCACCCATCTCCATATATTATGCATGTTGCTAAGTGAGAGCTGGTTACCCTCTTGAAAACATTTCAACAAGCACTTCACAAGCTTAATTTTAATTCTTTGATTTGATCACCAAAAGCTCAATTGTGTGTTCCTCAGACTTCTCTTGGAAAGCGAACAATGCTGTCATTTTGATTTTATGTCTCCCTGGGCCTAAGCTTAACTCCCGCTGAAATTCAGAGGGAGCGGGTTTGGGCCCCATATTGGTACAGTATTGGCCTGATTAAGATAACCGTTTATCTGATCAGTTCCATCTGTTTCATATACGATGACTTCTCTCTCCACAGGGTGAATACTCTGCCCGGGAACTGGAGTAGTTTGGTCACTGATTGCATAATTTATTTGTGTATCGGTTTACCAGCTAGCCCATCATGCACATTGTCTGCACTGGCCTGCTGAGCAGGAGCCCATGAATAAGGGTCAACAACTCCACTTTCCCATCTGCCCCATATATTAATTATATATGTGCTGAAAATGTATGTTAATTGCAACATGTGACACTTTTCAGAGCCTCTCAGGTGCCAAAAGAACCTTAGTAACAGAATATACCTAGATGCAACTTTACCAAATAAATTGTCTATTTTCTTCTCCTTAGCAATCACATTTTTTTATGGCAGGTTAATCTAAGACAAATCTCTTGCATGTAGCTATACTACAAATCAGCAAATAGCTATACTACAAATAAAGCAAGGGATTTAAAAAAGCATACTCTAATATACAGTACTATTATACCCGTATAAGCTAAAGTAATAATAATGAACCAAAACTTACTTTCCCAAGGCAAAGCATTCCAGTTTCACAGTTGTTCCTTTTGCAGATGGAACAGTTTCTGGGACCTGCACTTCTATTTTTGGCTCATATTCACCCATCACTCCTGTGAACACATCATAGATGCTAAAGTGTGGCTGAATTTTTGTAATACATTCTCAAGTGTTCCTGCACTATCACAGAGCTGTTCTATACATCATTACTGGCCCAATTAATCTGTTCATTTAAAACAGGGCCTGTCTCTAACAGCCGAGTACTGTGGGCTCTCTTCCCATTTACTGCCAGAGGAAAATCTGCATCACAGCTCCCCTCCATCTGTTTAAGATTAAATTTCTTCATGGTTCCATTACTTTTTTGCTTTTGAATATTTAGTTCTTTTGCAGATATCTTGTAAAATAAGGAAAGAGATAATAAAGTAGGATCACCACCTTTTGAATAATGTAATGTGGAACAAATAGCCTCTAGAAAAAGTTTTAAAAGCACTGGGGGCTAATCAGGGCTCCTATTAAGGATTTAGATGCTCAGAGATCGTATACTGTACTAGTACTTTCTTGATCTTTAACTGCCTTATTAAATAATGTATCATGGCAGGATTTTTATGAAATTGTGTTTAAAAATTTGTGCACATAAAAAAGCCATTAAATTTATGATAAATTGCCACATTTCTACTGACTGCAGAGTCTTAAAACTGGTACATATAATTTCACTGATAGTGATTATAAACTAATTGATGATCGTAGTTTAAATCTTAATTGTTTCTCTCTGGGGGCTCACCATGCAGGACTGGTGTTCAAGAATGGGGGCAGTCCTGCAGTTTTGGGGATAGGGAACAGCACTCCTGATGAAGAAAAATGATTGCTACCAATACACACTGATTCAGAATTTGGGCAGCATAGGTTCCCACAGAGTTAATTCTGATGAGTAAAACAAATGTATTGAAGTAGTTCTAGTGGTCTTTTTTTCTTATCTGCTGTATTGCCATGTGTGTCACTGTTTTATAAAAAGTACTGCATGGTGCAAGTTTAATGAGAGCAAGAAGAAGCTAGAGAGGCTATTTGCTTTGTGTTTTCACAGTGGGATTGTTTTATATCAAAAATGCCCAGGATAAGTGTGTGTGTGGGCTAAGACATATATCAAATCCACTTTTACTTGACCTATATATTATCTGTTCTGATACAAGAACAGGTTACATTGCCTTCCTTCAATCCATTTGCTTCAAATGAGCATTGTCTGTACATTATATAAAAAGCAGCTGCCACATAAAATCAGTCATCTGAACAAAGTATGTTTGTTAACAATACGAATACACAATACTTACTACCAAAACAACACGACACATAAAAGTATCAGGGAACTCACAAGTGAATGTCACTATCCTAGGCATTTCAATCTGAATTATTAGGCCCAATACTTTTCAGCCTTTGGAGATTATAATATGGATGGATCTGATAGTGCTGTCCATTATTAAGGCTGCCTGACAGTTTCCAATATAAGACACTGTTTTCAGTTGCTTAAAACTTGCCCAAACTTCAACTGTTTTGACTAAAATTTTCTATTCTGGGTGTCTGAATCAGAATTCACACATGCTCCATTGAAGACTTAGATT
The DNA here is from genome assembly GCF_013100865.1 of Trachemys scripta elegans. Taxonomy (NCBI): domain Eukaryota; kingdom Metazoa; phylum Chordata; order Testudines; family Emydidae; genus Trachemys; species Trachemys scripta. Next base: position 14,109,976 of record NC_048304.1, on the reverse strand, counting down.
TTAGCCGCTAAAACCTCTGAAGATTCTATCTGCATTGAGCATGTTCAAGCCTTTCACAGCTCCTAGTGCTTTCCAGACTGTGCATGAGCTCTACCCACACAGTGTTCGAGCACACTCCATCCAGCCCACAGCCACAGGGACGAAGTTGGACTTTTCCTGTAATTGCAACTCTCAGCAGCTCTGGCCTGTGGCGGGGTTGAGGACTGGAACGGAGAGCCGGGAGGTGGTCTGTCCTGCACTCTCAGTGACCCTGTGCTAATGTAACCCAGGTGCCTAATAGGGGATATGCCTTTAAGAGATCTATCGGGGTGGTGGTGGTGGAGGAGGAAAGGAATGAGTTGTGTCTGGGTCATTGTTGCTAGGCAGATGCACAATTAGCTCTCCACATCCAGAAGTTCCTGGAATTGGGTGTGGTAGTTTTGGGCATGCTCAAGAAGTTCCCTGTTGCTGGAGTCAGACTCCAGGAGGGCAGGCAATTAAGACAGCTGCTGTGCAAAAGGCCACATGAGCACGGTGTGGGTGGTGAGAAACTGAGCCATAGGTGCAGAAAGCAGGCTGAAGCATTTTGCAGAATGTCAGTGCTATTGTTAATCTTCCAACAAGGAAGCCCTGGCAGTGTTCATTATAAAAAGAGGAAATTGGGAGGGAAAACTAATTTCTTTTGTTTTAATTGCATACTTTGAATGTTTAATTTTAGTCAAACTCTTTCAGTTACCGTATCTACTCGTTCATTCGCCCGTTCGTTTATAAGCCCACCCCCCAAAATCGAAAGGTAAAAATAGCAAAAACTGTATGACCCTTTCATAATCCGACCCTATATTTCAGGGGTTGGAAAACTTTGGCTCCCGGCCCGTCAGGGTAAGCCACTGGCGGGTTGAGACATTTTGTTTACTTGGCGCGTCTGCAGGCATGGAGCCCCTCAGCACACTGTGGCTGCGGTTCACCATTCCCAGCCAATGGGAGCTGCGGGAAGTGGCGAACCGCGGCCACAGGGAGCTGAGGGGCTCCATACCTGCAGACGCTCCAGGTAAACAAAATAACAATGTATCAGATATTCAAGTCAATGATTCCATAGAGTTTTAAATCATCACATTTTGGTGTAGACCCATTTATAAGCAGACCCCCGGCTCTTTGCTGCGTCACTTTTTTACCAAAAATATTCGGCTTATGAACAAGTATATACGGTAAATTGTCTCAACTAGTATGATTCACCAACTTTTCTGTTATATAAATGTGATAATGGGGAAAGAGTCATTTATTTTGCTATTCTCAGTTTTGCATTTTTCTTGTAACAGGTTTTTTAAAAATTTATATACTTAATTGAGTGGTTGGTTAATTGGTTAGCTGACTAACTAACTGAGTGATTTCAGCAGAGGAGGAGGAAGGGTATGCAAGGATTCCAATGGAAGGTTTCTACAAGCAAGTAGAGCAGTGTTTCTTAAACTGGGGTCTCCGCTTGTATAGGGAAAGGCCCTGGCAGGCCGGGCCGGTTTGTTTACCTGCCCCGTCCGCAGGTCCGGCCGATCGCAGCTCCCACTGGCTGCGGTTCGCCGCTGCAGGACAATGGGAGCTGCTGGAAGCGGCGGCCAGTAAGTCCCTCGGCCTGCGCCGCTTCCAGCAGCTCCCATTGGGAGCCGGTGATAGAAATGAGCAATACTGGGAGCCAGTTGGCTTGGGGAGAAACATTGAGATTGGACTAGGAGCTGGAGGGAGAAAGGGAGGCTGGGAATGGCTGGACAAGGTGACTGGGTCTAAGATCCAGAGTAGAGGGGAATGCACTGCTACCTGGAGTCTCTACTGTAATGTGTCCTGTGTAGCCCCACCCCAGACACACTCTCCCAGCCTCAGCTCCTGACACACACCCTACACCAGTCTTATAGCTGTCCTCCATAATGCCTGTGCCGGAGGAATCCTCCCTAGGCAGAACTGGGATTTTTAAGGCCCCCTTTATGCTACTAAAGCCCTTCAACCCAGCATAAAGGAGCCAAAGTGGTGGAAAGGATCTCAACCTCAGGTCTTCTACAGGTGGAGAGCATCCCTAGTCTAGCCTATATTTTTGAGGGGGGAAAAAGGAGGGGAGGCTTCCTATTCTACCTCACCATAGACAGGAATTCTGCTACATGGTTCCATGTTTAATAATATGTACTCTACAGTAGATAGATTAATAACAGTTTAGTATATTTTAAGTTAAGTGGGAGAGGTACATTGTGAAATTTTCCCATTCTAATTGAAATTAGATGTAACTGGGACATTAATTGTTGATGAATTGGCCTCTTAGTCTGCTAATTTAATGATACAGCGGTCTAATGAGAATAATATGTCATATATTAAAATGTACTGGACATGTCGGCATAAATCCAAAAGACAAGCAAGACATATTTGCCAGTTTAAATACAATGTGGCTATTCTGTGGTTTCCAATTCATTCATTTGTGCTCTTTATATTTCTGAAATGTGCTGTGTTTTTTCATTTGATGCATCATAACATGTTAAGTCCAGATTTTATTGCATCACTAACTGTTGTATTACAAACTAAGTTGGAAATGATTTTAGATGTTGCCCACAATGTTAGTGACAAGCTTAGTTTCAAAATACAAATGTAGCACATCTTAAATATACTAATTTTTGAGCCTGGGGAAATCTGACCATATTTTGCTAAATGGACATTAGAGCACCTTTCCTGTTTAATGCAATGTTTTCCAGGGCTCCTTAGCAGTTCAATTAAAACTTCAAGTCCATAATAAACTCTAGAGTAAACTTCAAAGGAGATGGAGTATGTTTGTGTGAAATACTTCAGGAAGGCAATTGGACCCTGTAAATATGATAGTGTGAGTGTGCAGAGGAACGATTTGCTAAGGTAAAGCCCTTGGCGATACGCTTCACAGTGAATACCACTAGTAAGCATCATCACATTATGCTCCATTTCAAGAACAGCAGCATATACAGGGCCCAATCTTACTTCCGCTAAAGTCAGCGGAAGCAGAGCATGGTATGATTTGTGTAAAGTATTGTTACTGAAGATCTTAAATAACATACAGGCTATGTGTATTCCTCAGATGGAGCAGATGCTAATGGAAGACTTGACAGCTTTTAGCTTTCATCTTTTTCTTTCATGCACTGGATAACCTGTACTGGATTTAAGGGCCAAATTCTGCTATCCATTATTCCACTGACTTCCTAAAGCCTCATTTAAACACTGCAAGCAATCATGAAAATATGATTTATGTTTCTACTCAAAAACTTAATGTGATACAGATCGATTTGCGGTATAAAATTAGAAACCTTTACTTCTTTTCCCCTTCTTGTACCACTCCTCTGACTACTAAAAATAGAATTCATTCTACTGGGAACTGTTATCTAAGCTAATAGCTGCAAAGTATTTCTGTGATCATTTTGGGGCTGCATAAAATGAGCAAAACTGCAGCATATCCACTAAAATCTGTTTTCTTCCCTGTCCTTGGTCAAGTGTCTCCAAGTTTGTATTTTATTTTACAACCATTCCGTGCTATTGTGGCATCTTCCTGTGACAAAGTATCTTTCACAACTACAGCTTTAAAAAATACTGATTTCTATGACATAGAACTGCAAACTGAGTCTGTGTATTCTTCAGATCCTCAGTGGATCTTTTGAAAGTTGAGACTATTTATTTATCTTTACTCTGAATAAAAATTCAGTCCATTTCTTAATATTTGCGCAATGACTGCTTCACAAAAAAAAAAATCAAACCAGATATCTTACCATCATTCCTCAGTATCAAAGGAGTTGGGGGGCCCAGCACTTTATTATTTGTTACAGTGTTTGTCACCACGCATGTATAGTTGCCCACATCCGATGTTTCCACCTTTGCTATGTACAAATTCCCAGTCTCTTGAGAAACAAAGCGACGATTATCCTGGTGCACAAATGATGGGTATTCATTGAAGATCCATGCATAAGTCAGTTCTAGAAGTAAAAGGTATTATTAACATAATGCTTTTTAAAATTTAAAATATGGTTCCATCCCAGGGCAGAACTGAAACTCTGAAAATGAATTTCTCCTTGTCTCTTGTACTTACAGTATGGGGACACTAACTCATAATGAAACGAAAAATTCTTGTTTGTACAATTATGGATATAATCTTCCATACGTGTACTGGTGCAGTGCTGTCTTTCTGAGTCTTCAGACAGACAGCTTATAGTTCCAATGCCTCTGTGGCCCCTCAACTTTTCCAAACCAGAACAAAATGAAATTAACGAGAATTTCACTAATGATATTCTGAAACTGTCAAGAATCGTGCCAATTTCACATGGCTTAGAAAAGTGATGAGCTGTAGCACAGGCAGGCACTGGAGCTATTTATGGCAAAGATGACTCAAGAAGCAGCCTTGCATAAACTAGGAGGGCTCTGTAAAGAAGCAGAAATGCAGATAGAGAGTAACTTATAAAATAGAGGGTTCTCAGTACCTTGCTTCTTTTTCTGGACTATTCATTCATTTGGGTAAAAATAGTAAGAAAACCTGTCACATTTGGGTATAGATAATGTTGGTCTTGTTTAGTGGACTTTTACATCCATTACAATGCTGATTTTTGTGGGAATTCTTTGATTTATACCCAAAGGTTCAGTTTTTTAAACAATTTCACCAAAAATGTCAGCTTTGTATAAAGCCATCTGATTTTTTTTTTTTTACAAATTAATAACCATGATATCCTGTACCTACAATAAAACATGTATGTAGTCTTAAAAATTTACATGTTAACACATTTAAAAAGAAACTGGTTAAAACTGAATATATTTTCCTCCTATACTAACCTATGTCCACGCTTCTATTTTTCTCTTGCAAGTGTTGAAAACTTTAGACACAAAGGATAACAGGGAATAATGCAGCTGCTGCCATAACATTTGGTCACAATCTTGCAAAGTTACCGTGCTGGCTGACTTTTATGCTCATGTAAAATTCCCAAGTCAAGGCCCCACAAATGTCTTTCTGCATTGATCATTTAGCAGGATCAGGCCTTCCACCATTATGCAAATGAAATGAACCATTGTCTTTGGCAGGGAAACTTACTTTGTAGTTCACCTTTCAGAACTGTTGAGGACCAGTGGACAGTGGACCAGCTTTCACAAGCAAGTTCTACATCTTCGCTTCCAAAACTGCGCATCAAAATTGTGGGTGACTACGTCTGGATGTGCACATAACTCATTTGGATCCACATCCATTTATTTGAATTTATCAGCCACCGTATCGCAGAGAATTCAGACTTAATGGTTTGACAGGTCAGGAAGCTTTATCACACAGAAACAAAGTGTGGAACAATTGTTATGCCTTTGTCACCAAGAACCTATCTGTAACAGGGTGTGCTGACACAGGAGCTAACTCAGCACTCTGTCACTCAAATCCCCATCTGTTTATACTAACTGAGTTCTGATTGAAAGCCAGGCAGTTGACGGAAGAGGATAATTAACTGAATGGGGATACAGCTGAGTGGCTAAGTGGGTAGAAGCAGCCCCAACAACTGGGCCCATATAAGCAGACAGGAAGGAAGGGAAGTAGGGAGAGTTGGGAGCCTGAAGGAAGGCAGAAGTAGACAGGACTGACTGTTGCTAGTAGTACTGTTCCCTTTGCTAGAAACAAGTGGGGAAGCTGGCTATGAGCTGTAAATATATGTGAACAACACTATATGCTGTGGCCTGCTGGAAGAATACAATAAATAAAGGTGGTGGTGAAGGAGACCTGGAGAAGTTGTGGTCTGTGACCTGAAAGGACTCACAGGGGACCACCCCATGACAATCTCATTTTTCCTGAGTCATGAAGAATACTCTTAACTTTATTTCTTCTTTCCTTTCAAGATAAATTATGGTGGGATCTGCCTTACTGTGTTCTTGTGAACTGTATGGTTTTATACTTTGGAATTTTTTAATACACTACATTAAGTAGCTATAATCTTTAATGTGACTAATTAGATAATACTTTAATTTATAACATGCTTTTGGAAGTTATTTGCAAAAGGAAAAAACCAGTGAGAGACATACTGCATACTCTGATTGCAGAGTTTATAAGTTAGGTTAATGTAATATAACCCCATTATATTTGTCTAAGACTAATACCCAAACACAGAAAATGTTTGAGAAATTACAGTAAGGAAAGATCACTGTAGCTTTGTAAAGGGAACATTAATTATAGTAAACAGCATATTCCTAGTTTAACACTCTAATGAGCCATAATTGTAATTGACCTCAAGTACTGTTATGTACTTTAGGAAATACAGTCTGTCCTAATGTTCCAGTGTTTACACACATAGGAGGGGGTATGCAGATTGTTGTGTTTTTCATTTTATTTATTTATTTATTTAATGACAGAATTATAAAATGTCTGCTTCAACTTCTTGGAAGAGATAATTATGTTTATGTGGGAATATCTAATCATTGTATTTACACATGTGCATCTAATTATAAGTAACCCCATGCTGATGTCAAGAGGATACTTTGAGTAAACAAGGTAGCACTTCTCAGCAGGCTTATTATTTTCTGCAAGTATTTAGATTTTTTTTAAATTTACTCTTGGTGAACAATTAACTTATTTCCCCCAGAAACATCCAACAATAGACAAACATTTCTGCTTTAGAATGCAAAGAGCAGCTTTTAGCTCTGAGTGAATCTCCACAGAGCTTGGTCCCCCCCAGCAAAATAAGGAAAAGCCTAAGACAAAAATGTTATGTAGTAACTACAGCACAGTCAATTAATAACGTACTCCACAATTTGTTTGACTCTAATTCAGTGTCAGTTTAGAAACCCTGGGCAAGTAGATTGCAAGGGTGAAGAAGGCTGAGTGGCTGTTATATGCAATGGGGAAGACTGATTTAAAAACCAACTAGTGATTTTGAGTACTTCAATTATTGGGAGACCATCTTGAGGCAATTTAAAGTGGACACATTTTCAGAGGATGGATGCTCAGAACTTTCTGAAAATCAGGTTCCTTTAAGTTGTCTCAAGTTGGGTTTCCCTTCCCCACCCTCAAAAAACAAAAAGAGGAACCCCAAATCACTAGCCACTTTTGAAAATCTCAGCCCTAATAAAGATCTAATGATTTAGTATCTCTGCCTTATTCTGATTCTAATACAGTTACACTGCACAGTACTACAGCTATATGACTAATACGTGCTGTAGCTATAAGGCATGAGACAGCATTACCACATCAGCTGTGCTGTGTAGTATTTAAAATAACTGGGTGATACTATTAAGAGTTCTAATTTTTTTTGTTCTAAAATAACTGGGGACTTTTTATTATTGTAGAATTACAGTGAGTTTGAATCAAGTGATATAATAAAAAGGATGGGAAATAAAGCAGACTGGAGAAGCCTTAAGTACATTTCCTTGTGTAGCAATACATAAGCACATACTGTACCATACTCAATTTGATTTCCTTAGAGATCCCTGTGCAATATTTATGTCTTTTCAAACTTGACAGATTTCTTTTGATAAGGTTTCACATACTAATTGCTCTGGAAGTGACAGACAGTTCCTGTCCCATAGGCAATTTGTAACATCTGAGTAAACAGACACTTAAAATACAGAACGAGATAGCATTTGGTGATTCTGGTGGGTGATTGAAACACTTATGTGGGTTATAAAAAGGTGCCTTACAATGTAAAGGTTGTACACAGACTATATCAGGTATCCTTTGAGGACTTAACATGATGTTCTGTTTTCTAACTTGGGTTCTTATGTAATTTTGGCTAACAGACAATGTTTTACTACACTGCATAAAATGTTTTATTTGCCTTTTTAAAATAAGTCACAAACATGTGGTGCACTATTTTACACATTTTGACCCAGATTTGCAACTGGTGAAAAACTGTGAAGCTTGATTGGTTTTCAGTCGACAGCTACCAGCCGAGGAGCTGGCCCTTTATACATAACATACCTTTTTTCCCCTAGGGAGATGCACTTTCCACATGGGGAGGTGCTTTGACTGCATGCATTTCCAAAAGAGATAAAGGCGTGTCAAAAAAATCTAAAAGACTGCTGGCAAATTCACACTTTGGCAGGGTTTTCAAGACTGGACAGAGGAAAACGGCTATTTCTGAACTTTTAACACATGATCACAGGCTTCCACAACTTTTTAAAATTCACTGGATTCAGGACGTTAAAGAAGAAACTTTTTTTACTATACTGTCCATGTTAAGAACTTTTCCTTATATATACACACGTGTATGCTGCTGATCAAGGAAAACTGGTGGTGTCGGCTGTTAGTGCTTCTGTACGTACTTGGGATGCTCAGTGCCATAGCAGTGAGCTTATCGCACACCAAGCGAAGGAAAGCAGATTTCCTTTTGTCCAAGAATGAACCTCTTTGTGCACAAGGTCAGAAGATACTAGGATCTGCTCTAAGGCTCTGGAGCAATGAAGCTAAGATAATACAGATATGGAACAGCATGTTAAAACTCTATAATATCCCTCAGAATTCAAGGGAGCCCTTGGTAAATTCAAGCACAGGTAAAGACTGGTAAAGCGAAAGGTGGGGAACACATTAGGTTGTTGAGAGAAGCTTGGTCTCACTCTGGCTAAAATAAATGGTGGAAGAGAAGTGCTGAGACATATAGTCACAGACATGGAAGTCATATAAACATATGACAGGGAAATGTACCACACAGTAGTACCTAAGAATGTACTTCATTTAGTTAGCCATCAAAATTCACCAACAACGGGAAATACCATAAGCTTTTAGGGAAAGCTTGGGCACACAGCGATAACAGAGAACATGTTATCATTATTAGTATTAATATATTTAATTTTATGTTATGGATTAGTGATCAGCACTGGAATGTGATAGACTGCATGCTACAGGTGGAATATACATTTCAAACACATCCATCTAAGGCAGTGGTTCTCAAACTTTTGAACTGGTGATCCTTTTCACATAGCTAGCCTCTGAGTGCGACCCCCCTTATAGATTAAAAACACTTTTAAAATATATTTAACACCATTATAAATGCTGGAAGCAAAGCGCGATTTGGGGTGGAGGCTGACAGCTCGCGGCCCCCCATGTAATAACCTTTTGACCCCTTGAGGGGTCCCGACCCCCAGTTTGACAACCCCTGATCTAAGGGACATCAATCTTTATTCTAGTTCACAGCCCTGTGAACATTCTTGGCTTCTACTCAGGTGCAATATTAAAAGATAGGAACCCTTTATTTAAATTCTTTCATCATCTTCATAGATTTTCCCCCACTACATGCCTGAGCGTGACAATTTCGCTCCACAACAGCTTGAACTATGTCTGCATTTCAGAATCGAGTATATTGGTCACAAATCCATATTATATACTATAAGAAACAAACAAAAAGAACCCATTACCAAATCTCAGCCAGGATTTAAAAACAAAAAGTTTTAGGCTCTTGAGTTCATTCCTAGATGACTAAATAAATGGCCTGATTTTCCGAAGTTTAGAACATCCAATAACTCCCATCGACTTCACTTAACGCTTTTGTAAACTGACCACTTATTTAAGCTACTTAAATAAAGATTTTGGAACCTAATTTAAGACACTCATTTTTAAATATCTTGTCCCAGATACTGTCTCTTCTGGCCTGTTATATGCCTGCAGTCAAAGCTCCTCTTTTTGCTGAAACCCCTCTCACGCAAGTTGCCACTAGAGAATCTACAGCCACAAGCAGACGAAGGCAATCACTCTGCACCAGAAACAGTATCACTAGACATGGCCTGACTGTGGAATGACAGGAGATGGAGGTGTAGAGATGTAGAAAGATGTATAGAGCATCATACAGACACAGAGAAAAATGGCATCTTTTAGCCCAGCAATGGGCAATGGAGGAGGACAGAAGGAATCAGTAGTCTCATCACTCTGTCTGCCCCTTGTGTCTTCTTTCTGCTAGCAGCATCCACTTGCTCTCTCATACTGAGATATCTGTGCCTTCTATTTGATTTATCATCTGTGTCATTACTTCCTGTCTGGCTACTCTAGAGTACCTTACATTCAGATGCACACTTAGTTTCCTACTAGTATCATCTCATTCAACTCACAGAGGTTTTATAATATAAGTAGAAAGTGCTGTTTCTTTAGGAACATTTGTATCTGAGAGAACAGTTTTACTGCAGGTGTGCTCAGTCTTCATTCTCTGACAGCTAAATCTGATGAAAAAGGGATTATCCCATTCTGGCTCTTTTATAGAATTTGCATGTTACTGTGAACACCTGATGCTTTTTCCAAGGTGTAAGCTGAAGAACTGTAGTGCTCTTCGAGCTGGCAAAGGTTCTCTTGGTCACTGGCCTGGTTCTCAGTGACTCTTGTTATATCTCTCTAAGAATTGAGATTGGCCAATTTCCTCTTTAAATGTAATCCGTGAATTATAACCATATGACTTGTGAATATGTAATTTGACATTCCTCATACTCTCTTAAATGTCTTGCATCTTGTTGCACGCTAGATTGACTAAATAACCGTAAGTCCATGACTCCAGATTTCAGAAGCCAGCTGCGCTGGATTACCTGAAAATATATGCATTGTAGCCAAGACTAGTTACTTTCCTAGGACATTCATAATACCCTGGACAACAAAAACCTTCTGTACATGCAAATAATAAATAAATAATAATGGCTTGCTCTTATAGAGTGCTCTTCGTCAGTAGATCTCAAGATGCTTTACAAAGATGGTCATTATTATTTATCCCATTTTGCAGAGGGGGAAACTGAGGCATAAGGACCTGACTTGCCCAAGGTCACCTGCAAAGCAGTGGCAAAGCCAGGAACTGAACCAAGGTCTTCTGAGTCCCAGTCCAGTGCCTCTATATGTGTATATATATCCTCTATTTGATATTCTTGTTATCTATAGGTGCAAGGTGCCTGGGATGCCAGTGGACAAATGGTCCTGTCATTAAAACAATGAAGAGTCCGGTGGCACCTTAAATAAATCTGTTAGTCTTTCAGTTTCCACTGCACTGCTTGTTGTTTTTGTGGATACAGACTAACACGGCTACCCCTCTGATACTTGGGTCCTGTCATTGTGCATGAGAGCTTAGGGATGGAGTCACCCAATTATTTTCTGAATTTGGTTCAAGGAAGTGCTACTAGGGAAGCAACCATGGATTCTCTTTACTCTGTGACAAGAACTATTCCCATGAGTATCATAATGCACTTCTCCATAGTGTTCAGTTCTCCTGAAAAGCAGGCACATAATCAAGCATGATCTACCTGAGGAATACCTCAGACTCCATACTCCTCTCAAGAAATTCAAACCTCTGCCCAAACTGAGAATTACTTTCAGTCATACTAGAAATATGATTTTACCACATTCTATAGTAAATCCCTACTTATGAATCAGGCAGAGAGAAGAGCTGAATCACCGGGCTATAGAGTTGTTCTTACTTTCTCTCTCTGGCCTAATGAATATATAAGTATGAATACAAAGTAGAACAGCTTCAATAGGAGAGAATGTAGCCCATTGGTTAGGATGTTCACCAGGAAGGAGAAGATCTGAGTTCAACCCTGCTCTAGGATGGGGATTCAAACCTAGGGCTCCCACATGACATCCCAGGCAAGTGCCCTAACCACTGGGCTAAAGGTTATGGGGGAGGAAAGGAATGGACACATAGACACACTGTCTAGCTCTCATTTCTGAAACTGACCCTGAAAACCTTTTTTCCAACCGAAACTAAGTGTGTCACTCTATATCTGACCTATCAGTCTTTATCCTCAAAGGAAACATGCACAACACTTTCAAAAGACAATCTTTTTGGAGCTTAAATTCATTACTCTGCTAGACACCAAAGATCAGCTGGACTGAACAGAGACACTGGATTTATGGCTTATTACCATTAACCCCCTCTTTTTGTCCTTTGACTGCAGAGGTGTTAACAGGCCATTTTATCTTGAATGGTCCCTTACAATCTGAACTAACTACTTCTGCTAAACAATTTGTTCCACCTTGCATTTTGCTGTGAGACTAGGCGTTCCTTTCCCAGATCCGAAGAAGAGCTCTGTGTGGCTCGAAAGCTTGTCTCTCAGCAATAGAAGTTGGTCCAATAAATGATATTACTCACTCACCTGGGTCAAATTCACAGATAGTTTTGGGTTGACCGAAACTTAACTTTTAGAGAATAAACTATGGGTCCAAAAATTTTTGCCCAGCTCTGCCAAAGTGGCTCTCAGTTACACCATGAAATATGGATTATCTCTATGGTGTTCAGTGTCCACTCTGTATTTACTTTGGTGTGAACGGGAGCAAAATTTGGCCCACAATATTTCCAAAGAGCATTTGGGAAATGTATTCTTTGCATTGCACTTTCCCACATGTAGTGCTTGGCAATTTTTGGTTAGAGCACATCTGAATATATAGACCTTGAACAGTTAAAAAGGTGTCTCCCCATTTTTGTATATATCCTTCCCCTTTCACATCTCCATTACTCCCTGTTATGTGGCATGGCCCAGAATATGTGGCATGGCACAGACCCCTGGCAGATTTGCATTTAGCTGATGAGAATCACATTTCATTACATTTCTAATTAATTGATGAGAATCTATATGAAACAGAGCGTAATCCCCAGTACATCCCCAGGACAACACTGCAGCATACTTTCTACTTTAGGAAAAGATACAGACTCAAAGGAAGTTAATGTTAATTGCAAAATGTTCTCAAATAATAACTTTTACAAAGTTGTCAAAAATGTTACTGAAAGCTGAATAGGGCTTATGCTTTGAATTACTATTTTAATTAGACAGATGATTTGCCAAAATAATGTTCTCTCAGGTTCCCATGTAGTTTTAACCTTTTTTTTCTCTTAGTGGATACAAAATGCACATTTCATGTCTCATACATTAACAGCTTCCTTTTTGGTATTGCTTTTAGTCAAAATATACATTTTCCATAAAGAGAGGTCCTGTCACTGAGAAATTTAAAAGGTCTATATAATGATTATGGAAAAAGCTATTAAAACATCAAGATTTCATTTACCATAAAGCTAAATGGAAGAGTAAGAAATGTAAATGAGTATTAACAACAAAATGGGGAATGTTTATAATTTTTAATACAAACAGTGTGCTGTAATATGCAACGTTAGATTTTACAGGCTTTACTGAAAGTTACAAAGATATATCAGATCATTAATAGTTCCTCTAATATTTCATCCTCAGCAAGTGGGTAAAAATTGTGACTCCCTTTTAATTACAGAGGTTGCAACATTTGCTGTAAAATCTCGTATAGACAAAGAATGTATACAGATCTTAAAAGATATGTATGCCACAAATTCACTGTATGATCCTGGGAAAATCATTCAGACTATTTGTGATTAGTTTATCATTGGCAGAATGGGGATATTTATACCTTAACCACCTTTTAAAAACTATCTTTAACCCTGGAATGAGGGTGGTATGGGAAGGCCTAATCCAGCTACCAGTGGAGTCAATGAAGAACTCCCATTAATTTCAACAGGGGTCAGGCCTCAGTATGAAGTATCTTTATTTATTCTCCTCTTCAGATAGTATATGGCTCTAGCTATGAACTTTAAATGGAAAACATCTACTTTATTATTATTGCTAGTATGGCAAACAAACAAGCAAAAACTCCTGAAATAAATCAAACTTATAATTAAAAACATTAAACAAAACAAAAAAGCCCACCCCAAAAAGACTTTTTACCCCACTAGGGACTTCACTTAAGCTCAGAGATTGTTATGAAATATTCATATTATGGCAGCACCCAAAAGCTCTATCTCCATGTATCTTATCTATGCATTTCTAATGCTCCCATCCACACAGCGTCTGGACACTGATCGCACTGTCAGGCATACCATTGTAACAGTGTTCACTACATTAGTCTGCAAAATGTGTAATCGCTCCCTGGTGAATTCTGCAGAAAGAGACAATTCTTTTGGCTGTCTTCATTGTACACAAAAATATCTTTACTCTTTGGAAAATAGGCTAAGTCTCCAAGCTGCTGCAACAGTGAGTATGTGCTCAAATTGAGGGGTGGGGGGAATCAGGGGCGGCTCTAGGCACCAGCAAAGCAAGCACGTGCTTGGGGCAGCCCATTTGCAGGGGTGCAGGGATCCAGCCTGGGAGCTGAGAACCAACTGCTGCCTGTCCCCCGACTGCCCCCCCCGAACCCCTGACCCATCTAACCCCCCTTCTCCCTGCCCCTGACTGCCCCCCTGAACCTCCGCCCCATCCAACCCCCCCGCTCCCTGTCCCTTGACTGCCCCCCCTGGAACCCTCTACCCCTTCTCCAACCCCCCAGCCCCCTTACCGTGCCACTCAGACCAGTGTGTCTGGCTTCGCGCAGCGCCAGACACACTGCTGCATACATGCTACCATGCTCCCTTGCGGAGCCACAGGCCCCCCCGTCCCTCCCCCCCCAGCACTTGCCTTCCAGATTTGAACACCTCAAAATGCAGGAGTGCTCAAGCTCAGTTTGGGCGGCTGTTACTTCATTTCTCCCAAATCAAATATACTGATCCACTGTAACTTGCTATAGAAAAAGTAGGATAAAATCGAGCAAGAAATGCTTCCCAGTTATTAGGACTAGAACTGCTATTTTCAACAGCCATTGCCTTTTTGTTTGTTTGTTTGTTTGTTTAAAAGGAAGACAGTGATATTGCACTGGCAAATTCGCCATAGAAAGAAAGAGTGGAACAAAAGAATAATAAAGGCACCTCAACTTTTCCTCATTTATGTAGGACAGTCTTATAATATGCATCCAGATATCCTCCAATCACACAAGCTGAAAATTGTTCCACTTTACTGCAGTTCTGTAACCATATGGGAACCAATCCTGTCTGTGTTCTGTGCACATCTAAAATTCCTGCTGAATGACCTGCCCTGGGAGCGAGTTACCAGTGACCCAGGGCTGCAGCAGAAGGAGGGTGCGGCGGGGGGGAGAGCCCAGGGCTGGGGCGGCGGGGGGGTGCGACAAGGAGCCCAGGGCTGGGACAGGGGGCAGCCAAAATTTTTTTTGCTTGGGGCGGCAAAAAACCTAGAGCCGACCCTGGGGGGAATGTCAATTAATGTATTTCTCACTCCTTAAAGTGTATTAGATTAAAGCCATGGTATGACAGACAGAAAAAGGCTTCCAACCTGAATAACTGTCTCCGGCACCTGTCACGACTGCACAGCCTCTTCACCAATCAGATTAGCAAACCACTCTGCCCACCCTTCAGTTAGAGATGGAGCCTCATACAAATAATACAAATTATTTTACAATGCTGAAAACAAATGAACGATTATTGGCTTTGGCTTTGAAGCCTCCCCCTGAAGAAGTGAAGATGGATGCAGAGACATACTCCCCTCTACCCTTGCAACAGGCACTCAAACTTCTTCCCACTGTAGGGCTGCTAATGCAGATGCTCTAAAGCCGACGAGAGAGAGCTCTCCTGTCGACTTCGTTACTCCAGCCCCCGCGAGGGCTGGTAGTGATGTGGGTAGGAGAAGCTCTCCCACCAACATAGCACTGTCTACATCGGCGCTTAGGTCAGTATAAATAGGGTGGCATATTCACACCCTTGAGCGATGTAATTTATAGCAACCTAAGCTGTAGGGTGCACATAGCCTGACACTCTCTACAACCTTCTGGAAAGTGCCCTAACTGGGCGCCTCCCACTTGTGTCTGTGTTCCCTTTCTCCCTCATCTGCCTGCTTCCGTTCTGGGTCTCTCTCTGTACAGAAACACATGGCCAGGGGGAAGGGGGATGTCATTCTCACTCCCCATTGCCAGTTTAAACCTAATGGCAGGTTCAGGAACTGGAAGAGGAGAAGCAGATTAGCTGGAGAAAAGGGGCATGAGGCCACTAGAAATGGAGCTCTCCTGCAGAAAACCCTCCTCCAGCCCAAACATGTTCACGTTACATGAACACTCAAACCCCTTAAACACAGCCATTCCCGGTGGATAAAAAGTTCCAGCCCCAGTCTGCAGGGACTTCATTAGCAGAACTCCAAGCATGAAGATGCTGCAAAACTGGCTCTTAAACAGAGCCTGGGCTGGGAGGAGGAGGAAGTGAGGGCTTTTTTAAATGCCTTCATGAGTATGAAGGAAGTCACCCCTTCTGTCCCCCTCCACTGTAAATTGTAGGCCTACTCCTGAGATTCAATGCGGTCCAGGGTTCTCAGTTCCCTCCATTCTCATTGCTTCCTAAGACCAGCAGCACACCCACTGCTTTAGTACCGCACTGCTGATCTCCCAGAAGAGAGAACAGTTCATGTTGCACTGAGTACTCCAGACTAGCGATCCTAAGAACAACTCCCTTTGCTCCTGTGAAGGAGCACTATATCACAGATCACCTTTGTTTTCACACCCACACACAAACTAGTGATAGGTCAAGCATGCGAATGTAACCATCTACATAGGAATCATACTTGATATTATGTGGCTGGTATTGTGGCTAGAGAATAGATTTGCATTTGCCTTGATAAATGATGATTATTGCTAAGCTATAGGTAATGGATAAAAATATGTTATTGCCATTCATATAATACAGGAGCTTGTGACAGAAGACCATATATTGTGCTGTAAGCTATCAGGGCAAAGCCTCAAGGATACCAAGCAAAAGGGCCAATGGCAGATTTATCGGAAAATGTCTTGGCTATGGAGGGTTGAAAGCAGACTCTTAACATTATATTTAATATGCTTGCTTGAATTTCCATAGTAATTTCCATGGAGACTTACCTAACAAAGTAACAGGAGCCAGTCTTTTGCTGCATTTCCCCTAGCAGCAACAAACGGAGGTAACAAGAATACAGAACTGACACATCACATACATCCCAGCTGGCTCTGGTATCTACCATTCCATTCCCTCTCCCAAATGCTGCTATTCTTCACTTTTATTTCTTTACACCATCATCTATTTTGTAACATAAAAAGTGCAGAGGCTCTGGGAGGGAGGGGAGCTGAAGAGCACTGGAATATAGCTGTTTACTGCCAGATATTACCCTGAACAAACACTGCACACCAAGACATGCAACACTGTCTCACAAAACTCATACCCAAAGATGCAAATATGGCTGCTATCAATATTCTCTTTTGTTATTACAACCAGACAAACTCCTGTGCATATGGTATGGGGACGAATGTGACCTATTCTTAGGTTGTTTCAATCCACACTTTAAAGCACTAACACCTTCTCTCTTTTTTAACTGGCCTTCACTGTTGATGTTCATTCAATTTTAAAATAAAAGAGGAGGCCCTGCAAAAAAAACTGGGCTTCCCTTAACTTCAGCACAAATTGAGGAGGCTTAGCATCTCTCAGGATCAGACCCTTAATGAGAGGGACAATCTCTTACTTTATTATCACTGAATTTTCAAAGAATCTGCTAGAACTTGCATTCACAGGTTAAAAAAAAGATACACTACTGGTCTAGTACCAATATGCTCCTCGGGGAAGAAAGACCTGAGTAGTGAAGCTGTCAGAGAAACCACAAAAGGAGCAGGAGAGGAAAGCAGTGATATTTCCCTTCATTTGGTCCTACTCAGTGAGCCTGCAAAAATCCTTCTGTTTTCCACTGTACAGATGGGGTTCTGCAGCTCTAGGGCAGAAGGAGGGGGAATAAAGTCTAGGAGCAACCATTGTCCATGGAATACTCCCTTCTCAGCCAGGCAGATGAATTAGTACTTCTCTAGATGAAGACAGGGTGGATCCCAGGGCAGTCTGGTGACTGGTGGCACAATGCAACTAAAGGGGAAGAGAAGACAAGGCTTCATCATGGGGTTGGAGCTGCCAATCTGTGAGGTTTGATTAACACAATTCTGCCCTGTCTCCAGCCTCCCAAGCTCCTTCTCACTTGAGTGGAGTGTTTGTCTGGAATTCTGCAAGGCTTGTTGTAGAGCAGTGGTTCTTAAACCTTTGTACTGGTGACCCCTTTCACATAGCAAGCCTCTGAGTGAGACCCCCCCCTTATAAATTAAAAACACTTTTTAACATATTTAATACCATTATGAATGCTGGATGCAAAGCGGGGTTTGGGGTGGAGGCTGACAGCTCACAATCCCCCCATGTAATAACCTCGCATTCCCCTGAGATGTCCTGACCCCCAGTTTGAGAACCCTTGTTGTAGAGTGTCCTGGCTTCTCTGCCTATCTCCCATGGCAGTAAAGCTAGATATATTATTAGTTGTGAATAATATTTGCTGTGAGCTTAGCCCAGTTCTCTTTTCACAGGTTATTTATTAGTTGATCCCCCAATTTCTATCCATGTATTAACTTTTAAAAATATCTGCTTAATAATTTAATTGTCAGTGGTGCTTGCACTCACAACTCTCTCTTCACAACTCAAAAGATCTCTCTAGAGGAGATAGAAGAAGCACTGAATAAAATGAAGAATAAAGCAGATGGTGAAAGTGAGATAACTGTTGCTATGATCAAGTTTCAGAGTAACAGCCGTGTTAGTCTGTATCCGCAAAAAGTACTCCTGTTCTTCTTTTTGCTATGATCAAGGCAATTGGAGATATTGGAGTAGAGTGTCTTCATAGATTATTATGTGTTTACTGGGATCGAGCTATGATCAACCTTGATGACTGGAGAATGGGGTTGATGGTGCCTCTCTTGGAGAGTAAGTGTGATGCAAATTATTTTAACACCTATTGGGGCATCACCCAGTTAAGTCAGCCTCTCAAAGTCCTGGAGAGAGTTTTGGAGGCAAGATTGAGGTGCAAGATGGAGGAAAATTTAGGAGATGAGCAACATAGCTTTAGGAAGGGAAGGAGTACTATAGAATCATTATTGGCAATGAGACAGACGTTTCAAAGAATGATAAATGGAGGCCATAACTGCTATGTAGCAGTTATAGATCTTGAGAAAGCACATCACTTGGTTCTGCAGCAGTTGGTGGAGCACTAAGTCGGATGGGAGGAGGCCTGCAAGAATTGGAGATGATAGAGAGTCAAGAGCTAAGGCATAATAATACATGGAATTTCAGAGAGTTTTGAGATGACCATGGAACTGAGACAAGACAGTGTGCTGAGTCTACTTCTCTTCATCCTGGCTATGGAGTTAATTAGTAGGAGAACCAAGCCTGTGGAGACACAGAGAAAAATTATGTCTGCTGATGATCTGGCCCTTTTGGTTGACAGCAAAGAGGAATTGGTAACTACAGTATCAGAGTGGGCATTGGTGTTTGAAGATCCTGGTTTGAAGGTAAACTGAAGTTATGGAAAGATAGGCAATGAGCTGCTAACTGATGTTTAAGGAAAGAAGCTGAATCAGAAGAAAGAATTTGTGCACTTCTGAAGTACATTCTGTGCCATTAGAAAGAGATCTGGAGAACTGAAAAGAAGAACCAAAAATGTGCTTGGGCAGTAGTGGAAAAGGTGGCAGGCAATTCAGTAACAAACTGAAAGGAAAAGCATATGTTGCATGTGTTTGTGCCTGCCTGCTCTATGGTTTGGAAATGGTGGGTCTTGCGGAGATGGACGAAGAAGACAGGGGGAAACAACATAATGAGGAACATGGCAGGTAAGTGAAGGGTAGACAGAGTATGCATGGAAAAAATCAGGGCACATGGAAGATCAACTTGGGAATCTGACTGATAGGCTGGAGAGTGCATGTTTGAATTGGTTGGGAGGAAGAAGACAGCAAGAAACAATGTGGAAGACTGAGGCTACAATGGAAAGACGCTGTCAAGAGACGTTTGAAGAGAAAAGGAGTGGAACTCCAAGACCTTTGAAAACATGCTGGGGACTGAAAGGCGTGGCAAAGAACCATGGGCACCTGTGACTCCAGGTAAATGGAAAAAGGACTCAAGAAGTGAAGGGAAGTGATCTGCTTAATAATTTAGAAGAACCAAATTTAAGACCATTGATTTATTCACTTACTCTTCACTTTGACTATTTGCTAGGCACTAACCAGGGTGTGTGATTGGTCACATGCCACATGCCATACTTGTGCTAAAATTTATAAAACTTTCAGGATTTGTGAATATTTTCACAGATGCTCAGCGGCCATCTAACTATTTGCAACAACAAATAATATGAACCCACAACAGCAGTAGAGAAAATATTCTACTATTCGCCTCAAAAAATCCAGGAATCATCTTTTTGTACTACTGTATTTGACCAGTTCTATGCAAAAGGATACCATGTGGCCCTCAATAAGTAAAACATCAGAAGATTTTTGGTGACTGATACAAGTTGTATTCCAATAGGAATGTAGCACTTATGCAGCATATTTAAAAAATAATTGCTATCTCTTTAAGAACTTGCCTCATACCTGAGGGTTTCAGGAGGCAAAACAGGGAAGTTATATAATTAGGAAATTTGGAATGTACTTTAAAGGAATGAAAATTGCAAGCTGAAGGCCTATGTGATGGGAAATGTTTATAATAAAGACCTGTATAAATATCATAGGCCCCAGTCCTGCAAACACTTATGCACATGCTTAAATTTACCCCGAGTAGTCCCTTTGACTTCAATGGGACTAATCACATGTGTATCATAAGTTCACAGTAATAAGTGATAGAGGAGATGCTACACCATAATATATGAATATATATATATATATATGAGAGAGAGAGAGAGAGAGGGGGAGACATATTATGCCTGCACACATACACTCTCCTGTACAATGTGTTCCTGCATTTAAACCTATCTTTTCCCACCTACAATAATTTGAACATACAAATTAATTATATTTTCATTAAGGAACTAAAACGGTGTAAGAACTACGGTATTATATGGATTCCAGTCAATAATCAATTTGACCCATTCCTTATCTCTGCTTTTCTATATCTCTAAAATGGTTAAATATTTGACAGTTGTTCAATAATTGACCTAGCTTATCTCCTACAAACAGGTTGCTATCCTAGTTGCTATAGCAACTGTAAACATTAACGATTATTGCCCCTACATACCATTGGGGATTTTGAGACAGTCTTAACTTAAAAGTTCCCTCAGGGAGAAAAATCATCCGTAGCCTCCATCTATGACAGAATGGAAAATATTACAAGATTGAAAGACCTCTGTATTGTATTTATTACAACTAAATACACAAACCTATTTCAGAAACTTCTCATGGGTAGCAGATTTTTTTCCCTGCCAGCCTAGCATGCAGGCAGATGGGTCTTGGAGTAAGCTGTCTGGATAAGAACTGCATGGGTACTGGCACAGTTCAGGGTAACTGCACCCTTCAGTGGCCCAACAAAGGAACCTACTCTGATGCTTCCAGGTCTCCATCTGTTGCCTCTCATAGGTGGAGACCTGCTTCCCTCTCTCTTCTGACTGGGGTATTCCCAGGCTGCACAGTTCTCTGCCTTCTCTGTGTATTTTCCATCACAGCCAGGTTGCCCAAGGACAACTGCTTGCTTTTTCTTTAGAGACAGATACCAAGTGTAAAGGCTACAGATATGTACCCACACAGGCTTCCTATGCAAGCATACTTTATTCTTAAGGTAAAAGCATTACAGAGAAAATGTATTAAAACAATAAAAGAACTTGCATACATGCTTCCCAGAGTTAACCCAAACTCCAACATGGATTCTGACAGGATAAGTCCTCCAACCCCCCACCTTAGGGATGTCCTTGTGGTTACCAGTTCATCACAGCTTCAGCTCAGAACAAGCACGCTCATACCGAAGGCTAAGATTTTTTCACGGTTATTTTTAGTAAAAGTCACAAACAGGTCACAGGCAATAAACAAAAATTCACGGAGCTCGTGACTTGTCCCTTGCTTTACCAAAAATAACTGGGGGCAGGACTAGGAATGGGGGAGGAATGGAGTCCCTTGGGGGGACAGCCCCAACTCCAGTGGCTGCAGCAGGGATCGCAGTCACAGGGGACACACAGCCCTTGCTCTAGAACTGGCCCAGCTGCGGGACAGAGGTGCGCACCCAACTCCAGCCCTCACCAAGCTCTGGCCACAGCATGGGGGGCAGGGTGGCAGCACATGGCCCTGGGAAGTCGCAATGGGGCACGCGGCCCCAGTTGCAGCCTCCGGTGAAAGCCATGGGGCTTGGGCACATGGACCTTGCCAAGCCCGGGTCACTACAGGGCTGGGGCACGTGACCCTGGCTGCAGCCCCCTGCCCGGCTGCAGTCCCTGATTCCAGCGAGCCCCAGTTGCAGGCAGGGGCGCACAATCCCGCCTCCTCCTCCTGAAGCCCTAGAAGTCACGGAGGTCCGGCAAAGTCACGGAATCTGTGACGGCCGTAATCTCCGTGACTAAATCATGGCCTTATTCATAACCTGTTCAGTTCACTCTTTATACAGTTCAGGGGTCTTTAATCTGGAGTTTTCAGAAGAAGGTAATTAGTACACAATGGGTCTCACTCTTCCAAAAGTTGGTTTCTGAGGGGAGAACTTGCATTTCCCTCACCCCAAAATACTTCCTTAGAAATCCACCTCATACATATTGTTCCAAAAAAGACTTTTGAAGTTCCTAATAGCAGCCAGAGATAGAATTAATTTTGTCTTCCTGCTAAGGCAATTCTATACAATCTCATAGTAGTGCATAAACATTTGCACTGCTAATACAATGAACTCCAAAGATGTTAAATTTAATTTACCAAAGTTTAACTTAGTTCCATAAGGTTTATTCAGGATAACACAGGACATTGTCAGTCCATCACAGGTACGCTGTAAGTAATTCTAGAGCTGTGAAAAACTTGCTTGGTAATTTCAATTAGCAAACTTTTTTTCCAGTGTCAATTCACACCAAAATTGACACCACTACATTTTTTGGTCTGACTCTGATCATAACCATAAACTGTCTCAGATTCACTCAGAACTTGGCCTAAGTTTGCTTGAAAAATCAACCCAATTTTGTAAAAAAAAGATTTAGGAAACTTTTGATGATCCAGTTCCAATGTTTGGATTGTAATAAAAAACTTAAAAAAACCTGAATTTTCCCTGGTTGCCAGTTTCATTACACACATTTTTTGCAGGTCTAGTTTAAGCTAGGCTCAATTTGCTCCTGGCATTAGACCAATGGGTCTCCCCTAAAGTGGAGCTATAACTATTAATACTGTCCAAACCCCTACTCTATTCAGGAGGGAACTGAGTACACAGGGTTGGGAGAGGATGGGACAGGCCCAGCCAGCAGATGTACTCTGTAGAATTTAAAGTTGATCTCCTTTAACAGAACTTCTGGGAGTAGGTATCCCTTAAGCCAAACCCCACATAGCACGGCTGCTACCATAAGTACAAGTGTTGCGAATTGTACCCCTTGTGTCTTTGGGTGTGAAGCTGTCTCCTAATGTTAAAATAATGATTTCAGGCAAACTTTACTGCCTGGGGACAGTACAGTGTCATACAACTTCATTCAGTCATGTCCACAAAAACAGCACAGGGCACTCATGAGTGGGCCAACCCCCCTATATTTGCAATTATTCTTCATCTAGGTGAAAATACTGCTCTTCTATTCAAGCCAAGATGGTTTCACAGCACTTCCTATTGAACTATGCATGGGGCCATATCGTTCTCTCTGTTTTTGATCTACGCTTCCTCATTGATTTTAGTCAGGAAATTTTTCTTAAAAGAATAATAGCATGATACGGTCCACAGAGTGGCATAGAAAGAAACCACTCATCCCATTCTGCCAAGCAGAGATAAGGTGTCTCAATGGTAGATCTTGTCAGTAGTAAATAGGAAGAGGAGAGAACAAGAATAAAGATAGGACAGACTAAATGATTAGGAGGACCAGACCGTTGCTGCTAATTACCTGTGGCCTGAAGTCAAAAGAGAGTCCAGATGCCTCAAGTTAGTTATGTACTTAAATCAGTGTTTCTCAAACTGGGGCCACTGCTTGTGTAGGGAAAGCCCCAGGAGGGCCGGCCGGTTTGTTTACCTGCCCTGTCCGCAGGTCCAGCCGCGCGCCAAGGGACATACTGGCCGCCACTTCCCGCAGCCCCCATTGGCCTGGAGCAGCGAACCGCAGGCAGTGGGAGCCGCGATCGGCCGGACCTGTGGACGGGGCAGGTAAACAAACCGGCCCGGCCACCAGGGGCTTTCCCTACACAAGTGGCGGCCGCAGTTTGAGAAACACTGACTTAAATGATGCTAAAATTGATTTTTAACTCTAGAATATATTTGTCCTTTACATAATTCAACCATTACTTATATTTCCCAAGCTTATGATGTGTACTATATAAAGCTATATATAATATCACCTTAAAGAGTGATTCACAGATTTAATCTGTCAGTTTGTTTTCTATTTAAAGTCATGGAGAGTTAGCTTATATCCCTTTTGTATGCTCGCTTGAGCTGAGCCTGATCTAAAGGCCCCGTGCTTGTTTTAAAACATATTTCAATGTGACCTAGCTAATCCTTTAATACCAGGCTTTCACTACCTTTGATCAGCCTCTTATTGTAGCTATACGAGATTAGATCAAACCTTTAAAAGAAAGTTGCTTGTGGAGAATTTTCTTACTGAAGTGTATTAATATCAACTCCAAGGTTGAAATATTTAGCAAAATAGTATGGGAGAGATGTCCTTTTTAGGAAATATCAGACTGCTGAAAATATTTGATATCTGTGTAGATTATGATTGCATTACATTATATGATGCTACTGTAATGTGCATGGTAAAACAATATTATATAGATGAGCTGGATTTAATTGCTTTAAGTAAAGTTATATTGGAACTTTACTAAGACACATTGTTTTCTGAAAAAAATTTGGGGATTAAAACTTTATTTTATTTTGTTTTATTTTATTTTTAAGCTGGGCAGTTTCTCTGTTTTCTTTTTAAAAATCGTGGAAATTATCCCATGTTCATAAAATATTAAGGTTACATATTTACACACACAGAGGAAATGCGAAAGTTAGGATTTTCACAGTAACATGACCTTGCTCATGATTTTTTTTTTTAATTGAAGGTCAAATTTTGCCTTCAATCATCTTATTCCACATGGGTTAACATACTACCTCTATGTGAATAAACAACAGTGCTGTCAGATCCATTAACTTAAATGGGATTCTACAGGAGCAAGCAGATCTAATTGCAAGATTGGAGATGCACCAGTGTAGTGTTTTGCATATATACTTTGTGGGTACATGTACAAAGACAACTGTCTCACTCACGTGCTTTGTGTTCTGTAAGGACTGTTTCTAAGGACCTGAAAGTTGCTCACAGTCTCTGCCCCTTTTTTTGACATCTCTGTGGGAGTCTGCCAAGCAAAGTTTAAATTATTATGGGAGGGGGTGTGTGGTTGTGATGTGACCAAAAATACACTAGTAACTGGACTCAGGTCTCCAATGTATTGTACATAGACCATGAAATGGTAAAATAACGTAACATAACTTAGAGTCTATTTACTCAGAGGTGAAAGGTGTCAGTCATTAGCCGTCTCCCTTCAATATTCATTCAGTATAGACCCCGGTTTAGCAAGGTAGTTAAGCACACATGTAACTTTAAGAATATTTGTTTCTTTGTTTTTAAACCCTGTCATGAGCCGTCACTGAAAAAGAATAAAACATTAATGTCTTGTTCCTTATTATTTCACTATCGTCAAGGGTCTTTACCGGGGAGATAAATCTGTTCTGTTTTAGTTTTTGTGACTGCAGCATGAGTTACATATGCCAGATGTCTTTTCCCTTGCTGTTTATCTCGTGACAGTCCACCAGCCCAACTGGCATATAAGGGGAAATAGTAGGCATTCGGTAGGAAACTTGCTGTTTTCAAAGATTTAGTCAGTTATTAACAAGAAAAGTCACTGGGTTGTTAATGCACATGTGTCACAGTTTCAAACTTGAATACAGATCCCTGGGGAAGCTGCACTGACAGATGTGCTGAAGACAGAACTGCAAGTGGGCAGTCAGTCAGCAGGAGATCATTAGTCGGCATGAAGAGTTGCAGCTCCTAAGTGACTGAAGGGTAAAAATCTACAAGAATCGTGCATAAATGATACATAGTGGGGTGACCCTACCAAAACATTATATATATTAAACCTTCAGAGGAAACTGTAAGCAAATTTATTCCTTCCTTTCATAAATAGAATTTTTTAAATCCTCAGATGGTATGAATCAGTGTAGCGCCATTGAAGTCAAGGGTGCTAATCAATTACACCAGGGGTTCTCAAACTGGGGATTGTGACCCCTCAGGGGGTCACGAGGTTATTACTTGGGGGGTTGTGAGCTGTCAGCCTCCACACCAAACCCCGCTTCACCTCCAGCATTTATAATAGTGTTAAATATAAAAAAGTTTTTTTAATTTACAAGGGGGGTCTCACTCAGAGGCTTGCTGTGTGAAAGGAGTCACCACTACGAAAGTTTGAGAATCATTGAATTACACCAACTGGCTCCAAATATCTGAGCTAAATTCTACTCTCAGTTATGGCCCATGTCTGCAACTCCAGTTCACAAAAGTTGTCCCCACTGAAATCAGTGGGACTACTTACTTTGGTAAGGGTTGTAAGATCAAGTAGTTAAAGAAGTGTAAATCCAAAGTAAACTGGATTTACACCAGTGTAACCAGGAGTAGAGTTTTGCAATTTCTTAGAATTCCCAATTAAAACAAAACAACAACAACAACAAAACAATATTAACTGTAAGGGACCAGGAGCCAAAGTTTTCCAACCCTGAAAGATAGGGTCAGTTTATGAAAGGGTCATACAGTTTTTGCTATTTTTACCTATCCATTTTGGGGGGTGGGCTTATAAATGAACGAACTAATGAACGAGTATATACAGTAATCTATTTCCCTCCCACCTTTAAATAAATTGATAAACATGTACACACACTGAATGGGCACTTTTAAAACAAGGATTATGTAGGATTAATTTTAATGCATCCATGTCTATCTCCTGAGAACCTTTTTACTTCTTGAACTTAATAATTTAAACAGTGGCTAAGGCTGCATATAACAAGTAAATGATGAACCATATACTTTAAATGGAAGTTACAACTTTCAACCTGTTCTAATTTAAATTAGAGTAGAGTTTTTTATGAGTGATTTTAAGTTTCAAGAAACCTGCTTTGCAGATCAAGAGACTTCTTCAACATGTGGAATCAGAGAGAATAGAATTATGCTCCATTGTAAGGTTTCCTAACCCTGTAATGTCATATTTAATTCAGCAATGGCCTCTTCTGTAATTTTTTAAAACTGATTTTCATAAAGGAACAGACAATGAAAAGTACAAAAAGGTAAATGATTTATAGCTTGTATTTGTTTTCAAATACTGCCCTGATGCCTATGCTGCGGGACTGTCCAGCAATGGATTCTTGATTCTGACTCATTGTTTACAGGCTATTTGTAATACTAGTACCTAATGAGATAACTTACGTTAATTTTGTTCTGTTGATAAATGATTGCACCTGGGTACACAGGATTTCAACCACTGGCTTCAGTGGAGCTACATTAATTCACAGCCGCTGAGGATCTGGCCCAAAAATTCATACTGCAGTATGCAGGATTTGGAGCAGCAATTTTTGGGTTCTCTGCCTGCAGTATGTCACTTGATGGCTTTCAGAGCCAAACCTGTATTCTCCAGGATAGAGAGCACTTCTTTATTATTAATTTTTTGTATTGTCATAGCACCTAGGAATCTCAATCATGGACCAGGTCTCTATTGGGTTGGGTGAAGTTTCTAATATTGTTACTATTTTTGATCCACACGGCTGGACAAAATGTAGGATCTTGTGGTTCTTTCCATTGGGGCAGGGGGAAGGGGGAAATCCATGATAGATCAAATCATGTCTCATTACAAAGAATGAACAGAAAATCCTGTTTCCCTAAACACAGTTGGAATCTAAGGAGCCAAGTTTTTTGCTCACAGTTCCAAGCCCTTTTCCAGCCTGCACTTAGCCCAAAGTTCTCTCTCTTAGCTTTTTCCCAGGGTCATGGTACCAATTCTTCTGCATGTGTGTTTGATGCTTCCTTGGTGCCTTCTCTGTCTCCTTCAGTGGTGTTTCTGGTTGCATCTTCTCTTTTTCTCTCTCTCTCACACACACCTCCAACAAATGATAACCAGCAAAAAACCTTTACCAACATAGCTGTGCCTCTGACCAGCTCTGCATGACCTGTTTTGAGCAGTGTCTCCTACTGTTTCAGCTATCTGTTGTATAAAGGAGCCTAACTGTTTTCTTACATTTATTCTGAATTAAGGTTATGGTTATGCCCACCAGCTTCCAGGAAGTATAACCCAGAATGACAATATTAAACATGTGGGTGTGGGAGTGCTAGTTCAAGGTGGAGTGAGTGTGGGAGTGCTAGTTCAAGGTGGAGTGAGTGAGTGAGTGTGTGTGTGTGTGTGTGTGTGTGTGTGGTGGTGTTGTCACAAGATAGCTCACTTGTCCACCTGTAGATCTCTGAAATTGGCCACACCGCCATTTGACTAGGGTTTGTTTAGCTATTTCATCTCCAGTTCTGTTCCGTCTTCCCTCACTGCATCTTTCATGCACCTCGGTAAACATATGTCTCAGTGGCACAGACGAAAGTTCACCTTTTGAGATCCTAAATGTTTCAAGGCAGCAGCTATCTATCTCATTAGTGCTAATTCAAGCAGTTTTAGTGATAGCTGCTTCCCCCCCCCAGGCACCAGGGAATGATCACATTTTCATTCCAACCTTCACCACAATCAACAATGGATTTTTCACAGATTCAGCAGTTAGACAACTAGTTAAACCAGTGAATCAAGTCTCTCCATTAATTTGACTGAATACAATGGTGTGATTTTTTTAGCATAGCTTTTAATATTAAACTCAGGTAAATGATGCAGGCTGCTTTGGTTTTCTCTGTTTATATTGGCCTATTCTAATGACTTTGCTCATTGCAAAGTCCCTTTTTGGACATATACAGATTTTTTCCTGCAGGAAAAAATTCCTTTTCCAAAACTTTTGTTAGAGGAGATGAGAACCACAAAAATAGAAAATGTATGGACATCCTGTGTTACTCTCTATGTAAACAAAGGAAATAAGCAGAATTCTGATCCCAACAGAAACATGAAAAAATAGCACTTTTCCTGATACAGCATCCCACTCCTCCATGGCAACCAGAAATAACATGGTAGGAATCCCAGGTCAGGTCACAGTGAGCCATGGCTGGACCTGTTCTCCCAAACTCTTCTCCATGTTCCCCACATGAGGGTTTCAGAGAAAGGAGGATAAATTAATGCCACTCTGAAGTACACTTAAACAATCCCTCATTTCCCCATGGACTGGCATGTTTGCTCTTCCATATTGACTAGAAAGGCCATTTCCTCACTCTACTTCTTATTCCCTTGGCCCATTCTCTTTGACTACCTTGGGTTTTTTGGGCCACACATTATATTAAGATTCCATTTATAAATGGTGAACAAAGGGTTAACAATGATGACAAGATGTTATAGACATTAGCAGCATATGAACAGATGGTTATAAACGCTATCAGAACAAGGTGTTACAAATCATTATCAGCCATTGTTATAAGCAACTTTTTGATCTGTTGGACTCTAACATTTGTTGAGACAGCTATTAATAATTTATTACCCCTTTATAAATGGTACCTTAATGCAAAGTGTGACCATTATTTTTGGTGGATGGGAGAGGGCAATGGTAGGCAAATATTTGGTGCCAGAGTGTGATACCCAGGATTTTCTCCAGGGCCAAAGGGCTAGATTGCGATACCCTTTCTTATTTTGAGTAGTACCTTATTCTTGTCTGCAGTGAGTCCTACTGAACAGTCCTGCTCAACTTTTCCTGCTTTCCCCCCTCTTCCTCCTCAGCAGAGTTGGGTAAGTGAGACAGAACTTGGGACATGATCCATGCAGAGAGGATTGCACAGGCAAAAAATAATTCATTTCACATAACAGTTCGTCCTCCTCCTCCAACCAAAACCATTGTACTGTTTTCAGCCTGTGAAATGCCTGACATTGTTTTCCAAAAAATTCAGGTGAGGACAAATGTGTTCAGGGCAGGCCCTGGGGGAACTTGTATTTTGGCACCCTTTCTTTGAATTTAAGTACAGATACACGGTAAGGTCGCACACCTTGAGTTTACAGGAGAAGCTTTAAGTTACAGTCAGGACTGTGTGTATCCTTGTGTACCACTGCACTCGCATCCACAGCAAGACCACCAGGTTGGCAACCGTGCAAAGCGCTGGGGGGATGGCAGGGCTGCGAGGTACTAACTAAAGCCTAGCACAGCACGCACCTGGCACAGGGTCTGTTTCCCTGAGCTGCCATAAACCTGCCCAGGGAGCCCTCAGTGCTACCCAACTTCAGACACTGCTGTGCGCCCCCAGGAGCACTTTCCACTAACCTGGGCACACTCCATCCTCCCCTGATCCATGGGCATTCAGGGGCGGGTGAGCAGCTACTTTGGCAGGCAGGCTGTATCTAGGGTGACCAGATGTCCCGATTTAATAGAGACAGTCCTGATATTCGGGAGGGGGGGTTCTTACATAAGCGCCTATTACACCCCACTCCGTTCCACTTTTTCACACTTGCTATCTGGTCATCCTAGCTGGTGTGAGTGCAGGAGACACAGGGTGGAAGCAGCTCTCCCCCGGGTGCTCTCCTCACCCCTCAGTCTCTGTGTGGACCGGCGCATGGCCCAGGGCAAGGCTAGTCCTGCAAGGTGCTCCCCCAGGCCTGCTGGGGCTCCTACAGCTCACCCCCAGCACAGACCCTCCCCAACCGCAAGTTGCAACAACACCCCTCACAACTTCAGCTCCTCCCCTATCTGGGGGCTGGCCCAGCCTACTCAACCCTCTGCCACGCCAGGACCCCATGCGGGCCAACAAAGCCATCCATAAGTAGGGAATGGAGGCCGGTGGGCACTTGCCTCTTGCCCTGCCCATTTGCCAGCACCTTCTTGACCACAGCGCCCCCCCTGACCCTGGTGCCCTGGGCAGTTACCCATGTCGCCCACTTGTAAGGCTGGCTCTGTGTGTTTCCCCAACCAGTGACACCCTGTGCTGAGGACTTGTCTGCAGAGCTTTGTTGCTATAATTGGCAGTGTATTTTGAAAACAGGGCTGGCAGCTGCACTTCACTACCTACCATATAGCATGAAAGGCTGAGATTGAGATGAAATCAAAATCGCCATCTCTTCTGTCAAATGCTAAAATTTAGTTAGTTCTACTTGATTAAGCTGTGCAACAGAACCCAAAGTCCTCTCAGCTATTGAAAAAGTCAGGAGAGAACAAAAAAAAGAGAGAACCTTTAGCAGCTCATCCATTATGTGAAAAAGATGTGAAAATAATTCCCTGTCAACATATCAGCTCAAAGGCACAGAGCTTACAAGTGCAATTCCATCAAAAGTAATGGCCTGAGATAGTTAAGAGTTATTTGAACAGGTTGATCTTTAATAACTCCCTTCCCCTTGGGAAGATGGAAATATGCAAGTGGATCTTCATAACATGTAGGCATACAATAATTCCAAAGAACAAGGTGTCAACTTGCTTTCCTTTAAATCTTGTTTTTCCAAACAAAGCCCTACTAATCAACGCCAACGTTTTAAAATTGGGTATCTAATGTTAGGCTCCTAAATGGGAAATAAGTGACTAGATACGAATGTACGAGCCTCATTTCAAGCATCCGGATCTGAACACGTGAGTGCATATTTCTATTTTAATTAGTAAAACATACCTCTTTTATAGTTCTAATAGAACAAGGTGGAAGAAAAATAGCTGAATTCTGTCAATATTCAGACAACACAGATCAAGCTATGAAATGATCAGGTCTAGCTCAGGGTTGTGTTGCATTGAAATTCCTGTGAGATTCTGGATACAAATTCAGAACGATCTTTTTAAAGTCTCTTTTATGGGTAAATACTATAGTATTTAACTAAAAATACTACACCAGGGTGTTGTGAGGCTAAATACATTAAATATTGTGAGGTGCAATGGCTATGGGAAACCACATAACTAAAACAGAGAGAAGAACATATAAACCAATCTATGGAATTTCGTAGTGAATCCTACAGCTGGATTCAAGTAATATTTATAACACCCTAGAAGTCTCATCTCTATTATTCTATAGGATGTTCCCACCATGGTTGAGAATAGGCCTATGTGGCTCCTCTTATCAAGAGGCATGGAGGTGAGCAACTGAAACAAAAATGGGGAAGAAAAGCCCGAAAGGCAAAAGAGAGGGGGAGAATGACTCATTGCGGCTGAGCCACAGTCTCCTCAAAAGCCTGTAGTGGGAGCTCCCTACAGGCAGTCTGAGGCAGGGACTCTCTTTTTCCTGTGTTTGTACAGCGCCTAGCACAATGAGATGCTGTTCTGCAACTGGGTCTAGGAGGTGCAACCGCGATACAAATAATTATAGGTGGGGGTCTACATTCAATTATACAATCCTGTTTTCAGTTGCTTATAACTTTACCAGACTTGAATAATTTGGGCTGAAACTTTCCATGCCACCGTCTCTGCCTTGGGCAGAATCTTTTTGGAAAATTTCAGCCCAAAGCATTCTTCTGTTTATGAGAATGAGGCTTGGGAAAATAATGTTTTCATTATTTAAAAAAAAAATTCTCTCCTTTCTTTGGAAAGCTCTAGCACCTCCATACTTGGCAGCAGGGACATGAAATCTGTCGTGTGGGTGGCCTTTGTGCCACAGATGTTCTGCTTGCCATCCCCATGAAAATCTGTCCAGACCTGGTAAAGTTTATAAGCCTTTGAAAAAAAAATCACAATTCGCACATGCTCAGTAGAGATTTTCTAGAGCTTACCATCTAAAAGCTTTGTGTGAAGGGATAAGACTAGGATTTACTGGGCAAGGAGACAGGGACTGGGATCAGTAGCTCGAGGAACGAAGATCGGGCCTGGGTAGGCAAGGAGAATAGGAATGCGATGAAGAGCTAGAGGTGGGGTAGAGACAAGACTGGAATATGGAAATGTTAGGGGGAATAGGGCAGAAGGACCAAGCTTGTGGGCAATAGTCAGAAGCGTAGGCGCCGACCCCATGGGTGCTC
This sequence comes from Trachemys scripta elegans, assembly GCF_013100865.1. Lineage (NCBI taxonomy): Eukaryota > Metazoa > Chordata > Testudines > Emydidae > Trachemys > Trachemys scripta. Next base: position 14,077,179 of record NC_048304.1, on the reverse strand, counting down.
CAGGGCTCAACCACCCTCCGAAAAATAATAGGGGCGGGGCCACTGATCAACTGTTTAGCAGCTGGCAGAAGGACGAAGAGCAGCGAGGAGCCTCGGGGGAGGTGGGAAGAGGCAGAGCAAGGGTAGAACCTCTGGGGAGGGGCTGGAGCAGGGGCAGGAATAGGCGGAGCAAGGGTGGGGCCTCAGGGCAGAGTGGGGGTGGAGCACTCACAGAGAAAATTAAAAGTCAGTGCCCATGGTCAGAAGAGTCTGTGTCCACTAGAGTGCACACACTTCCAGAGTCTTGAATTGCACCCTCCTCTGTCAGCAAATATTTGTGACACCCACTGGCAAAATGTCCCATCTCCCTCTAGAGCTCGCCTACATAGAGAATAACTACCTACTACTGCTATCAGTTTTTCCATTAGTTTAAGTGGCAGAGGTCAGTGTGGCAGATCTGAAGACTTCACCCCTGCTAATGATCTACGTGGGTATCAATATGATGCCACATGATATAATTTTTTTTTCAGTTTGCTTTTTTTAAGAGGTATGAAATCACACACAAAACCCCACATTAAAAGATTATTAGGGTTGCAAATTCAAGCATCCAAAAGTTAGGAAAGGTCAGAATTAAAGTTGGCTATGCAACCTTATTTTGGCCCCTTTATGTTAATAAAGGTTAATTTAGGTTAATTTGATCTCATACTATTTTTTGCACAGCAACCCTGCCTCATTCAGTGCACAGAATAGACAGTCCATATTTTGTTTTCTCCATGTTGTTCAATGCGTGCCTCATGCCTTATTTAGATCACATTATTCAAGCCCTGCTCTGAAGACAGAAATATTAATTTCCTCATGGGCTTTCCTGTGGTGCTCATCACTACAGAATACAAGTGCTTCACACACAGTAATAAAAATTATTTTTATACTCCCCCCCAGACAGATTAGGGATGTTAAACGATTAAAATTGCATCGTTTAACTGGTTAACCATTAACCAAGGTCACCCAGGTGGGGTGGCGTGGGGCAGCAGGCTTTGGGGTCCCACTGGCCTGGCTGGGGTCCCACTGGGGCTGTGGGCCTGAGGTCCCACACAGCCGGGGATGGAGTCCCGCCTCCCTGGCCCGCCATGGCTGTGGCCACGCCATTGTGGCTGTGGCCGCTCTGGAATGGCCATGGCTGGGGTCCTCCCCAGCCCGCCTGGCCCACTGCAGCCGGGGTCCCACCCTAGCCCACCTGTTGCAGCCGGGGCTGCCCCAGCCTACCGCAGCCGGGGTCCCGCTGCGTGGCCTGTCCAGCCCGCCAGCCCGCCCATGGTGGCTGGGGCCACACCAACCTGCCCGCCGCAGGTTTAACCTTTTACATCCTTAGTACAAATGGGAAATGGAGGCACAGAGAGAGGACGGTAAAAAAGGATTCACTAATTTTGGGTGCCCAATTCGAGATATGTAGCACCTGATTTTGCAGAGTACTTAGCATTATATAGCACTTTTTACTTACACACTCACACTCTTACTCTCAGCCTAGTTCCCGCTGAGTTCAGTTGCAGTTTTCTCAGCACTCCTGCAAATCATACCCAGGGTCTGAAGTCAGGCATTCAGAATATGAGGAACATACAATTAGTGATCACCCCTGAAAAGACCAGTTTAAGTGACTTGACTGGCATCTCACAGGAACGCTATGGAAAAGGCAGGGACAGAACCCAGTTCTCCAAGGCATCATTCAACTGCCTCAGCCATGAAACTGTCCTTTCTCTTTCTGTAGTACCCTGCCTCAGTCACTACACACCTTCCAACTTCTGCAACAAATGATGTAGAGGTCCTCCAGACAACAGCCCCCTTAACTACACAACATTCAGCAATCCTGTGTAGGAAATGAGACTGGGGTTCTGTGGAAAAAATTGTATATGATCATGTAATTAAAGACAGTATCATAATGCATGCAGATAAGGGGGTGAATTAAAGTTGCAGAGGCAACCTTAATTCTGGCATTTCCTAATTTCTGAGTGCTTGACTTTGCAACCTTAATAATTTTTAATATAGTTCTCTTGCATGTAATAAATAATAATAATAACAGCAGCAGCAGCTAACTCTTCTCTGCCAGGACTCGATGATGGGAGGGACATATCAAGGGCACACAATAATTACTTTCTCTGACAGGATTCGCAGATGGCAGGGACACTGATGGCAAAATCAACCAGAACTGATGCTTTGATATGTATTTAAATTCCACGCTGCCCTCTCCTCATGGAGATGAAGAATAGCACAGATACAGGTGGGGCAGCCAATGCAGATCTGATTCTTGCAGTGCTTTGATTTCAGAAGGAAGAGAGTCACCCCAAAACTGAACAGGTCAGAGAAGCAGGTGGCGGAATTTACACTCCCCCAGGGGTCACTGATGTTGGCAAGCTGCCTGCCCTGTCTTCCTATGTGCACTGATCCTGAAAGGAGATCGTACATCAGGAACACCAAAAGGACAACCGCATGAACTTTCCTGGGCCCTCCATCCCACTCCTGTGGGTTTTACTACAAGAGTGTGTTCTGTGTCCCTGCAGTTATTACATTCTACAGGCTGCAAGAGTTAAAAAAGAGGCTGTTAGTGTTCAGTAAACCAGTGCAATTGAAGCCAGCTCAGATCGAAATAGTTCAATGTCACGGTTTAATCTATAGACTCATAATGAAATAGCAGAGATATTGTTAGCAAGTATTCAAAAATTAAATTACTATTTGTATAGTAGGTAATGCGGCACTCAGCAACAACATAAATCTGGTAAATATGACAGTTAAATGTCCCAATTTCCATAAATGCACAGAATAAAGTACCAGTGTATTAGCACTGATTCGACATGAATTAGTGAAAAGATATTAAATATGGAGATTTGTACTGGAATTCATTTAAAGGGAAAGAATCCCTGAAATATTTGAAAGGGGGTCTCAGTCCCTGTGGAGTGTACACATCTTCAGATGGTATCGATCTAGCAGTATTTTGAAAATGTAAAGCACTATAAGTACTATTTTTGCTACCTCCAAATTATAGGGCTGATCCTGAGAAATGCTGAACACCCACAACTTGTCTCATCAAGAAAGCCACCCAAACGTTTTAAGGTCCTTTACGTTTCCTAAAACTGCCATTGGTTTTTAATATACTTAGTAGGAAATGCTAGGATTTATTATCATTGACTAGTTAATTTTATGGGTAGCACACAGAGGCTGCAATCAGGACTCAATGTTGTTAGGTGCTGTGAAAACAGAGGTAGATGTAGTCTTTTGTCTGAAGTGTTTACAATGTAAAATGATTGAAGTTGTTACTACAACTGCTAAATCCTGCTCTTTCCTAGAGTGTATTCAACACTATGATTCCCCTCCAGAGAACGGAAGTTACTGGCACCGTTGCCATTGTTAATGCCCATCTTTATAAAGCACTTTGTCAGCAATAACCAGTGGCTCTAGGTGTGGTGGTATGAAAGAAGGAATTATTAGAAATGGACTTTTTAATGATGAGAGAACTAAGAAGTATTGGGAAGGAATACATGAATGTGATAGGATAAAAGAACAAAGATGATGACTTAGGTAGCTTTTTATTATTCTTAGTTTTACTACTTCCCTATTTTATACTTGCTTAATAGGTATGAGTGAATAAAGGGGGAAGGGAGGAAAAAAAGTGAACTTCTAAAAGACAGGGTCCTATAAATACAGCAATACAATCTTCTGTGCCCATCTATGTAATGTTTCAAGAGCTGAACATCTGACAGCGGCAAATGTTTGATTTACATCTATTCCTGCCTTTATTCCTCAGCTACAAATAGGTGTCTATTTCCAAATTTCCAGTGCTCAGCCAGCATTTTAGCATTTCAGCATGTCACATCATTATGCTGCTTAACACAATGTAACACTATGATGCACTGACCTGACAAAATGCTGACTCCCTGCTGAAAATGTCTCCTAAGAAATACACATTTCTTTTTCAGCTGGAGAAAAAAAAAAAAAAAAGGACTAGATTCATACAGTGAATTTCCAGCTTGTATTAAAATAAGAATTGTTGTGATGCATCTTGCATTGGAAAGTCCAAATGATTATGTATGAACTGTATTCGGTCCCCTTTAAGAAGCTGAAAATACTTGTTAATCATTTGCCTCATATTAGGATAAATTACTGCTAGAATTTTAATAGAAAGCTGATTTTTTTAGCATCTCTAAGGTAGTAAATGGCTCAAAGCCCAACTAGCACATGAAATCCAACATAATTTTGCCCTCAGATGCAATCCCTTTAAAAAACAGATATATCCCAAAGACCAAACTTCTGTTTTCATACATGTAGCAAACTACAGCTGAGAGGAATGAGGGTAGAGGATGGAAGCAAAGAAATAGAACCATTCATTTTTTTAAACACAATGAACCATTAATAATTTTTCTTAATGATAAAACAAAGGGGAAAAAATTGTCCTGGTGCCATACATCTACTGCTTGCCCCCTGTCTGATCTCCCAAGCGAAGGAGGGTTGGGCTGGGCCACTCCATGGCGAGTTTTCTCCAAGGAGTAGCTGAGGATGTGCTAGTGGTAATGATTCACTAGATGGTGCTATTCCATCTGAGTCACAGTGCGAAGGGACACCGTGCTCTTTTTTATGATATGTAAAGCCATTGTCCTCAGTTGGGATTTTTTGGACAAAATGTTTTTTTGTCATAAAATGCCAATCTGTCAAAACCAAAGCTTTTTGGAGAGAGACTCACCTCAGAATAGGCAATAGGCCAGTGATTAAGGCACTTACCTGAGATTTAGGAAGCCCAGATGCAACTCCCTATTTTGAATCAGGCAGAACAAGCACGTGAACCTGGGTCTCCCACTTGCTAACTACTGCACCATTGGCTATTCTGGGGTGTGTGTCTGTCTCTCTTGTGGGTTTTTGAGAAAAATTTCAAAATGTCTAGAGTAAGATGTGAAAGGAAAACAAATGTTGATATCTCAAGATTTTTCATGAGACAGATTTCTTGTTTTCTGGCCAGCCCTAGTCCTTAGCAGGTAAATTAAAGGTCCATGGCACTATTTGCTAGGGGATGGCATTAAGCACAATGTCCTAATCAAATTCCAAATCAGATAATTGTATTTTCTCTCTCTAAATTGCTCTTGTATTTTCAATTACATATAGTATTCTTCACATCTAGCCTAAAACTGCTGAGTATTGCTGTAGTAAAGCATTAAACAATTGCTGTGTTACATCCCAGAGGTGGCAGAACGACAGTATTGGATGAAGTGATCTCTACAGATTTAGTTTGTAAACTCTACTTTGGGATCCCTTGGGATGGAAGCTGCTATAGTTTTTCACTAATAAAACATCCCTAGAAAGAGTACCCGCCGGGAACATCAGATATCCCCATGCTCACTTCTATCTCCCCACAGTTGGAAAAGGAGATATCTGCAGTAATCGTGCAGTAGTCATTAGCAAATGGTTTCCAATGTATATTGTGAGCAAGCTAGTTGGCTAACTAAAATGCAATTTGGAAACAATCACTCTAGTTCTGGAGCCTAAAAATTCTACCATTTCTTCAGGTTATTTCCTGCTGAGCAGGGTGAATTATATTAAAAACAAATTAGGTCCTGTTAAAAAAAAGAAGACGACATTTTCTTCATGCAGGGCAAGTGAGATTACCAGGATCCAAGGCAGAATAGACTGGAATTACTTTGCGTTTCATAAAATTTCTTCTTATTGAAAACGGTTTAGAACATCAACTTCTGTAGACTGGCACAGGCCAACTGACTACAACGGAGCGGTGCCAATTTAAGCTAACTGTGGATCTAGTAATAATATCCTCAGTCTTCTGCCTTCCTGGGCACCAGAAGTGAGTGTGCTTATCTCACAGACACCGTAACATGCCTTTCCTTACATGCTGTATATATTCAGACCACAGGAATGGGAAATAACTTTATCAGCTCTTTAGAGTGATACTGTCATCACTGAATACATTTACATTAAATGTCTTTGAGTCACTTACACACAATACACCAATCTGACAGTTCAATCTGGATCTCAGCCATTTTATCTGCAAAATAGCAACAAAATTCCTCACAGCAAAATAAATAAATAAATAAACCCCTCAGCACATAATCTGGAATTCCCCTCACCCTCCCATGGCTCATGCTAAATTAATTTACACATTTAATCTTCGTGGCAGAGGAGTTTTTGGTATGTAGACCAATTCTCTGTAAGGGTGAGGGTGGGACTCATCAGGGTGGTATAGAAGGAGCATGGTTTGATTTTAGGGCTGCTGAATTAATTGTTGGGTCGTAGAGAGTCATTGTGAATAGCCTTATTTGTGTCTTATTTAGAAGTTTCCCCTACTGGGAAATGGCAGCCTCTTTACTTGGTGATGATATTGTCAGGATAGGGGTGGGGGATAATTTGTGGGGGCTCATGATGTTAGGACAGAGCCTGGGATGGTAGCGTTGGTTTTATGGGAGTGTGTGTATCGGGTGTATGCAGGGAGCGTATCACTGATTCTATGGATGAGCATTTTGGTTTAAATGGCACTGATAGCCTGCAATAGAGAGTGGGCCAAATTCATCAATGTAGTTACACCATGTATGGATTTGGCACCAGTGCTTAACGTTATTTGATGTTACAAATAATAATAAAATTGTCAAGATTTTACATGCACTCATGCATCACTTGAAACACAGGCCACAATTCTGACACTCAGTCCAGTAGCATTTTCAATTGAATTCCATCCTACAGCAGTTTCCTAGGTAACCAATATACAGCCACAGAAACTAACTGCATAGAGCACACAGAAAGCAGGGGAGAGGACAGAGGGAGGAGAGAATGGGGTGTGATGGGGGAAGATGGTGCCTTCAGACAGTAATATGCTTTTCTTATTTTTGGTATACAGTGCCTCTCTCTATGATGGTGAACTCATTATAAATAAATGGATAGACACATTTGCATACATATGTCTCAAAACTATCTGAAATTATTATATCTTTAAGAAGCCAATTTTAAGCATTTTAGAGTGATGTTTGTTCAGCATTTTTACAAAGCAACGGGTTCAAAGACTGACCAGTTACTGGTACGGTGATAATAGATGTGTAATTCTTATGAGTATCTCAGGACATATGTTTAAATCCCATTTCTCTTGTCAAAAGCAGAGATTTGAATGCAGATCAAGTATCAGCCTCCTTCAAAGTTCAGCACATCTTTGATTTCAGCATGGTAATAAACATGATCATAACACTAAAACAGCCCAGAAGGGAAAGAACCTGCTAACCCCCATCAAAATAAACAAAACAAAAAACTCCTCCCAAGACTACGGCATGAAAAGAGGGATGAATGGGTTTCTGAGCACCTGGGAGTCAAGAGCTAAACAACAACGACCAAAAGAGGAGCAAAACAATTTATGTCACATTGTCAAGAACTAAATTCAAAGTAAACAGAAGAACAGAAGAACAGCCATACTGGGTCAGACCAAAGATCCATCTAGCCTAGTATCTTGTCTTCCGACAGTGGCCAATGCAAGATGCCTCAGAGGGAATGAACAGAACAGGTAATCATCAAGCGATCTATTCCCTGTCGCCCATTCCCAGCTTCTGGCAAACAGAGGTCACGGACATTATCCCTCTCCATTTTGGATAATAGCCATTGATGAATCTATCCTCCATGACCTTATCTAATTATTTTTTGAACCCTGTTATAGTCTTGGCCTTCACAACATCCTCGGGCAAGGAGTTCCACAGACTTTGTGTTTTGTGAAAAAATACTTATTTTTGTTTGTTTTAAACAAAAGGGGATTCATCATAGGGGTAGCTGAGGTGTAGCCTGCAGTTGGGGAAATCAAGTCAGGAAACTTGTCACAGGGAGGGAGACAAGGTTTTATAGCTGGGCGGGTGGGGGGAGAAAAGTTGAAGCAGTTGGTAGTGGGTGGCAGGTGATGGAGGCTTTGTGCACCTGGGGATGAGAGTTAGGTAACAGGCTTGTAATATAGGAGTCAGCTCAGGGTACTTTTTACTGAAAACTTGCTACCGGACCCTTCAAGCTCTTACACTTACTTCTGACCTTTCAAATGCCAACCACTACAACCTCAGGGTCTTTTTCCTTGCAGAACCCTCCAGTAACAGCTCCTCTACCATAAAATTGCAGGTTTTGTTGCATCTGTGTTGGGCCCCACATCTCTACTGAAAAGTTGGGTAAGCTGGTATGCATTGGGATCTGGAAATTCTATAAAACCTTAGAGACACTAGATTACATAAGAGCCAATCCTTCCATTATATGCTCGAGTGCTTAGCAGTTAATAAATGCAGATGCCCCAATGGGGCACAGTCCAGGTAGGCCCCAAATTTAAGGTAGGAACAAAGTGCCTTAGATTGCAGATGAAACAACCATGTCCCTGTAACGGGTACTTCCATGGAGATTCCAGAAGTTGTAATTCTGATGGTAATATTATACATTGAAGGAAAGGGATAATGCCTAAAAAAGTGAAAGCGAAAGGTGTCCTAGTTACAGAAACTAGGTAGATGGTTATCCTTTATCATGGCATTCCCTCTCCCCCATACAGTGACAGCACGGAATGTACCTTTGGTGAAGAAATACTTCAGAGCGCCCCACAACTTAAAATGCAGAACAATGTTGTTGGTGCAAAAAATATTTACTCAGACCAATAGGGGTCAGTGGGATTTCTGCATGGGGTTTATCCCAATTCTAAAAGGTTTGGTCAAGGCTTATAGATGATATTCAGAATTAAAAGCTCTCTTGATTTGTAAGCAGTAGCAGATCATACAGGTCATTAAAGTGTCAGACCCAGGGGCCTTCCAAACCATTTTTTAAATTTTTTTTTTCTTTCAAGTGGCAGTCTAGTTGGGGACTGTGAAGTCCAGGGACCAAGGGAGACTGGCAGACTTGTCAAGCTTTTCCTGACAGCTGGTCAAAAGCAAAGGGGCTCAGTAAATACTTGCCTCATTGTGTCTGAGCAGTCAAAGCACCACAGTGGCAAATGGTTTGCTAGGCAATTTTTACTGACAAGTGAGGACTCAAATGGCACATAGGTTTAAAAACATGATTACAATTAAAAAAAAGAGAGAGAGAGAGAAATTACCTGAAAAGTTATATGTGGATTACTGGAAATACCACTTGGGCGTATACCCAGCCAAAATAGATGGTTGTTGATCATAGTGATTAGTGACAATACACTAAAGTTGTATGACACACTTCATAGACTATTGGGCACACAATGCATTACCTGCGATCAAATCCAATATCAATCAATTGATATAATAGACAACTAACTAATTATCTTTCCAATGCTTGATTTGTGAGAATTGCAACACAGAAACACACAGGTATAAACACCCAGTCAACCAGATCATTTTGGCACCACTCGTTACATATCTACATAGGATATAACAAGAGATCTTTATACAATTTTAGTTGAAAATGATTGCTTTGAATTTTCTAAACTTTTTTTTATCATCTCCTTTTAAAGCAATGTTGTAATAAGGTAATTGCTATAGTCTTCATAGTTTATAAAATCCATTTAGAAACCTGATTTTTTTGGAACATCTACCACTTTCTTTGCCACTGAGAAAACACTGAGTTACTATTGAAACTTCCCTGTTAACGTGTCTGAACAGCAGCATCGATGATGCTGATTCCCATCAGGGACAAGGATTTGATAGATATCACACACTGTCAGAAGAGAACAAATCACACGGGCGATTGTAGTGCGTTCTTTTTCACTTCCCTGTTAAAGACTGTTGAATATTTCTTTACAAAAGCAATATATTTAGAATATAGGGGATTTTATGTACCATGTTTTAAGCTAATTCATACACTAACTTGATAACAGCCTTTCATTTCTCCCCACATTATTTAAAGTCTTAGAACCACATAATGCAGAGTCAAATTCAGCTCTCGAATAGGTGGGTTCGGATCTCATTGACTTCAATGGGACTTACGCTTCAGGTCTAAATTTGGTGACAGGACATAAGTTCTCTTGCACTGAGGGTGAAATTCATTATTGTGAATGAAATAATAATGCAATGGAAAGAGGGTCAGCATGTGATCCACGCTCTTTCTACATGGTTACCCTCCCTGCTGACTGAAAACTTGCAGAAGACCAAACACGCAGATCATAAACAGATGGGCTTCTATGGGCTCCATGTAATCTAGGTTTATCTGCTCCACTTTGGCACACGCTGGCATTTGCATTAGTTTCTTGTCCATGCATGCATGTAGATGATAAACCCAGAAAAAGGACAAAGTTTTATCACACCAAGTTTTTAGCAGATTTACCAAGGTGTCTGTATGCCCAGCAAGAACCATTCAGGTTGGATCATTCTCTCAATCCAACACTATCGCCTGCTTCTTCCCTGGATGGAAACTTTAAGAACTCTTGAAACCCTATTCTGGAGCAAGAGACAGAGAAACTTGCAAATTGTCATTGAATATTGAAAATAGTATTATTAATATGATTGATTTACCTCCAGAATGTGGTGGTGGTCCACACAGCAGTACCATTCCCTGACCCTGTCGGACTGACACTGTACTTCTTGTTCTTGTCTTGAAGTTTTCAAGGTCTGTTAGCAAGAAAGAGTGCATGAAATGGCATTAGTATTCTCTTCTGGAAGGACTGCATATGTTAGGGTTGTTTATTTTATTTTCTGAAGGAGATACAAAATGAACATCAGTTTGGAAAAGATACTTGTAGAAGTCTGCTCCTAAGAACAGGCTGTTGCCTAGTGTAGCAAAACATCGGAGGAAGCAAAAGGTTCAATAAATATTTGGGTGATTGTGGACTGGTACTGATGGACATTCACCTAGGGCAAAGTAAACTCAGAGATAACACTGACAATGTATTATGCTTGTGCAGTTAATGTTATAACACACAATAGAAGAAATTATTGCCATAAATTGCCATTTATCCTCATTTATTTTATAATCCAGGTCTGTTTCCCCACAGGTTATGATTCTTTCCCTTTTGGATGAGTCTTGTTATCGACGTCCCATGCGACCCACATGTGGATGCAAATCTGCAATTCGGAACATGGAAAGATTCCTCATAGTGAAACTCCCTGCTAACACTGACATTAATCCACCAATGTATGTTAGCTGCACAGTGCTTTATTGCACTAAATTCCTCACTTCATTTCTCTCCTGTCCTTTCCTGGAGGTATTAGACACTGTGAAAATGTGCCCCCCTCTCTCCCTGTCTTGCACAGTGAGCTTGAGAAAGTTACTCTTAATTGTTGAAGTTACAATTTGGGACCCAACTAGCAGCACCAAGTATTGATCAGCAGCATCAGCTGCCATGGGAATTCTGTGTAAAATTTCTAGTATATTGAGTCACCCCAATAGCCTTTTTATCTTATATAGTGGCTTGCTTTTAAATTTCCATTCTGTTTTTCCTTTCAATGCAGCTGAGCCATTGTTTGCTGACCTCAAAACTGCTGTTTGGCGCAGCAGAAAAACACAGAAAATACACAGGAGATAAGTGAACAACAGGAATGTCAATTATACTGTTAGAAAGTGGAAAAAATTACGCTTAATTTTTATCCCCTTTAGATCTTTTTGCTACGGAAGAGTTCACACAGGTCCATCGGTAGTGCTCTTAGCTATTAAGAAGACTCCATTTTTCATTTTAACCATAGTGCTATTCAGGTATTAATCTCACATTAGTGTCTTAGATTCTGAACCTTATGCATGCACATACCTTTACTCTCAGGAGTATGGTGACAAGATGTCCCGTTTTTAAAGGGACAATCCCGTTTTGGGGGACTTTTTCTTATATAGGCACCTATTCCCCCCCCCCCCCCCGGCCTGTTTTTTCACAGTTGCTATCTGGTAACCCTACTCAGGAGTAAAGCTACACAATGTGAAAACTGTTTGCAGGGTTGGGGCCAAGTTCCCTCTTACGCCTTGGGCTGAGTGTTCTGCCCGATCATGAAAAGACTTTTTTGGGACAAGGCAGGGGTTTATTATTATTTGTATTATGGTAGCACCTAGGATCCCAGCCATGTTTCTAATTGTCAGGGTGGTTAAGCACTGGAATAAATTGCCTAGGGAGGTTGTGGAATGACCCTCATTGGTGGTTTTTAAGAGCAGGTTAGAAGAAGACCTGCTAGGAATGGTCTAGATATTACATGGTCCTGCCATGAGTGCAGGGGACTGGACTAGATGACCTCTCGAGGTCCCTTCCAGTTCTATGATTCTATGATCCAGTATGCCATTGTACTAGGTGCTGTATGAATTCAGAACAAAAAGACAGCCTAAGTAAAAACAGTCATCAGAATGCAAATAACGGGCAACAATTAATTATAAGGTTTATACGCATTTTAGCACAGTTCTGCTGTGTCCTTATGCTATACATTTTACTATTTTTTAAATCACTGAATAATATTGCACAATATTCAGAGGGTGTATGGCTTGTGAAGGGTGATTAAGGAAACTTGTGCACTGCTGTGTGTTAGCATACAAGCCTGTTTGTTAGCCTGAGATAGAATATTGGGTTTGACTTTTAATACTCTTACATCCTTACTAATATGTGTGAAGAACAAAGGACAAAGATGTTGTGTGTTGCATTCCCACAACCAGATGGGGCTTTTAGTACAATGAGACAGATAAGGGATGGAGCTGAAAGTGTTACAGGGTACGGTGGGAGTGTAATATGAGCGCACACTTGACGACTCCCTCAACGCCTTATCTCAAAGCAAGGTCAGGCAACCAGTCGGGAGCAGTAAGGGGAGATTGGGTGGGGTGGGAGGTAAAACATTAAAAGATCAGAGAAATGCCTGCCCCCGACCAGAGCACAACCTCACTCCTTACCCCTCCCAGGGGGTACAAAAGGGGTGGGATGAAGACCCCCGACTCATGCCCTCCAGAACGGAAAATGACCGTAAGTTATAAGGGGTATGACTAGGGGCGTGCATTGCAGGTATATTTGGACCTGCTAAGAAGGGGGAGTGGGAGGGGGAATGGTAATGGCACAATGGGAGAATGAGGGACTGGGAATAGGGCAATGAGGAACAGGGACATAGGCAAGGCTCTGCAGCAACAGAGCTGGAAACAGAACACTGGGAAGAGACAGCTGCATCAGTGTGTGTAGCTAGAGGTTAGACAAAGGGGTTCTATTGGTGTATATTGGGAGGAGAGGGGAAAACTCTATTGGCATAAAAAAATAAGCCTGACTGGCGTGAAGGGCTTCAAAATATGTTTTAACTAAACCCCCATAAACATCGCATTGCCTGCACTTCGGACTTCTGGTCTTCTGCTTTCTGTCTGTGTAACAAGAACCAGGGAAGGGGGTGAAGGAAAGCCCCCTAACACTGTGAATGTGTTGTGAAAATTATAATAGTCCAAAATATCAACATGTCTCAGTTTCTTTTGGAGTTAGTAGACTGAGGCAATGATAAGTAAATTGAGGCCAGTCAGCAATTGGCTAAGCGTTTTACATGATCAGACCCTTAGGGAAGATCAAAGTAATACAGACGTCTCAAAGCTATGATCCAAATTAAATAATGTGTCCTCATAATTTGGGCCCCAATTCTGCATTGGATCAACTAGTGTGCGCCATTGCAATAGGACTCCACAGTGAGACAGAGGTTTATACTGGCAACCCTGATTCAAGATTGGGAACATATGCAGCAAAAACAATGCAGAATACATAAACAGGGAATTAAAATTGAGTCATATTCCTTGACTGGGAAGTTACTGAATGTTGAAAATCAAGCAACAGACAGTTGTGGGTGGAGAGAATTCCCTTCCATTCACACCCCATTACTGTGGTTGTAGCCTAGAGAAAAAACAATGGTGATGTCTTTTCAAACAAGCAAAAATATACCTTTAAAATTAATAATACACAAAAGGGAAAGTGAGGCTTTCAAAGGTCCAGTCCTGCATTCCTCATCCTCCCCAAAACTCCCACGGACTAGTTATGACTGTGCAAAGAATTATGATTGAACTTCATTCTTGTTGCGGATGGTAACATAAGAACTAATAGCCTGAAACCAAAGTAGGGAGAAAATAAATTAAATATTAGGATTTTTTTAAACTGTAGAACCTGTCTGACAATGGAATAATCTGCCAAGGGAGGTTGTCATACATAATAACAAAAGCACTAGTGATTTTCAAAACAGACTCAAGAGATTGTTGTACGGCAATTCTGCCCCAGGGGCTTGAACTGCAGGTTTAAACATGTGAGGTAGTCACTGATCATTGATTTCCACTAGGGCTACTCACGTGGGTATAGGCTGCAGGATCAGTTCCCCAGAGCAGGGGGACTGACTAGATCAGTGGTTCTCAATCAGTCGTACGCTTACCCCTGGGCGGGGGGGTACACAGAGGTCTTCTAGGGATACATCAACTCATCTAGCTATTTGCCCAGTTTTACAACAGGCTACATGGAAAGCACTAGCAAAGTCAGCACAAACTAAAATTTCACACAGACAATGACTTGTTTATACTGTGCTATATACTACACACTGAAATGCAAGTACAATATTTATATTCCAATTGATTTATTTTATAGTTATATGGTAAAAATGAGAAAGAAGCAATTTTTCAATAATAGTGAGCTGTGACCCTTTTGTATTTTTATGTCTGATTGTGTAAGCAAGTAGTTTTTAAGTGAGGTAAAACTTGGGGGGTACACAATACAAATCAGACTACTAAGAGGCGTACAGTAGTCTGGAAAGGTTGAGAGCCATTGGACTAGATGACTCGGGAGACCTTTTTCGGTCAGTTCAGCTGTGATTTTATTCATCCACACAGACATCTTTGCTCAGGTATAAGACTTCACCAATATCACTTCTCTTCAAGTCAACAAGTAAAGGTTTAACAATGATGTCAAATTAGTGAAAAAAGCAGGAAATGCAGGTAACTGTTTTTCACATTGCATTCACAAACAAAAAGATGGGATTCTAGAGAAATTAAAGTCAGTGTTGCCAAATGTGGCTATTTTATCACAAATCATGCAATGTACGATTACTCTCCATTTCATGAGTGACATCATTCTATGATTATCTCATTTTTATTTTATTTTATTTTAAAGTAAGTTTCTAGCCTTTGTGGTTGTGGAGAAAAGTTTGAAAACATGAAGCAAAGGCACACCGGAGGCTCAGAAACCAGAAGGCAAATAAAAAGAACCCCTTTGAAAAAAATCTCATGATTTTTTAAGCCAATATCAGTATTTTTTTTTGCCAGGCTTCAACATTTGAGGTTACCAATACTGTACAGCCAGGGGCTAGCTCTTCAACCCTTACTCATATCGATGAGCATTGAATCACTGAAATCGTCCTATTGGCCTCAGTGGGACTATTTGCATGAGTAATGGTCACCAACATGTGTAAGGGTTGCACAATCGGGCATTTAATAAGCAAAAACTGTGTGTGTGCATGCGTATACATACACATGCATTTAACAAATAATAGCGACACTACCACAACCACCACTGTTACTACCAATTAATATAATCATCTGGGAAATCCAAAGTTAAAACTGCACAAATGAAAGCATTTGGAGAAAAATTTAATGATTACTATTGATGATAAATAAAAATCCCAAGGAAAAGGTATCATGGTCCCACTCATCAAGGGAGATGTATGTACACCTCTACCCCGATATAACACGACCCAATATAACACAAATTCGGATATAAAGCAGTGCTCCGGGGGGCGGGGGGGGGGGGGGGGGGAGGGGGCTGCGCACTCCAGCAAATCAAAGCAAGTTCGATAGAATGTGGTTTAACCTGTGGCTCCCGAGGACAGCATTATATCGGGGTAGAGGTGTATTTAAAATGTGTCCATCTATCTAGTAAGAAAATTTGAAAAGTATTATAATCTCAAAGTCTTGAAGACATGTAGTAATAGACTTTTCAAGCAGTGACTCAGCTATTCAATTATTCCTCCACCATAGACTGAAGTATTTAATTTTGCATTATATAAAAAGGCACAGTACAGACTGTACATAATACAGTTTTCAGGCCCTGCGAATAATCCCATTGGCTGAAAAGGGAGAATTTCTTTTATATTCTGATTTACTGCTCTTGGGAATTTTGCTGGTAAGGATGGTTAAAAAAAATTCTTAGGTCATTTGTCATGACATCAGTAACTCTAGTTCTTTCAGCATGGGGAGAAAGTACACCACATAATGGTAAGTTTAAACCCAGAGCTGTTCTTCTAGCTTCTTTGTGGGTGTGAGAAAATCACTCAGAGGACACCAGTTTGTTGGCAAAACAGCCAGTAATCTATTTATGACAAGAAAATGGTTATAACCGAGGGAAAAATGTTTCCACTTGAGTGAGCTGCAGAGAGATGACAGAATAATGGCTAGAGCTCATTTCCGGGTAAGTTTCAGGTTATGAATATAGACGATCATTCATCACTCATGCTCACATTGCAAATTACTGAATTTTGTAAATTAGGCAAATGCTCATGCATTGCTCAGCCTTACACGGTAAATAAGGACCCGACTGTGAATCCGTTACTCACAGGAGTAGTCCAATTGGCTTCAGTTGTGAGGAACTTTTCACTAATGTGTGTAAGAAGGATTTTTGATCTAGTCCTAAGTGAACAAACATGAATAAAACTTAAAGGCTGATGCATCACAAAACATATTTCATTCCCTCATTTTGAAGTGCATAGTTTTGTTTTATTTATGCATCTCTATAGTGTACAAATGAATTTACTGTGGTACGTAGTATCTTGCTATTACATTTTTTGTGAGAAGGGAGAATAAATTATGGCTTTTTTTGACTTATTTATAAAAATATATGGATTAGTGAAGTGCCAATTAAAGAGGTTCTGCTTTACCCTTGGATGCTGTGCAAAGTGGAGACGTTGCCTAGAAACTTGTATTCAAATGGGTACAAAATGTTCCATTTCAGAATTAAATTCTGCACAATTGAACAATCAATACATGGAAGCAAGACCACTTGCCATACAAAAGTTAAATGCACTTCCTGAAAATTTCCCCAGAAGCAGCTTTATTGCATAAGTGGCACTCATACATTTTATTCCTTCGATTTATGCTATCCTCAATCATAGGCAACACACCTTTCTAGTGCCTCTCCACTCCTGCATGAAGAGTAGGTGGGAAACTGTTCTCTACTTTTTACCATAAAGATCAATGGGATGGTTTTGGAGAAGAAATGAAAATAAGCCTTTGCAACTTCCGATTACTGTGAATTACAGTGCAGCTATGTATATTTCCCTTTGTGACTATCACTCCTAACCGGTCATGTATTCTCTACAGTCTGGCTTGCCCAACAATTCTCAGATTCTAGATAACATAAGGAAGATTTTTCTTTTAGTTAATTAAAAAAATAATTACATAACTCTAAAAGAGCTCTTGCTACAGTATTCTGACTTTCTACAGTTTGTGCTTTGTAAGCAAGATGAGCCCTTAAAAGTCATGAGACTCAGAACATGAACTTTTTTTTAGCCAAATTTTAATTAGTTAGAACTAGGAAAGTAATTAACAGATTTACTTGAAACTCCTTAGAAAATTCAAGCTTCACTCTGAGATTACGTGCTGAAAATTTGAGGCTGTGGTTTTCATACAAAAACCAAGAGTGAAGTCCTGCATCAAGTGCAAAACCGAACCCTTGCTTAACTATGGAGTCGCAACGGCTCTGCCACAATGCATAAGAACGTAAGAATGGCCATACTGGGCCAGACCAATGGTCCATCTAGCCCAGTATTGTGTCTTCCAACAGTAACCAGTGCCAGATACTTCACAGGGAATGAACAGAACTGAGCAATTTTCAGGAGATCCATCCCTTATCACCCAGTTCCAGCTTCTGGCAGTCAGAGGCTTAGGAATACCCAGAGCAGGGGGTTGTGTCCCTCACTCTCTTGGCTAATAGCCATTAATGGATCTATCCTCCATTAGCTTATCTAGTTCTTTTCTGAACTCTGCTATACTTTTGGCCTTTATAATCCCCTGGCAATGAGCTCCAGAGGTTTACAGTCAGGGCCGGCTCTAGGCACCAGCAAAACAAGCTGGTGCTTGGGGCGGCACATTTTTAGGGGCAGCATGGCCGGCGCCAGAACGCCGCCCCTAAAAGTGTGCCCCGGCCGCCCTAGCTCACCTCCGCTGCTGCTGCTCGCGTGCCATGGCGTGTGAAACAGCTGATTCGCGCGCCGCTGCTCGCCCTCCCTCCCAGGCTCTCGTACCTGGGAGGGAGATCCCGAGCAGCCGCAGCGCGCGAAACAGCTGATTCGTGCGCCGCTGCTCACCCTCCCTCCCAGGTCTGAGAGCCTGGGAGGGAGGGGGAGACTCCAAGTGGCCGAGGCACGCCGCTTCTCCCCCTCCCTCCTAGGCTTGAGAGCCTGGGGGGAAGAGGCAGGGCTGGGGATTTGCGGAAGGAGTGGAGCTGAGGCGGAGCCGGGGTGGGGTAAGAAAAAAATGGGGGGGGGGGGCGCAAAATTGTTTCTGCTTGGGGCGGCAAAAATCCTAGAGCTGGCCCTGTTTACAGTGCATTCTCTGAAGAAGTACGTACAGATGTTTGTTTTAAACCTGGTGTCTATTAATTTCATTGGGTGACCCTGGATTCTAATGTTACGTAAAGGGGGTAAATAACACTTCCCTAATCACTTTCTCCATATCATTCATGATTTTATAGACCTCAATCAGATCCCCTTGTTGTCGTCTCTTTTCAGAGCTGAATAATCCCAGTCTTTTTAATCTTTTTTTCATATGGAAGCTGTTCCATACCCCTAATCATTTTTGTTGCCCTTCTCTGTACCATTTCCAATTCTAATATATCTTTTTTGAGATAGAGCAACCAGAACTGCATGCAGTGTTCAAGGTGTGGGCATACCATAGGTTTATATAGTGGCATTATTACATTTTGTCTTATTACCTATCCCTTTTCTAATGGCTCCTAATATTCTGTTAGGTCTTTTTAACCGCTACTGCACACTGAGTGGATGTTTTCAGAGAGCTATCCACAATGACTCCAAGATCTCTTTCTTGAATGGTAACAACCAATATAGACCCCATCATTTTGTATGTATAGTTGGGATTATCTTTTCCAGTGTGCATTACTTTGCACTTATCAACACTGAATTTCATCAGCCATTTTGTTGCTCAGTTTTGTGAGATCTCTTTGTAACTCTTTGCAATCTGTTTGGACATAGCTATCTTCAGTAATTTAGTAGCACCAGCAAATTTTGCCACCTCACTGTTTTCCCCTTTTTCTAGATCATTTATGAATAGCAAAGGTCCCATGACAGATCTGTGGGGGAGCCTGCTATTAAACTCTTTCCATTATGAAAACTGACCATTTATTACTACCCTTTTCTATCTTTTAACCAGTTACTGATCCATGAGAGGGCCTTCCCTCTTATCCCATGACTGCTTACTTTGCTTAAGAGTCTTTGGTATGGGAACTTATCAAAGGCTTTCTGAAAGTCCACTTACTTGTTGATACCCTCAAAGAATGTTAAAAGATTGGTGAGGTATGATTTCCCTTTATAAAAGCCATGTTGATTCTTCTCAAAATATCATGCTCATCTATGTGTATGATAATTCTATTCTTTACTATCATTTTAATCTATTTGCCTGTTGCTGAAGTTAGGTTTACCAGCCAGTAATTTCCAGTTTCACCTCTGAAGCCTTTTAAAAAAATCGGTATTACATTAGTTATCCTTCAGTCATCTGGTACAGAGACTGATTTAAGCAATAAGTTACATACCTCAGTTAATAGTTCAGCAATTTTTGATTTTCTTCAGAAGTCTTGCGTGAGTACCTTCTGGTCCTGCTGACTTATTACTGGTTAATTTATCAGTTTGCTCCAAAAGTTCCTCTACTGACACCTCAATCTGGGACAGTCCCTCAGATCTGTCACCTAAAAAAATGACTCCTGTGTGGGAATCTCCCTCACATCCTTTGCAGTGATGATAGGTGCAAAAAAATCCTTTATCCAGATTTTTATAATCACTCCCATTATCATAGTATCTGAACATCTTGTTTCTTTTTTTTTAAAAGAACCACGGTATTTCTAGACACTAATGCTACAAGAAAATGAGCACCTCCTGCGAGCAGGAATTGAGGGCACTCTGAATTTCTAAGCAAGTGCCTAACACTCTGTAAGGATTTCCCATATCTACCAGATACATTAACAATTGTAGAGGTTTTCATTTTTATTTTGGTGGCTGAGTTATATTTGTTTAATCCTAACCTGGACTCTATTCCTGTTTTGTTTCTCTCATTGGTCTCAGGGGCCACGAGTGAGTTTATCACTTAGTCTCCATCGACTGGTTGTTAATATGATTAATGACTTTCAATAAAAAAAAAATCACAAGCTTGTTCTTAGATCTACATTGAGTGAGGTGCTAGTATACATATTGCATAGTCAGGCATTTTCTGAATTAGGAGCAAGTGGGGTGTACATTATCCACAGTAGTTTGCCATGCCAAAAAAGTGCAAAAATAACTCACTTCTTCTCCTGTCTTGCTCCTTATGTTGCTCGTTCAGCCCCTGTTGCTCCACTTCTCAGTCTATTTCTCTCTCTCTCTCTTACATCCCACCACTTTTGCTGCCCATGTTCTGTTGTCCGGTTCCTGTCTGCACCTTTCTGTTGCTGACTCTCCCCATATGCTTCACTTAGGGTGACCGGACAGCAAGTGAAAAATCGGGATGGGGATAGGGGATAATAGGAGCCTATATAAGAAAAAGACCCAAAAATCGGGACTGTCCCTATAAAATCAGGACATCTGATCACCCTAGCTTCACTCTCCTATTGCCAAGATCCGCCTGTGCTTTGCCTTTCAGTCTGACATTGACCCAAATTCACCATCGCTCATCCCTTCAACTTTTTCTTCTCCATCTTCTTTCTTTCCCAGTGCTCCCAAACTTTAAACATATACCATTTTCTTTTCTTTCCCCCAGTCACAGATCCTAGCAAGTGCCTCCTGCCAGCCACACACGAGACAGCTCTGAGGGGAAGCCAAGCCTCTGAGCTCTGCATCCCCTGAGATGTGTTACATTTCTGAAACCCTTGGCTGGCCTCTCTGGCACATTTTCTGGGCATTGACTCCCAGTCCGCTACCCCTTCTTGGAAATGAGGGTCCTCAGCCCACCTGCTTGGGGCCTCCAGGACCAGCACTGACACCCAAGATACCCCAGCTCCCTAAGCACACCCCTTTCCCAGAACTCCAAAGGTGTGGAGTTTTTGGTTTACAGTTTAACTCTCTCAGGGGCATGCAGAAGCGGTGAAGCAGTCCACACACACACACAGAATACAGTCTAACACTATTATGCTCTTTTATACTTAATGATGCAAAGCACAGGAGACAACTGATCACACAAAACAATAAACATCTGAAACCACAAATATCCCTCATTTTCTACTTGATCCTTCTCTTGTGAGTCCTTGGGGAACCATCTGGGTGCAGGGAAGTAGTGTGTCCCGACCTCATGCAGCAGGGGCGGCTCCAGGCACCAAGCGCGTGCCTGGGGCAGCAAGCCGCGGGGGGAGGCCTACCGGTCGCCGTGAAGGCAGCAGTCAGGCTGCCTTTGGTGGCATGCCTGTGGGAAGTCTGCCAGTCCTGCAGCTTCGGCGGCAATTTGGCGGTGGATACGCCGAAGATGCGGGACCAGCAGACCTCCCGCAGGCACGCCACCGAAAGCGCCTGACTGCCATGCCTGGGGCGGCAAAATACATAGAGCCGCCCCTGTCATGCAGGCTGCTGCATGCTATTCAGTCTCTCTCAAGGAGTCCCTTATCCAGCTGCTGTGATCTTGCCCTCTCCTGCACCATGCTTCCTCTTCCTGTATGGCCCCCATTCCTGTCTGTTTCTTTATCTGAAACCCTTCTTTTATTCTCCTCCCAATTATTGTCCATTGCTCCTACCTTCCCCTCCTCCCTCCAGAGGAACCAGGTAAACTGTTTGTTTCTAAGGATGCAGCTGCTTCTTTACATAACCTCGGTGAGGTGTAAGTTCCATCCTTAACCTTAAGTATTTACTTCTGTATCTCTTTGCGGTGTACATGCTATAGGTGCTGTCACCTATGTATGGACCCACATACATATAGGCACTCATAATAAAGCACTTTTTCATAGTACAACTTCACAATATCAATCAGAGTTCATAAGCTGTACAGACTTCACCAATTCATAGCACCTCCTTCCCATGATGACATCATTTCCCTTTCTTTGAAACCCACACTGAAGAGTACAGGAGCCAGAAGGTGGCAAACAAAGAAAAGGATTCAGCCAGCAGCCCCGCAGCAACACAAGATAACTCCTTCCCCTTCTCAGTAAGCAGGCTACCAAACAGAATATAATGCCCAGGTTCCTACAGCACTTAGATAGCAGGTAACAGGAGAGCTTTGGTAATATGGGCATGAATACATACACATGTTGGATGGGCTAAGATCAGCTGTGTTGATAGAGAAAAGGCACGGTCCTAACCTTATGCAAATATTCTTTATAAAAAGACTTTGGATAATTAACTCTACTTAAAATGAAACTTTTGAGATACAAGAAATGTTAATGCTCCCTATGTCTTAAACAAATGAACTTCCCAGTGAGAAGAACTCAAATAATGTGACGTGACTGAGATGAATAAAACATTAAGCATCATGAAAATATATAGATATGGTTACCAGTGGTGTAGTACTTTCACCACGCTGTCAGTGATGTATCATACAATTATTTGGTCTTCATTTACCATGGGAGTTTTATAACTTAATAGGCTACCAAGCATGACATTGAGAATTAAACTATATATCACAACCACAAAGGATTATGTGAGTTTTATATAAGAAACAGGCTTCAATCATTATACGGTATAAATCTCCAATGAATTCTTCATTATTTTGGTTTCTAAACAATTTTATTTGTTTAAACAAATAAAAGATGTCTTCGCATAACAGAAATCAACAATATTGTAGGTGAAATTAAATAAATTTAAATGGGACTTTGCAAACAACTGAACACAAAAAAAAAGCTTTATTTTAAGACTGTGGGGGAAAAAACAGTCAGGCTATAAGAAAAGGTTTACGGATTGAGTCTGACCTCAATTACACTGATCACACAGATTTAAATCCACAGACTTCATAGTGTGATTACCCTTGATTTACATTGGTTTGAGATCAGAATCAGGACCACAATCTAGTTAAAATTTGCAAGTTATAGTATCAAGAAGAGATATATATTAATGACTCAAATTGTTCTGTGATGCCCTTGACTGCCCATGGGTAGATACCCTCTTTAGCTCATCTGCTTACAAACCCACCTGGATACATTGTACTATATGAAAGTAATATCTCTACAAGACAGCACCTTCTCCATGTACCATATTGGTAGTACTGGATATTGAGATTCACAGACAATGAAAAGCCACTTCCTATACAGTACAATCCTTCCACACCCAATAAGATATTGGTAATGTAATAAGAGATCAGCTCAGAGCAGGGTATGCTATGTCATTCTTCATTACAGGTAAGTACATGTGCTTCCCCCAATCCACTAATCAGAAGTCAGTAGACACCCATACT
This sequence comes from Trachemys scripta elegans, assembly GCF_013100865.1. Taxonomy (NCBI): domain Eukaryota; kingdom Metazoa; phylum Chordata; order Testudines; family Emydidae; genus Trachemys; species Trachemys scripta. The sequence goes on along the minus strand of NC_048304.1, from coordinate 14,053,719 downwards.
TTCGGAATACAACCAGCCCCTAAGATTTGCCCAAACGTCTTCATCAATAAGACTATGATGCCATCGAGATACTTGCCACTTCACCACAAAAGTGCATTTTAATAAAGCCAAATGCGAAGTGGCATATCTAGAAACAAAGAATGCAAGCCATAATGACCGAATGGGAGACGGTATCCTGGAAAGCAGCGAATCTGAAAAGGATTTAGGGGTCATAGTGGTGAAGCAACTGACCCTGAGTGCCAAACGCAATACTGTGGGGAAAAAAGGCTAATATGATCCTGGGATGTATACCCAGGGCTGTAGTGAGCAGGAAGGTGATTTTACATTTGTGAGACCAATACTGGAATGCTGCAGCTTGGGGATTTAACTAAAAAGTTTGAGGATATTTTTGTTTCATTTATTTATTTACAATGATTGTGGAAGAAGGGAGTCAACTTTATATTTGTATGTCAAGTCAATAAGAGTATTTAAATGTAAGACAAATAAGACGTGACTAAAATTGGGAACCCCTGAGATGATTAAAAAAAATCATACGATATTAGGCTCTGTGTGTGTTCAAGCACTTTGTTAGATTATGCCCTCAATCAGGGTATGCCAGGATAATCCAGATTTTTTTGTGGCAGCAAGGTCATGTGTGAGGAGTAGGAAATACCCTTTCTAGACACATGATCAAGAAAGACGCTTTATACCCTGATACTGCATTTCACAGTTGTTTTAGCAGATGATAAAAAATAAGTGGGAACTTATTCTGAATATAATACTTATTCTCAGATACTGAGCACTGTCAAAAGCAGGATATTTAACTTGATGGACTGATTGATAGTCTGAATGTGTCTAAAAAATCCCATGCCCCACTCATCACAGATTGCTTGCATGATCAGCGACTACAATTTATGCTGTGTTTTGTTCAAATGAGTATTAATTATAATATATTTTTGTTTTCATCAAATCAAATATCAGCAAAAAAAATCAACTACTGTATTGGGGGGAAAAACCCAACCCAAAAACAAGCCCTCACATGTACAACAACCGCTGAGTGTCTGCATAATTCCACTAAGTAGACATTTTAAATGAAATAAAAAGAACTGGTAATTGAAAATTACTCCAGAGAATAAAATTTTTATGTTAGCATTAAAATGTGGGGAATAAAGAAATACAAATCAAGTAGGTACATAAAATCTGCATAAATTATACTGTATGCAAATTTCTATGGCCCTTGAGCATCAGTAACTTATGCACTGTCTTGTTCCATAATTTGTGATTATTTAATGATTGGGAAAAAAGAAGAAGATGAAGAAGAAAGGGTTGAATCAGGGACCTACTTTCAAATCAGGTTTTTATTTTTAGAGACTTAATACCAAACTAAATAAGACAGGGTTTCTTTTTTATAATTGCTTAAAAAAACCAAATTAACATCAATATGCACATATGAGTTTTGATTCTATTTAATCTGAGTGTTCCAAAATAGCACATATTTGTTGTTAAGAAATGATAATATTGGTGGGTGAAAGTTATACTACAGGGAGATTATTATGAGTTTACATTAATTTCATAACAATCAAAAGGGCTATACAAACCAGACAGAAGGATCCCTTCATCGGCCATTGGAAGGTACCAAATATTTAACAGGGCTCAGAGATATCACATTCCTATTAAGAAGCAAACAGTAAATTTTCCAACTGACACTGCAGAGGGGTGATTATTAGGCAGTAAATAATGTGAATATGGGTATGCCACCAGGATTAGCATAGTCGATCTTAGCAAAAGTGCCCCAGGATCTGTAATGACCATGATTGGTCAAGACCTGTTTTTGTCTCTCTCCAGAACATACGTCCAGAGCACAGCAGCTTTGACCCAATGCTGATTCAAAATATTGTACCATGTGCTGAATCACCAACACCACTTTCTGGTTTTCCATAAAAGTTTCCCTTTGCATGTATTGTTCCAGCCTGTTCTTGCTTCGGATGGGAGTGTGCTGACAGGGCCACATCTAGTGATATAGCTGGTTGAAAGAATAATGGTAAAGTAGAATGGTTGAAAGAAAGATGACTTGATCATTAGAAAATAATTTTGTTTTGAATCTTGATTCTTTCTGCAACTTGCATCTTTTGGCATTCTTTGGCTTTGCTGCTCATTTGGAGATATATATTTGCTGATTATCTTGCTTTTTTGTGTTGCATAGTAGAGATCAAAACTTATCTATAATTATACCTATAAATAAGGCATGCCCTGACTTTGCATCTAAAATTCTTAAGGAAATAGTGGAGGAAAAGATGAACTGTGTATTTTTAAAAATAGACTTATTTGCCTTTAGTGAGGCGCTTTAATTCATTATGTGATGCAAATTACAAAAATGAGGAACACAGATTAAAATAAAATCAAGCAACACCAATCTAAATAGTGTTTCTGGATTGTGCCAAATTCTGCTCCAAGTTAAATGGGTTACCAAGAGTAACCAAGAGCAGAATTTGATCTAACAATTCAAAAACTCTTATGTTATTAAATATCAGCAACAGGAAAGCTGGAGAATACTGTAGCCTTCCATGATGTAGATATGGAACTCACAAAAATTACAAATTCAGATTTGAATCATAATCTTAAGGAAGCCTAAAGGGAGTCCAATTAAGTTCCCCTCAATGTGTATGTTGGGCCAATGTAGATTCCATCTAGAATTAACTATTCAGACCTTGGCTATACATTCATAGGGCCAGATTCAGGGGTGAAGTGTAATGATCCCCTTAGACTGACTTCAATTCTCTTAGAGCTACTTTCTCTCACTCTACTGATGTCTAAGGGAGGGTAAGTTATTGTTGCACATACATCTACGGCCCAGTTGAAGGTGTAAAGAGGTATAAGTTAAAGTAGCGACCATCCTACTTTAATTATACCTTCTTCCAGTTCTTTGGTGTGTAATTTACATTGACTTAGACACCCTTAGATATCAGTAAAATGGATGTAATCAGCTCTAAAGCTGATTAACTGAGCATAAGGGAATCTAAGTTAGTTTAAGATGGTCTGATACAGCTCCTTCAAATTTGGTCCATTGCCTTATATAATACATATTAAGAAGAATTACATTGTGTAGCCCTAAGAGTACACCTAAAACAGCAAGAGGTGCTGTTCAAAATATATTGGATGCCACAGAGGCTGTGCATGATGGGGACCTTCTCCTCAGGCATTCGTTGGCGCCATAATAGAGAAAAAGGAACCGTGAGGCATTTGCTGTGGGACTATTCAACGGTCAGGCAGCTATGGAAAGAGGTGGACACAAGGGTGAAAATAGAGCATGGCTTTCAGCAACCAATTTCATCTGAAAATTATATCCTAGATTATGTACCTATCTACTAAACTGGGTTTAACTCCACCACAAAGGTTCTTGGGGGCCATAATGATTACCAAAGGCATGATTTTACAAAAATGGACTAGATGAATGCCCAGAAGAGAGCAGTGGTATTCAGTCCTGTCTGAGTTAGCAGCAATAAAATAACTTATTATGTAAAGAGCAATTATATAAATTTGAATCCTGTTTCTTTATATATTTTGATAAAGAATGCTGAGATAGCTCAAACAACAACAGACTTCCATTCCACCTGACCTGAGCCTTTTCCCTTTCTCTTCCTGCCCCTTCCCTGTCCCTGGTCCCCTCCTTCTCTTTTTTGCCTATTTGTGTATGTCTTGTGTGTATGTCTTGTGTGTGTGTGTACATATATATGTTATCTACGACTCATAAACTCATAGACTTTAAGATCAGAAGGGACCATCATGGTCATCTAGTCTGACTTCCTGCACATTGAAGGCCACAGAACCTATCCCACACACTCTTATAATAGACCCATAACCTCTGCCTGAGTTAGTGAAGTCCTCAAATCATGGTTCAAAGACTTCAAGTTACAGAGAATTCACCATTTACACTAGTTTAAACCTGCAAGTGACCTGTGCTCCATATGTTGCAGATGGTGAAGAACACCTGGGAAAGAATTCTCTGTAATAACTCACAGCCCTCCCCCATCTAGTGTCCCATCTCTGGTCGCTGGGAATTTTTGCTACTGGCAGTAAAGGACGGGCCACATGCCATTGTAAGCAGTCTCATCATACCATTCCCTCCATAAATGTATCAAGCTGAGCACTGAAGTCAATTAGGTTCCTCCCCTCTCCCCCACTGCTCCCCTTGGATGGCTGTTCCAAAACTTCACTACTCTGATGGTTACAGACCTTCACCTAATTTTGAGCCTAAACTTGATGGCCAATTTATAGCCATTTGTTCTTGTGTCCACACTGGCACTTAAATAACTCTTCTCCCTCCCTGGTATTTATCCCTCTGATATATTTATAGAGCTCAATCATATCGTCCCTTAGCCTTCTTTTGGTTAAGCTAAACAAGCCAAGTTCTTTGAGTTTCCTTTTACAAGGATTCCTTGGATCATCCTAGAAGCCCTTCTCTACATCTGTTCCAGTAAGATTCCTAACCTGTTATGTCTGTGTCATACTGTCTGATTTTGTGTGGTCTGGTCTCGTGGTTTTGACAAGTTGTAAAACGGCATAATTGCATTTTATTGGATATCCTGTGAAAATGCAGTATTTGATAACATGCATGCTGTAGGTCATTTACTTCTTGTACTTTTTACTGTTGGTTTCTTTATGAAAATTAATAAAGATTAGTCACAGGCACACCACAATTACTTTGGATAAGTCTCAAAACATGAAGAAACAACCTATAAAAATTGAGGAACACTGCTTAGACTGTATCATCTCTATAGTATTGTCGCCCTTAGTCAATCATCATTGAACCCAAGCGACTGTAAGAAAATTTGTGATATATTTAGTCTGTGAAAAAAATGTTGATTTGTGTTGCTGGCTCACTGTGAGACCTTGGGTAAGTCATTTAACTTCTCAGTGTCAAAGTTAATTCATCTGTAAAGATGGTTATAATAAAACTTGAACTATATACCTCAAAAGAGGCTTAATTAATTAATATATGCAAAGAGAATTGACATCTTAGGATGAAACATACCAGATAAGTGCAAGATATTATTAGAATGCATGTTTTAATAACCTTCCTTTAGTACAAACTTGATTTTCTTTTTAGCGCAATACTAGTTTTTTCTGTGACCTTTATTAACATGCCATATTGAAACTTCTTACTTTTATGAATGCACCTTATTTTAGTAGAATGAAGTGATGACAGTCTGAAGCAGATTAGACCATACTAACTCTCTGAAAAATGTCCAAGGTCAGTCAAACTTGCCAGCTGCAGCTAGCATGATATCGCACCACATTTAACTTTTCCTTCTAGTTTATCATTTTATATAGGGTACTGCATGACTCACTTCTGTAACATCATATGTGATGGAATAAAAGCCCCTCTCCCCCTCCAAAAAAAACCCCAAACCCTACAAATCCCTGCAAGCCTCTGTAGTTTACTTCAGTAAACTTCATACAGAAATTTTAACTTGGAACATATGGCATTTGATGGTTATAATTATCCAACTTTGGCCAGGGTAGGTAATATTTTCCCCATATTTTAACATTCACAGAAAACACAATCATCAATATTTATAGGCTACGAAGATTAAATGATAAGCAAACCAGGCCTGCTGTATTTTTCCTTAATTATGAATGACTAGGGTCCACATGGCCAGGGATTAAAGCAATATAAAATCTGGAAAATCTAGCATATAACTTTTACCTCCAGAGAGGTCTTGAAAGTCACAATTTGATCTTTTATGCTAAGGTCGCATCCGTTAATAGCAGAGATCAGAAATGCACCAAATAGCAAGAAAAAGGCAAGATGATCTCTCTTTACTAAGGATTCAGGGGTAGAATGAGATATAGATAATGTAATGTTTGACCTCTATTGTTAGTATTTAAACCCATTTTCATTTACTGCTCACCTAATTGATTAATTTTGAAAATCTGAAGTCAGGCATGTTTACAGCATTTGTATACTAGGTTCACTTGCTTCCTGTTGTGGGCTACAATGTGGGAATAATTCAGCTACTGAACTCCAGGCACCCTGGAAACAAGAATGAAAACAGTAAGACTTCCCTAAGGAGGCTGCATGTCTCAGGTCATTGGTGATTTGACAAAGAGCTTTCTATCTTTTATGAAAGCTAAGCTCTGTTTTGCATTTCTTTCTTTGCCAGAGGAGTGTTTCCATGGTTGTTTCTCCTTAAACTTGTATAAAAAAAATTCTTAGCATATTTTTAGAATCCAGAATGCTTTTTGTAATTATTCCACTTCCGAAACTAAAAAAGTGTTACACACATATGAGGACTATTTCATAACTATTAAACAAAAACAAAAATACAGTAGAAAAATGATTCAAATTGGTTGTGACAGGTGTCTACATGTCTTTTAGAAAGCCAATTTATGTGACTGTATCTTGCAAAAATAAGCACAGTTGTGCATTTGGTTGAATGATGCACTGTCAAAAAATCATACTCCATTGGTTAACCCTTTGTTATCATTTAAAGCATTTTATAATGATTGGGACACAAAGTTTCAATGTTATTTCTTCTCTATTACACTTCTAACTTCTTTTTTAAAATGTACAGCTTATATGAGAAATAATTATTTATTTTGATATATCGTAACAGCAGCAGATGCTTAAATCAATCATAGAATCATAGGACTGGAAGGGACCTTGAGAGGTCATCTAGTCCAGTCCCCTGCACTCCTGGCAGGACTAATTATCTAGACCAGTGGTGGGCAACCTGCGGCCCGCAGGCTACATGTGGCCCATCAGGGTAATCTGATTGCGGGCCACGAGACATTTTGCTGACGTTGACTATCCACAGGCACAGTCCCCTGCAGCTCCCAGTGGGGCAGTTCGCCATTTGCGGCCAATGGGAGTTGTGGGAAGCAGCGGCCAGCACGTCTCTGTGGCCTGCCACTTCCCGCAGCTCCCATTGGCCGGGAAAGGCGAACTGCGGCCACTGAGATCCACGGGGGGCCGTGCATGTGGATGGTCAATGTCAGCAAAATGTCTTGTGGCCCGCAATCAGATTACCCTGCAGGTTGCCCACCACTGATCTAGACCATTCCTGACAGATGTTTGTCTAACCTGCTCTTAAAAATCTCCAATGATGGAGATTCCACAACCTCTCTAGGTAATTTATTCCAGTGCTTAATCACCATGACAGTTAGGAAATTTTTCCTATTGTCCAAACTAAACCTCCCTTGCTGTAATTTAAGCCCATTGCTTCTTGTCCTATCCTAAGAGGTTAAGAAAAACAATTTTTCTTCCTCCTCCTTGTAACAACCTTTTACTTCATTGAAAACTGTTATCATGTACCCTCTCAGTCTTCTCTTTTTCAGACTAAACAAACCCAATTTTTTCAATTTTCTCTCAGAGGTCATGTTTTCTAGACCTTTAATCATTTTTGTTCTTCTTCTCTGGACTCTCTCCAATTTGTCCACATGCTTCCTGAAATGTGGCACCCAGAACTGGACACAATACTCCAGTTGAGGCCTAATCAGAGCAGAGTAGAGCGGAAGAATTACTTCTCGTGTCTTGTTTACAACACTCCTGCTAAAACATCCCAGAATGATCGCTTTTTTTGCAACAGCATTACACTGTTGACTCATATTTAGCTTGTGGTCCACTATAACCCCCAGATCCCTTTCCGCAGTACTCCTTCCTAGGCAGTCATTTCCCATTTTGTATGTGTGCAACTGACTGTTCCTTCCTAAATGGAATACTTTGCATTTGTCCTTATTGAATTTCATCCTATTTACTTCAGACCATTTCTCCAGTTTGTCCAGATCATTTTGAATTTTAATCCTATCCTCCAAAGCATTTGCAACCCCTCCCAACTTGGTATCATCCGCAAACTTTGTAAGTGTACTCTTTATGCCATTATCTAAATAATTGAAGAAGATATTGAACAGAACCGGACATAGAACTGATCCCTGCATGACCCCACTCGTTATGTCCTTCCAGCCTGACTCTGAACCACTGATAACTACTCTCTGGGAATGGTTTTCCAACCAGTTTTTCACCCACCTTACAGTAGCTCCATCTAAGTTGCATTTCCTTAGTTTGTTTATGAGACGGTCATGCGAGATAGTATCAAAAGCTTTAGTAAAGTCAAGATATACCACGTCTACTGCTTCCCCCCATCCACAAGCTTGTTACCCTGTCAAAGAAAACTATCAGGTTGGTTTGACACGATTTGTTTTTGACAAGTCCATGCTGACTGTTACTTATCACCTTTTTATCTTCTAGATGTTTGCAAACTGATTGCTTAATTATTTGCTCCATTATCTTTCTGTGTACAGATGTTAAGCTGATGGGTCTGTAATTCCCTGGGTTGTCCTTATTTCCCTTTTTATAGATGGGCACTATATTTACCCTTTTCCAGTCTTCTGGAATCTCTCATGACTTCTCAAAGATAATCGCTAATGGCTCAGATATCTCCTCAGTCAGGTCCTTGAGTATTCTAGGATGTATTTCATTGGGACCTGGTGACTTGAAGACATCTAATTTGTCCAAATAATTTTTAACTTGTTCTTTCCCTATTTTAGCCTCCTCTGATCCTACTTCATTTTCACTGGCATTCACTACGTTAGACATCCAATCACCACCAATCTTCTTGGTGAAAACCGAAACAAAGAAGGCATTAAGTACCTCTGCCATTCTATCCCCCCCCGGCCCTCCATTGAGTAATGGGTCAATCCTGTCCTTGGTCTTCCTCTTGCTTCTAATGTATTTGTAGAATGTTTTCTTGTTACTCTTTATGTCTCTGGCTAGTTTGATCAAAATTTGATCAATAGATCAATTCTTTATCCATTGTTAAATCCCAATTTAACATGATTCAGGGCTTACAGCAAAAATGCTATGGGATTTGGATATGCTATATGGATGCTATTATGCTGCTATACTTGGCTCAAAGAGTATGCCTACACACTATCTGGGAGGGTGGTTCCCAGCATGGGTAGACAGACACATGCTAGTTCTGCTCCAGCTACATGCTAAAAATAGCAGTATGGTTATGATCACATGGACAACGGCTCAGGCTAGCTGCCCAAGTACAATCCTGCCTGACTCCCTGGGAATGTAGCCCAAGCTTCTGCCTGTGTCACTGAGGCCACACTGCTAACTTTAGCACACTAGATTGAGCAGAGCTAGTCTGTCTGTCTGTCTACACATGCTAGGAAGCACCCTCCTACCTGCAATCTACCTATACTCTAAGTATGTTTCTAGTGGCACAAGTGTAAAAATGGTGTGACATAATAGTTCGCAACCCAAAAAAAATGTAGTTAGCATATATTTTGGCAAACTTAAGAATTTTTACCAGCAATTTCCCATATTGAGGACCTGATCTTGCACTGAGGACCCTAGCCATAATTAATATGGTAATTTACTAAACTAGGCAAAGGCTAAATTATAGTACTTTACCTAGCTATATTTTCAAATATATAATAGCCAAGAAACACAAGGGGATTTTGAAAACTGCCTAAGATTTAGGAGCCCAAGTTCCATTGATATTCAATGGTTTGTGTTTGTATACCCGCTATTTTTTTTAAATGTTTTCAATAGTGTATAACCTTTTAAGATGTAAAGTATCTTGGATCTCTGATGTAGTATGAATTTTAAGATAAAATTCAGTTGTCCTTAACAAAATCAATGGACATTTTGCTTGATTAAGGACCACAGAATTCAGCCCCAAGTGATTATGAGTAAGTCAGAAATGACATATTACTGAAAGCACAGACCAAAGAGGTTGGCATATCTGCTCATTTTAGATTGGATAAAGCATGTTCTATCAAGAGATTGCTCATACACAGTCTTCCAAATTGCTTTCACCAGATTTGCATAGCTCTAATACACACAACAGAGCCATGCTTTCATATCCTGGACACAAATACACAAACAGATGGAAAAAGAATCCATTTGCATTGCTGCATATGGAGTAATGTGACTTCACTAGATGTAGACTATAAAATCTTCTAATTTGGCCCATAACACAGCTTTTAAATAGCATACTCCAGGCCAACTCAATAAGCTGTAGAGTTTAGAGGACATAGCTTAAAGGAAATCATAGCCTGTCTATAAGAAAGTGGGCTGAAAGCACTTTAATTGATGACTAGCACCCAAAAAACATTAAAGCTTTTTGCTCTTGAAACACTAGACAAGACTTCCCTCTTGATATTTATGGGTCTAATATTGCTAAACACTGTCTCTATAAAACCTGTGGCTGACTTTTTAAAAGCAGGGTTTTATGTCATCCCTTTCACAAATACATAAAGATTAAGTTCTTCTGCCTGTGTCCTTGCTGTGGTGTCAGGACTGTATAGCTGCCTGTGTAGTTCAGAATAAAAGCTCTGTTGATACAGGGCTTAATAGTGTTTGAGTTTAAGAGCTTGTGTTTTAATGAATAATTTTTAGAGTCACTGATTTGAGAAATAGTTTACAAGTCTTAGGATGGATGCTTTCTAATTTGACCTTTGGAACAGAAGTTACACTGGGATTTGAATTTAATGGGGGGGGGTTGAGGAGGGGGAAGAAGTTTCAGAGGGTAGGTCCGCAACTCCCCTACCCTCTATGAAAATAATGCTGTTATGAGATTTTTACTGTGTGCATTAAACAAGAGGCAGTATAAGGTTGAACATTTTTATTTTCTGTTACAGATTTGTTTGTGTTAAACTCTGTTTTATGAAATGAAAGCATTGGTGTCTTTCAATAAATACTGGGGATTTCACTTAATTGCATACTGAGTGTGCTAATTACTAAACCGAATATGTAATTTCTTGTTTAATTGTTCTAGGGTAATTAATATTTCTGTAAAATATTTTCTATTATTAATCATTATTATTTTTATTGCAATAATATGTAGAAAATTCAATCAGTATCAAGGGTTCATTGTGCTAAGATCTATACACTCATAAAGGAAGTCCCTGGCCTAAGAAACTTACAGTCTAAGACCCTGCAGTGACTTAACTTTATCATGTTAGTGCCACTGAAATGAATGCAAGTTAAGCACTTGCTTATGACTTTGCAGGATCAGGTCCTAAGAAGAAAGCAACATATGAAGGGTTAGTGAGAGAGATATAATCAAAATGTCTATATAATTTTAACAGAGATCTTAATCTTTCCTCCCAAGCCTTCCCTGCTACCTCTCCTTTCTTGATCACTGTGGACAACATCAGCGGCTTATTCCTGAGGCCTGTAACTGTGTGTCAACTTCTACTCAAATCTCTCTCTTGATTCTCACATCCAGGCTATGTCTAAATTTTGCAGATTATTTCCGCATAATATCTGTAAAATATGGCCTTTCTTATCCACACAGCTAAAACCCTTGTTCATCTCACATCTCAATTACTACAACACACTTTTCTCTAGTCTTGATAAAAGCAATTGTGCCCTGCTCATACCCCTTCAGAGCAATGCTGTAAAGACCATTCTCCTAGCCCATCGCTTTGACCATATCACCCGGCTCTTTGCATCCCTCCTTTGGCTCCCTATTCTCTATCCCATCAGGCATAAGTTGCTTGTCAACATTTTCAAGGCCCTTCCTGGTCTTTCCCCACCCTGTCTTTCAGTGAGCTGTCGATAATCGCCTTCAATCACCCCATGATGTCAGCCTCCACCACCCACTTGTAAAGTTTTCAGATGAGCACTTTTCTGCTTTCTACCATCCTTCCCTACATTCTTGGGAGGATATCCTCATAAACAACCACAGAACTACCCCATTATCCTCCAAATCCCTCTAGAAAATTCTCCTTTGCCTTGATGCCTCCAAAAAAATATTTGACAATAGTTGGGCTGCTGGTGCTCTGTGAGCACTGTCTATCATCAGTATTGTCTTATTGTTCCCTTTTATGTCTGAATCCATCTCTTGTTTAATACTTAGATTAGAATCTCCTTGGCAAATTTATTCATTCATTTCTTTACTGATGGATGCAAAATGCTTTATTATAACCAAGAGACAAGGAGGCACAAACTGACAAATACACATACAGGTGCATACTAAATGTATCTGCTGGAAATGATTCTCCTTTGTTTCTGTTAAAGTATAGTATAGCTTTTAACGTGTGTAATCTGAACTATGGCTCTCATTCGGCAAAGCAGTTATGCATATTCTTTAATTTTGAGCACATGAACAATCCTGTCAGAAAAACTTTTAAGCTGTGTTTAAGTCCCATAGACTTCAATGAGATTTAAGCTTGGGTTTAAGTGCTTTGCTTTATTTGGGCTTAAGGAACGTTGAGTGAGGACCATGCATGTTTGTGGAGTACTGGACATTACCTTCCCTAAGTTTTTGTTTTAGTGCAATTTGATGCATTTCAAAATCAATCTATTCTTCAGAAGTATCTTCATGACCTTCATTGAAAGATTATTTGTAGATTATTTAGCAGTATCTAAAGAGAGAAGAGTTCCATCAGAGGCAGGGAAAAGCACTCTAACCCTCTCTTCTGCTTGATTACAGCACATTATTAAGGGTCCTCTGAGAACCTCCTTCAGCACACCAAACCTGATGGATTATGTTATACCATACCTTGTTACTTTGGGCTGCTGCACGTATGCCAGCATGGCAGTAAAATGAGGCAACATAACATTACACAAGCACACAGAGTTAGAATTTTCAAAAGGATGATTTCTCTGAACTCAGCAGAAGTGCAGTAGAATCTCAGAGTTACGAACAACTCGGGAATGGAGGTTGTTCATAACTCTGAAACGTTCGTAACTCTGAGCATAACGTTATGTTCTTTCAAAAGTTTACAACTGAACATTGACTTAATACATCTTTGAAACTTTACTGTGCAGAAGAAAAATGCTGCTTTTAACCATCTTAATTTAAATGAAACAAGCACAGAAAGTTTCCTTACCTTGTTAAATCTTTTTTTTAAAACTCCCCCCCCCCTTTTAAAGTAGTTTAAGATTAATATAGTTCTGTAGTGTATTTGCTTTTTTGTGTGGCATGTGGTTCACTGGTCAGTTCACATCTCTGGTGTTCGTAACTTTAAGGTTCTACTGTAGAATAAAAAGCACCCAGCCGACACTCTAAGCATTAAAGTTTAGCTGGTGATTCAGGTTGCCCATGAAAGATGTATATTATTATGCAACCCAAGACCAGATTTCAATAGCAGCCATTTCATTCTTTCTGCTCATATTTCTATTCTAGTGAATTATAAAGTAGTAGTCATATTTTGTGGCAGATAGGCAAAAGGAACTGACAAGTGATATCCTGACATACATGTGTTTAGAGTTCCACTGTCCCTAACTTACAATTTATTTCATTGTTTTGTATTTTCCCCTCCCAGAAAAGAAAATGGGAAAGGAGAAAGGAAGGAAAGGAAGTTCATGCACTGAAATTAGATTGTTTGTTTTCAGTTCAATAGAATGTCCTAATAAAACCCACAATCCACAAGGCCCCATCCTACCAGGTGCTGAGGGTCCTCAACTCCCACGGATATCAAAGGGAGCTGAGGACATTCAAAACCACCACTCAATTATTTGGCAAGATATAGCCCTAAATGCTCATGGTGCCCTTTGATACTATGTTGGTGGGCACTGTCTAAAATCCTGGAGCAACATTGAAAAGATGCAGTTGGGTTCTATATTTCAGAGATAGCTTGTGTTGGACCAGGTTATCTATTACCTACTGCAAATACAATTGGAAAGTACTTTATAAAAATGGACAAGTATTATTATCTTCATTTGAAAAATGGAGAAACTGAGGCTGCAAGAGGTGATATGACCTAACAAAGGTGTCATAGAAGTCATCTTAAGAGTTGAACCCTAGCTCACCTGTCCTGTGCTCAATTCACTAGACAGAGCTGAATAAAAATTAAATAGCTGAATGTAATATGCACATATTTAGCTTTGTGCATTCCATCCCAACAGTATTAAAGTTATATACATTGCCCACTTGATCTCTATGAATGATGGTGACTGCTTTTCACTGGGGTTTGTGTAAGTTTTGGTTCAGGTGAGTTCACAGGCCTGAATTTTAATTTCAGTTTAAGATCTGAAAGAAATTGAACCAATCCAAACCTCAACTGAAACCACAGAAATTTGTGGGGGTGTTTTAGACGAAACACATGTTAAAAATAAAAAGTTCACAAATCTGATTGAAGCTTTAGTTTTGTAATGAAAAGACCTGATGAATTTTGTTTACTTAAGGTTTCATTATATAAGTGTTAGAGTTCTATTATTCTTCCCATGTTAGAAAAATAAGAACATAAGAATGGCCATACTGTGTCAGACCAAAGGTCCATCTAGCCCAGTATCCTGTCTTCTGACAGTGTCCAATGCCAGGTGCCCCAAAGGAAAGAAACAGAACAGGTAATCACCAAGTGATCCATCCTATCGCCCATTCCAGCTTCTGGCAAACAGAGGCTAGGGACACCACCCTTGTCCATCCTGGCTAATAGCCATTGATGAACCTATCCTCCACGAACTTATCTAGTTCTTTTTTGAACCCTGTTATAGTCTTGGCCTTCACAACATCCTCTGGCAAGGAGTTCCACAGGTTTACTGTGCATTGTGTGAAAAAATACTTCCTTTTGTTTGTTTTAAACCTGCTGGCTATTAATTTCATTTGGTGACCCCTAGTTCTTGTGTTATGAGAAGGAGTAAATAACACTTCCTTATTTACTTTCTTCACATCAGTCATGATTTTATAGACCTCTATCATATTCCCCCTTAGTTGTCTCTTCTTCCAGTCTTAATAATCTCTCCTCATATGGCAACTGTTCCATACCCCTAATAATTTTTGTTGCTATTTTCTGAACCTTTTCCAATTCCAATATATCTTTTTTTGAGATGGGGCAACCACAGCTGCATGCAGTATTCAAGATGTGGGCATACCATGGATTTATATAGAGGCAGTATGATATTTTCTGTCTTATTATCGATCCCTTTCTTAATGATTCCCAACATTCTTTTTTGACTGCCGCTGCACATTGAGTGGATGTTTTTAGAGAACTATCGCCAATGACTCTTTCTTGAGTAATAACATCCAATTTAGACCCCATCATCTTAGATATATAGTTGTGATTATGTTTTCCAATGTGCATTACTTTGGATTTATCAACATTGAAAATGGAAAATTGAAAACAATGGAAATATACAAAATGAAAATGCAGATACAGAACGATAATATAATTTGCACAGAAATAGAGAAGATAACTGAATTCTGGCTTGTTTTGACTAAATATTAAGGGCAGTATCATGTTGTTCATCTTTATGTATAACTTTCACTGATGCTAGCAACAGTGGTACATAGAAATCAAGGTCAATAATATGGTTCTAGACAATTAGAATGGAATGTGCTAATATGTAGGTCATAAAAGTGATCTGCAAAAAAAAAATTTCAATGATTTTGTGTTCCTTTTTTCTCCTTCTTAACTAGTGTTGCCAGTTTTGGTTGGACGTATTCCTGTAGGTTTCATCACATGACATCTTTAATTAAAGACTAATTCCTGGAGATTCTAGGACAATCCTGGAGGGTTGGCAACACTATAATCATAACATATTACAAGGAAAGGTCTCCTTTTTTTAAGCCTTAGAAATATCAAGAATTTTCTTAACTATCAATTCAAGTAAAATCAAATCAATTCAAATCAAATCATTATGGATAATGTGTGTGTATTTTTATACACACACACACACACACACACACACACACACACAGACTTCATTCTATTCATGTTAAAGAAGCTTGCAGGTATTTTTATACAACTATTCATATAACAAAACAGTTATACTTAGTAAAATTCTGTAGGATGGAAGGAAGACAGAGGTTTTTTTAGGTCATTATGTTCTCTTTTGAGAGACCTGTTGTAACCCACAATATTTTTTTCCTGATGAAATTACTTACACCAACTGTTCTGATCGCTGACTTTTGTGTACCTTTCTGAATAATCATTGTTTAAAGACATTCCAAGAATTAAAATAATTATATTCATTTAGCAACAATGTTCCTGAGCCATATCATTTTGGTCTTATATGTGACACACAATAGCTCAGATAGTTTTCCAGCATCACTAGTCTCCATTTCCTTGAAAAGTCAGTACCCTTCAGTTAGGACACATCTCAGTTTTCTCCTTTTGAATAATCAGGATCCCTGAATAGTTACTAGCTGTCTTGGGACACTATGCTTTACAGTATCATCTGCATTACTCAATTTACTGTTGAAAAAATAACTTCATTTGATAGTATACTTCCTACTTCTGTTTATGTATCCCTGATACTTTTCTGCAAAAATAAATAAACCAAGTACTGATGATTTGCAGATGTACTGTAGTCAATGAATATAGCACACATTTTTCCATGTACACAAAGATGAGCAATACAATAAAAGCGACTTACCAGTCTATATTACTCAATTACTCCTGTCCTGTATTTTGATTTATAAATAAAAAAAAAAAAGGCCAAGAAAAATATTCAGTGAATATATTCATGCTCAGAGGATTAACACCACAGCTAAGGAGACATTAATATTCACAACAGGCTACTTATCTTTAAGGGACTATTAGCATTCCCATTTTTTTTATTTCTTTATTTTTGCCTTCAAAGACTGGGCTAGATTTCAGACAAACTCCACTGAGTTTCTAATAATCTAGGAGTAAACAGCCAAATGGGCCATGAACTGGAACTAACTTGGTGGGAATACAGATAGGTTATAAAGACTTCGGGAATGAGATAGAAGAGAACAGGAAATTTCACTGATAATAGTACAGTATGAGATTCTTTGCAAGGCTGTGGTAAACAGGTAAAAGGTAAAAATCACCTTGACCTTCCTTAGTCTTACTATTGAAGGTTTATATTGGCTTCTTTATGACTAGCATATTTTTACATATAATTATGTGCATGTGTGTGTGTGTGTGTGTGTCATATATATATATCTATGTATATATAACTGGAGCAGGGAGTGATTAGGTAATGTTAGTGAATTTGTAACTGGTTGATGAAGCCTGTGGTGACCAAATTACCTTTAAAAACACAGACAGCTGGTTTATTTTAAAGTGAAAACTGTCCCCAATATCTGGGATCAAATCTGTGCTTCAGAAATAACAGAAAAAAAAAATGGGAAATTTTATATTCACTTCAATCTAGTAGCAATCTGAGTCAATCATAATACTTTGCCACAATTCAACACAATGTATTGTGTGGCTAACAACTGAAAATAGCAGCAGGCTTTGCAACATATGAAGTCTATTTGCAGAGCTTTGCACATTTTTTTTCCCCATTTCCAGCCCCAGCTATGCTGTGCTCAAATGAGTGCTATTTTACCATCAGTTTAATAAGCAACACGAGCCCAATCTACAGCTCTCTGAAGTCACTGGCAGCCTTTCTATGGACTTCATTGGCCAGAAAAAAATGTTTGAGGCCTTAACTTCATTAACAATGATTAACAAATAAATAAATAAATAAATATGGAAGTAACTGACAAATCTATGTTCTCAAAGAACAGAATTTTGGAAACCCTTCCAAATTGTATCCCGACTCATATGCCGTGTAACCCAATTAATTTAGTTAATTAAAGGGATTTACACTGACTAAAGAGCTAAACATAGGTGAAAAAGTAATTTGTATCTTGATTTCTTTGTTTTATTTTCTACTTAGAAATGGCACCTTCGCTTGCTTTAATAAAAAGAACAAACAACCAGAAAAAAATAATGAAGTTATATCAGTTCTGGAGATGATACTGATTCAAGTAAGTATGGCAGATGAATGAGGTGGAAAAAAACCCTCTGTTTTTTTTCCCCCGGCACATGTAAAAACTGAGATTTTTTTTGCAATTCAGAACTGGATCTAATGCATGTGAAAACAATCACCACAAAATGTAACCAAGTCAGATTCCACCTTAGAATTCCATTGAAATATTCAAGTCTTTTACTGAGGCTTCTAGAATATCTACATTTCAATGGCATGCCAGGTTTTAAAGTAAACTTTAGAAGAGCTTGGGAGCTTAAATTCACAACTTTGCTAGACACTAAAAATCAAGGCGTGAATAGAGACACTGGATTTATGTCTTATTACAACGATCTATAACTCATTAACAACTCCCCAGGTGGTCCTCACGGGCCTCGCACCAATCTTTCCCCCCCTATGACTGGGCAGTTGTTAACAGGCCACTTCACCTTGAATGGTCCCTTGAAATATGTGTTAACTACTTATGCTAAACAATCTGCTCCACCTTGTATTTAGCTATAACAAAGGCTGCGAGTCTGTCATGGAAGTCCGGAAATCATGGAATTTGTGACTTTCCGTGACCTTCGTGACTTCTGCAGCGGTCACTGCCCCCACCAGCAGCAGGAGTTTGGGTGTGGGGCTTAGGGCTGGGGGTTGAGGCGTGGGAGGGGGTGAGGGCTCTGGGTGGTGCTTACCTCTGGGGGGCTCCCTGGAAGAGGCGACATGCCTTGGCTCCTAGGGGAAGGCATGGCCAGGGGGCTCTGCACACTGCTGCCGCCTGCAGGCACCGCCTCCGCAGCTCCCATTGGCCGTGGTTCCCGGCCCTTGAGAGCTGCAGAGCCAGCACTTGTAGAGAAGGCAGCATGCAGAGCTGTGTGACTGCTCCTCCGCCTAGGAGCTGAGGAATGTCGCCCCTTCCAGGGAGGGCGCAGAACCTGGTAGGGAGCCAGCCAACCCTGCTAACGCCTCCCTCCCCCCCCCAGCACCAGCATGGGTCCTGGGCCACGTGCCACCGTCTACCCCCCACAGCAACAGCGGGGGTCCCAGCCTCAGAACCCCTCTGGGATGCCCCCCCGAGCACCCACGGCGCCCCTGGGACAGCCCCCTTCCCAAGACTTACTCAGGGGTATATAGTACAAGTCATGGAAAGGCCACAGGGCATTAATTTTTGTTTTACTAAATTAATTTTTTACTTTTATTAAAAATATACATGACTAAAACATAGCCTGAGCTATGACTCTTTGAGTAGAAGAAGAGCCTTGGGTAAGCTTGAAAACTTGTCTCTCTCACCAACAGAAGATGGTCCAATACAAAATATTACCTTACCCCTCCTCACCTTGTCTTCAGAAGAACCAGTCATTTTAGACATTAAGAATGACTATGGTTTTTTTAAAGAAAGTGCTCCAATAACGGTAGTTCTCTGTGTTACAGGCACTTTCAAGAGATAATGTGTTTAAAGCTCAGGTAGAGGAACTCACTTCACAGTCTATTATCTCTCAGTACACTGAAAAATCTCTGCTAACGATAACCTTTTTCATTAACCATCAATGCAATCTCCCTCAATCCCATTTTAATTGTAGTCTTCTTTCAATTCTAACGTTAGACAGGTCACAGGGTTTTTTTTAAATTATTTTTGGACTAGTTATTGCATCTGGCTATTTTTCACTAAAGGAAAGATTAATAGAATTTTTGAGTAAAAAGTGACACTGGGTAAAGCTGGCCTCTCATATGTTTGAGGATCATCTACTCTGTCCTGTCTGTAAAACATCTAATGCATATTTCAAGTGCGATGTTAGGGACAGGGCCGGCTCCAGGCACCAACTTGTCAAGCAGGTGCTTGGGGCGGCCGCTCCGGAGAGGGGCGGCACGTCCAGGTATTCGGCAGCAATTCGGCGGAGGGTCCCTCACTCCTTCTGGGAGCGAAGGACTTCCCGCCGAATTGCTGCCACAGATCGTGATCGCAGCTTTTTGTTTTGTTTTGGCTGCTTGGGGCGG
This sequence comes from Trachemys scripta elegans, assembly GCF_013100865.1. NCBI lineage: Eukaryota > Metazoa > Chordata > Testudines > Emydidae > Trachemys > Trachemys scripta. Next base: position 14,034,080 of record NC_048304.1, on the reverse strand, counting down.
CCCAAACCCTGGAGCCGGCCCTGGTTAGGGATCCATCAAAACTTGCCTTCAGTTTTGGGTGCTTCCACCTTTGGATGCCCAATTGGGGCCTAAATCCTCAAATGGTGTAAATCAGGGCGGCTAACTTGTCTTTATTGGCCTCCATGGAGCTACTTCAATTTACAGCAGTTGAGGATCTGGCAGCCAGAAATGGAGGTTTCTAGAATTTGAGGCCACTTTTGAAATGTGGGCACTACTGCATTCACAGATTATAGATATAATTTATAAATACCAAGGTGGCTAGAATGGACAAATGTTATAGATATTCCACTTTTGCAGCATCTCTGGCTATACTTCCAAAGCACATTTTTTAACAAACTGGTTAGCTTACATTGGCCCATGGTTACTTAACATATAGCGGTGTCAGGTACAACAAAGAAATTGATGGCAGTTATCCAATACATTTAGAGTAGCTACTTCTGTGATAGTCCTTTTAAACTGTAGCTATATTAGGACATAACACTCCCTTGTGCATTGTTTTCTTGTTTCAATAGTAGCCTCTCTGTGTGATATAAATTGAAAACCATTTTCTGAATATCAAAGGGGACTTACAAAATTACTAGCTTTGAGATAGGGTGAGCCGATTATTTACACACACCCTGCCACGGTTTTAAGTAACAACACAGTTATTTTATTCATAACCCTCAAGTAGAAACAAACTGGATATAAATCCTTACGCCTCTATTTCTTGTTCATTAAGGTTATAAAACAATCCTCTGTAATGTTGTGCGTATTAGTCCTACTCGTCCAAAAAAGCTGATGGTGCTTAGAATGTCTTCCTACTCATCCGAGTATGTGGTTGAAAAGGCGTAGAGGTTGTACAGCTGATACCAGAAAGATTGCTAATGTGCCTAGTACAGTTGTGTGTGAAATGATGATGGAAGCAAAGAAGAAAAGGTGTGTTTGGAAGCATTTGTATGAGCAGAAATTCAGGGGAGGAGTTTGCATGTCATCTTTTACAGAACACACTCGCCTGCATCATAGTAAACATGATCACATGGGACCTAGAACAATGGAGCTCCGATTCTGGCTGAACATCGAAGTTCTACTGTATGACAAACAATAGCAATTCAAAAAAAGATTGAGGACCTACTCTGTTAAGTGTTGAGATAGGAAGACACAGCTCCCTTCTCCACAGAGCTTACAATGGAAGGAGGAGATCTGCTCTTTCAAAATTATGTCAGATGCTACTGATTCCATTCCCTGCCCGGCTTTGGCCCTGCACGTACCATGGTGGAGAGCTGTAAACCAGGCCCAAACCCATCTTCACAACACTGATGCTTTCCTATTGATTAAGGAACCAGTAAAGACCCTAACATGCTCCACTGCATTCGACAGACTGGCCCTACCTCCCAATAGTATGTAATCAGTATGGACCTGGTAGTATTGGGCCAGTAGATGTCAGCTTAGTGGAAGTGAATGTTGGGTTTCTGAGTTATAGCCAGGCTGTATACAACTCTGCCTGGCTTAGAGATACTGCTGAGAGAGGGGAGTTATTTCTGCATATGGTGCTGCTGCTGCTCAAGACTGCATTGATGTTGCAATAATGCAATTCTTCAACCAAGTGCAGGGAAACCAGGGTTTGCTGCCTCTAACCTTCTGGTCTTTTTTCTTAATTCATTTGAAGCCTAGTTCATGAAATTACCCTGTGAACAGCTTGGGCACTCAGTAATCAGAAAGAACATGGAAATGCTGAGGCCATTCAAATTGGATAATCTAAACTGTGCTCAGCTGTGAGATTGCCTTGATCGGGCAGTCAGCATGTGAACAATGTAAGCGTCCATCTGGGTTTTCAAACAACTAAAGGACAAACTGTACAAAAAATGAAGCTTATTTTTAAGGGGCCTCACCTCACAGTATTTTATTGATGGTACAAAATACACCATGTGTATCACAGTGACTGATTGTTGGCCTGATTATTGCTTGGAAACAGTCATGACTGAATGTTTATAAGCAGCTTTTTATTGGCTATGGGTCAAAGACATTAGTCACCAAGGAAAGATGTCTCTTGAGCTATAAGATGGGTGGATCAGCCTTCTGTTGGGCAATGGCTAGTGAAAGAAAGAAAACCGCTTCTTCAGTTTAGAAAATGCACGTGATGTTTTATTTCCTGGAGAAGTCTGCAGCTGAAAGAATCTGTTTGGGTTTTGTGAAAAAGTGGAGACTCTGAGCAGGGGGCATAGGTGCATTGGTTATGTGCATTGGTGGAGTGGTTATGTGCACAGTCTAAATGCTGGCACAGGAAATCAAGAATATAACACCCCAACATTTTCATGGAACTGCAAAGGTTTTAGCCCCACAATCCCATGAAAGTCAATGTGAATTGGGGGGGGGGCTAAACGCCAAACCATGACTGAAAAAAAATAGCACTAAGTGTTGCATCAGTTGTTCATCCTGATCTTGAATTGAATGTGGGACTAGATGACTATGTGGGCTAGCTATGTATGCTGAGAGTCGTACAGCTAGCTCTCCAAAGTTTCTGTACCTTTCACAAACATTCCAAGGAAACCATGACACACATGTTAATGAGATACATCAATCTTATATGGACAGTGATTTGTTATAAAATTTGGCCATTTGGGTAGCAGAGCTCCTGAGCCAATGGACACTCACAGACCCAGGAAGTCTGGCAGATGATCACCTGAGTTCACCTCAGGCCCTTGACTCTGGATACAATTTAGTCCTTAACACCTCCCTATTCACTCCACTCAGCTCTTGGCCCTTCCTCCTGACTGATCTCAACAGGATTAGGCTCCACTGGCCATTTATCTGGGAGTTGCATATGAACTGCATTCTCTCAGTCAGCATTCAGCATCCCTAAAATGATTTGCTGCCCTCACCATCTGGTTGCTCAGGTGATTTGGGCAACTGTCTGTCAAACTTCCTGGGCCAGTAAGTCCATCAGCTCATATTTGGTGGTGGGGTGGGATCTCAATGCCTGGGTGAAACACATGGAGACTGAGAAGAACATCCACAGAAAACAACTGAACAAAGGAAAGGAGATAGGGAGGAACCTGGAGAACTAGATTTCCACCCCTTGCTGGCAGATCTGGGGGAAAAAAAAAAGAAGAAAGTTCAAGGTTGAGATGAACTCAGGCAATCATTTGCCAAATCTTTCTGAGCCAGTGAGAGAACCACCAGCTCACAAGGTCTTAATTTCCAGATTTTATTTTTTCATCTAATATAATGACTTCCAAGAGGTTTGATAATTAAATTATTGCTTATTAAAGGCACCATCTTTTTCTCAGCAGCCAGAAATTACAGTTACCACCTTGGAAATGATTTCATTCAGATGTGCCAAAAGCTTTGTTCAGTTTCATACAATAATGTCAATAAATTAATTAGGGAGTTTTGTTGTTGTGTTTTTTATTTATATATTTATTTATTTTTGTCCTGAAAAACACAGAGGCATTGGTGGCTTTCTGTAAATGTTTTCGTTATTAATTGTTCTTGAAAGAATTACTTCATTGATCATTTAATCTTCAGAAAGAAAATGAATGCACTTCAGGGCAATAAGAGGCTACAACAGTAAAGAATTTGAGCAGCAATTATAATTTGTTTCTTAGCAACTAATAGCAAAAATTATGGGATTTGCTCTACCACCAAATATTACAGGAATCATTACAGCTTTGGGAATATTGCAAAATCCTTTACTGTATAATGTTGGGAGTAATTTTCTTTTTCCACTATCATAGTGAAATTATTTTGGGACTGGTAGGTCAAACCCCAAAAGTAGTCTCATTACAAGTGCATTATTATTGTTTTTGCTTCTGCCATTGCATTGCACTGTGCTGCACACTATCTGTTAAGTCATGCATAGTAATTATTTTCAAAGTAGCATTTCTATAAAACAAATTCCTTTAATAAACTGTGTGTGTGTGTGTGTGTGTGTGTGTGTGTGTGTGTGTGTGTTGGGGAAAGGGAAATGTGATGGGAGGGGGAAATAGATCTCCAAGCTATTTCCTGCACTTAAAAAAACATCCTCTTGGTTAAAGCAAATTAAAATTTCTATAATGGATCTGAATGAAATCAACAAGGACTTTAAAGAAAGGAACCACACTAGAGAATAGAGAAAATGCCCACAAATTTTGAGTGGATTTGTCAGATTAAATTGTCCGGGGAATTTACAGTTCAGCAGTTTCCATAAAAATATCAGACTTGTGGCCCACATTTTAATAAAAAAATAATCACACCAAAATATAGATTTTCCAGAAACCGCTCCATCCCCTATAAAATGTTACTATTTTTTTTTTTTAAGAAAATATGTATGTTGTGTAGCAAATATTTAGCCAGCCCTAGGAACAACCTCTGTTTGGTGGGTGCACGGATCAATATTTTGGCTCCATCAGAAATGAAGTGCAGGTGTAGGGTTGAATACTCGCATCTCTCCCTAGTTTGGCCCACAATCAGGCGGCACAAAGTTCAAGTACTCTTGTTGGTGGACACTGTTCAGTTGCTGGCACAAATTACATCCACCAAAGAGAGGCTGTGTGGTTGAACGTATATCTTTAAATATCAAAATCAGTTCTGCGAGTTAAATACTGAATAAGAAAAATACAAACCAAGCATCAGAAGGATATACATTTCTGTATTAAAGTTGTATCTAATTAGAGAACGCACCCAAGAGATGTTAAAATGGAGGGTCAAAACTTCCATTAGAAATTATTTGGTCCATAGATATCAAAGGTGGACCCTATTAGGTAATTTACTTCATCACCATGCCAGTGCAGAATTATTCTTTTAGTGCTTTGTCCAATTTAGTTTTAAATGTTTCAGATGGTAGGGCTTCAACAGCTATTCTGCAGTCTAAACAGTTTCACCCTTAAGTTTACGGACTATAAACCTCAGATTTTTTCAGAAACAATGAAGCAAAATAAATGTGAAGCAATATATTCTAATGCACTAAGCATGTGGCTGGTAACCAGAAACTCCTCGGTTCTAATATCAAACTGTGGCCCTTATTCACTACCTCTGACAATAGGCAGATCACCCAAGTTGAGGTTTTCAAAAACGTCCACTGCTTTTGGATACCCAATTTGGAAAACTCTAAGCCTGACTTTTAAATGTGCTCAGTTCCCCTTTAAATGAGAGCTGCTCGCATTTCTGAAAATCAGGCCCTAGGTATCTCATGCTGGCTCCCAAACAATTGAGGGATCCAAATATAGTGGACATTTTAAAAATATCATGGCTATGAACCAGTTTTGGTCCCGATTCTCACTTACACCAGGCTCACACTGGTAATTCTATTAGCTGCAATGAAGTTGCTCTTGATTTACACCAAAGAGAAGCAGAAACAGGCATTCTGCAGAGCTACAAAACCTTGGGAAATAATACAGTTGATGACTTCAAATACTTTTCAAAATAGCTTCTCCTGAAGAAATGCAAAATTACCCTTATTGAAAATAGCTACCATCTCCCATTATTTTCAAACTGACTGAAGCCAAGAGGCTGATTCTTTAAAACCTGTGAATGGAAAGTTTACCCCCAGTAAAGAACTGCCTTTCTCCTATTATTTCCAATGGGACTGCAGTGATGATGCCCTCAGACAAGATGGCTTCCCTTAATTCTCCATGGCCCAAGCTGGGGAGTAGGAGAGAGACAAATGTGTGTGGGAGATGGCTCCGAGGAAGATGAAGAATGTTAGCATGGTAGATCCTTAAACCCAGAACGTTAGAAGTGTGTAAGTGGAATCTCCCTCCTCTAAATAACAAGGGTGACACCTACATTTTTTGGTGCATCCCCAGCTAAATTTTCAAAATGAAATTAGTACATACTAATTGGGACTGAAGATTTTCCTTAGGCTTAAAAATCAGAAAGCAGACCAAAGAATCACTGTATTTGATTTTTTTAAAAATCTCATGATTTTTAACCCAATCAAATTATTTTGGGAAGGACTAGACTTGTGTCTCAGTGTCCATTGTTGTAAAATGGAGCTAATAATATCACTTGCCCCATGGATAAATTCTGATGATTAATTAGCTCATGTTTATGCAGTCCTTAGCAAAATATAAGTGCCAAGGGGTAAATACTGCCATATGCAAACAGCTCAAATAATTGGTCTGAGATCTATGGGGGAGGGAAACCTCCCCTCCAGGAGCTCCACAGCCATTAAGGTAACCCTAATTCAGTAATGTAACTTCATTGACTGCGTGTCCCCACCCCTTGCATGTGCAACTAACTGGTGGATCTACACAGGTTCCACCCCAGCTCCCTCCCCAGTCTGCCTCTGCTTCACCTACAACCTTAACCTTCTGGAGTGGCCTGGAAGGAACCACTGCAGAGATGGGCTCTACCAAAATAGTCCCAGAAGCCATGATCCTGGCCTAGCAGACCTTGCTTAGCTCCTCTGCAGGTAGAGTCCATCATATCAGTCCAGGAAGGGACAGGCTTTGACTCAATACTACATTTATTAATAAGTAAAGTCCCCAACTTTCTACATTTTAGTGGTCAGACATCCTGAGCGAACACAATGCGTGGACCACTGTTACGGAGTATGTGATTTATATGGTTAGGAATGGAAACAAACCACCGTCTGTGGAAGAGCCCTTATGGGCCTGCAGTGAAACAGTATATGATGAGTGAGCAATAAAGACCAGATGCCGAGCTTAGCATTACCACATGTCAAAAAAGTTATAATGAAAAGTAGAAAAATATCCGAAGAGGGTAAGGAAAATGATCGGAGAATGAGTTCTGCACTAAAGATTTAGAAGATGAGAATTATTTTAGTTTAGAAGAGAGAGCAATAAGAGGCAGCATAACAGACAGTTATAAAATAATGAATGCTATGGAGATGATGAGCAAGGCATTCCTATTTTTCCTCTCTCTTAATACTAGAAAAAGAGGATGCTCAAATAAATTAAAGACAACAGATTTAAAACTGTGGAAAACCTGCGGCAGTCACTGCCGGGAGACAGAGGCAATGAACTTGGTAGTGTTTTTAAAAGGATTAAACTTTTACAGGAAAAATAGGTCTGATTCTGACCTCATTTAAGTCTGCCAATTTACACCAGTGTAAATGAAGTCAGAATCAATTCCAGTAAGAGCATCCACAGACAATATAAAAATGCATTCAGGAGATGAGCCCTCTTGATCCAGGGAACATTTCTCGGTTAACTGACAGGGGTTATGAAGAAATATCCCCAATGTGCACAATGGACACCTTCTCCTGTGAACTGTGGGGACTCCAAAGATCTGTGGGGAATCCTAGCCTCAAGTCAGTATATCTGAGGTCAGTTGCCCGGGGAATACATTCCTCTGTATGCTCTCCTGGCCCTGTCACTCCCTGCGCTGCACATCTCACTTCCTAGCAGTGTTCCATTCACTCAGTTCCTACACACCAGGGTGGGAGAAGCATTACAGTCTGACAGGAAATCTGTGTTTTTCCTAAGAAATCAAACTGCCTAGGATGGCTGTACATGGCTCATAGTACAAGAGAAATTAGAGAAAAGACTCATTAGATCCAAAGACCCATCCCGTCCATCACCTAGAGGCCAATGCAAGATTGTTTGTTCCCTGGTGCACGGCTAGTATTCTGTCCAGTCTCGTTTCAGCTATCCACAGCAAGGAAGCCTCCTGACTTCTCCTTGGGGGACTATTCCACAGCCTAACATGTTGCACTTCTAATATTCACCTTGTGTTTTTCAATCCCGTTATTCCCATTTGTGCTTTCCTCCTTCTGCCAGCCACACTCGCCGAACTCACAGGGGACCCCAGTCATGCAGGGGGCACTTTACAGTGATACCGGCAGTTCAAAAAGAGTGTATCCATCAGTTCTGCTCATTTCCCTTCCATCTCTGTCACCTTCTCTTTCCTGCAGTATGCAGTGGAAGGGAGCATAGGGCCCAATATGTGATTCCCCACCCCCCCTTTGTTAAATAAACCTCTTCTGAATTTGCCTGTTGCCTATGGCTCAGCAGCAGAATAAAACTTGTCTTTACCTGTCTGTCTGCATCTAGTATCTAGTAGACTGTGTGTGTTCCCTGTTGCCAAGCACTGCTGGCAACGTAGGTCTCTCCTGGCATTGTGCTATTAACTAAGTGTTAGTTTTGGACTCTTGCTATTCCCAATGCACCAGGTTTCCCAAATGCAATTCATTCTCACATAACACTGTACTTGCTCTTAACAACTCCTTTGCTGGGCACATTTCACCTGTACCATCTGCACCATCATGAGCTTTGCTTTCTCTCTCTTGTCCTCCCCCCCCTCCCAATTCTCATCTTTAAGGTACTTGGTGTGATGATACATGAATAATGAATGAATGCATCTTGGAGAGTTGATACTAAAACATTTACCATAAACATCTGCAAAGCATTTTACATTTGTTAGCTTCAGCTGGTAGGCAAATTTCTGAGGATTATTTCCCTTCAAGGGCCCAATTCTGTTCCCTTTGATGTCAATGGGAGTTTTACTATTGATTTTAAGGAGAGCAGGATTGGGTCTTAGATTGGTAGAAGCTATTCTATTCTATCCAGGTTCAGATACCGCATTCATCATAGTACTAATCAGAATGCTTTCCAGTAGTGCATTAAGCAATGTGACTACACATCTGGACCTATCCTACTCCCATTGAGATCAATGAGAATTTTGCTATTAACAAGATTAGAGTACAAGTGCTCTGAAGAGCTGACTGACTTGGCCATGGGTTATGGGTGTGTGTAGAACTGCAAAATCTCATGCAGCATCCACCAGCCCGTCTCTCCACATTTTTCAATCAGAAATAGCCAAACATTATTTTGAGGAGCTCTCTTGTCCTGCTTGCGGTAGGTTGTATATGTGAGAAACAACTGCTTGAGAGAGAGGAGATGGTCACTGGATATAGCAGCTGGTGAAAAAGATGTGCCGAGAACTAAATTTAAAACATTAAGTAAAGTTTACAGTGTATCTGATGCAAATGTAGGTAGGTAAAGTGCACCCAGAAAAGACTCCATTGGTTGTGAGAATATGAGAATACCTGCCCCGCACCCAATGGAGAACACGTATAATTTGAGTGAAAAACGTACTATGCAACAAATTAGCATAAGTTTTCCTGTTTTACACTGCAACTAAGCTAAAATATCATATACAATAGAATTCATTAGAGGCTTGAAATCAATAGCAGAACTCCCACTGACAATAAGAGCAGAGACTGGGCTCCAAGAGGAAGTAATAATCCCTCACTGATTCCAAGAGGAATCAGTCTAGTCCCTGACTATAGGCTCTCCCAGGGCTGCACTACCCAGGGAAAGCACTGGGAGACATTCTGGTTCAAGGAGGAGCTTCCAGATACGCAGAGTCAGAGCATCTCCTGTTACCCCCCTTCATCACTGATTTCCAATGGCTGGTGTGTAGTACAGGGCAGACACAACCTCACTTCCTTCCAGTCCCTTCTGGGGTGCCAGGCATCTTTAGAGAAACAGAGACTGAGCAATCACAGTGATCCCTGAAGACAGGGACTGAAAAGTCTTCATATGTGGACTGCCAAGGGGTAAGCATGACTCCTCTTATCCTGCACTGCAAACCCGGGTAAGCATTAGGCAGAATCTTAATGACAAGCAAGCATAAAGAATGACATAGGATTAATATCCTGAGTCTTTTAGTAGTTCTACCAAAAGAAAGGATGCAAGGACACAAAGCCTTAGACTTCAGTCCCAGAAATTTTATGGATTGACATTTAAAGGAATGCATCAACATGAAATCTAGTCAGTTTAACAAAAAGTGAGTTCAGAGGCACTACACCCATCCGAGTTCTCCTGCTAATGTAGGTGGTTTTGCAATCAGATCTTCTTTCCTTTTATTTTATTTTCCAGAGTGTTCCCCCCACTCCACCTGCTCTGCTGCCACGTGGAAGACTCCCAGAAACAAAAGGGAAAATGACTAAGACTCAGATTAAATAAGTCGAGTTGATTTCAGAGGGACTCCATTGGGGCTTAAATAATAGTGCAGCAGGACCAGTGGCACTGGCTGTTCACATAGAGTGAGGATATGTTAATATTCCAAAGCTAAAACAAACAGGACAAAAAGAGAGAAACATGCATTTAAATACAATCTCATCTTTCAGTCACAACAACCTTAAAAGTGTTACTCATAACTAAAGGAGGCAAAACTATTACATGATTAATAAACTGTAGGCTGTTTTTTGTCCCTCTAGATTTTTATTGCATCATCATCATCATGTGATGAGAACCTGTAGTTGTAATAAATGTATTCATCTGGCTCACCTTATGGCCATTTTATAATAAATCCCAATTTGTGAGTCGTCTATTTATTTATTTTTAAATCAAAGGTATTGCATATAGCTACTGCCTTTGTATCTTTGCATGTCTAGCTGTACATGTTGTTGAAGAATTCAGGTACTTCCGGCCAAATTTTACTCTGGCTACCATAGCAACATCAGGGCTCCCTTCCTCCCCTGAATCCTGCTGCTGGCTACTAGCATCCTGGGTAGCAGTGAGGGAGTAGGTGTCACAGAGCTGCTAAATCCCACCCCTTCCTGTTGGTATCCAGGAAGTGGGTGGGCAGAGCCTTGGCTCTGCATCCTCAATGTGCCAGGCAACATACGCTGGCTTGGGTACAGACTGGGTGCAGTTTACTGACTCCCCAGCATAGCAGCACAAGCGGGAGGGAGACTATGAGAATGAGTCAGAATCTCCTTCCTGGGCTGCTGCTGAGGCAGCGCTAAGATGCACTGCACCTTACTCGAGCCTGGTGGTAAAGTCACGGTTGAGCATTTAATGAAATAAAATATGACATTAAGTTTATTAGATTAGGAGACTGTGAGCTTCACAGAAAATAAAATGAGCTATCTGAAATGTAAGATTATATTATATTATACATGCCAGAGTGTGTGTGTCAGTCTGTGTATGAGACAGAGATATTACTGTCATCCTTCACCTCCGTTCCACTAACTCAAATGGATTTTAAAACAACAGATTTAATTAAAAAAAAAAGTAATTTAACAAAGGTTTGTAAACAAAAGCAAAGGAACTGAAATAATATCACAGCTTTTTAGCAACTCTTTTAAGCTACCCTCTTTTCTTTGGCACTGAATCTGCAATCCTTACTTATTTTGAGTGGTGTCTTATTCTGCAAGTCGTCCCAGGCTCTACTCAGTGTGAATAAAGGCAACTGAATTTGTTTCATCATCATTCTTTGGTTAGTGATGGTTGGATCAAAAGAGACTGGAAAAATGTTTGTGATAGATGGGATTCTTCTAGGAGCATAGATATGGGGTTTATCCCTGGGTTTTCAGCTCTGCCGTGAAGGTTTCTCTCTACAATAACATAGTTTGTGCTAGGAAGCGGTCACAACGCATGAGTTGTTGGAGATTTCTGGGACCCCAACAGGAGTAGGTTTAGCCTCTCATATGAGCTGGGCTCCAATTAGCTGAAACATACAACAGAGCTTTTTTTTTTTTCCTTTCAGTTTTGCAAATCAGTCACAATATGGCAACTCTATAATATTACAGTGAACAACTGTCACTCTACTGCATATCCATCTGATGTAATGATAAAATGGATGTCAATCATTTATACAATAATGAAGTCATTGTTAAAGAATCTTTCCATGGAATCAACATAACCTCTTTGTCTTCACATTTATAGTATTTTGCACACGTGCCCCAGAATGTTCCTTCAGTGTTTATGTAGCAGTAGGAGACCTGCATCCTGTAACAATTGTCTCTCCGTAACTGGTATTGGGGCCTACATTCTTCTCTTAGTCACACAGGTGCTACCCCATTCAAGGGCCATTGAGAGGAGTGGCTAGCCGAGCACCTAATTTTTATGTTGAGAACAGCAATTAAGCGCTCAGACTGGTCCAAGCATTTTGTACCCCATGCTCTTGAGAATAAGGGAGCGTGCATGCTAGGGGGCTTGAGACTTACTTCTAGAAAAGTTGTGGACAACATTTAAACCTTGATCTTGCAAGTCAAAGCATACAGCACAAGGCTGGTGCTTTCCAGGACAAGTCTGAGTCGGGCTAACTATGCACAGGTAAGGCTAGGAACTAGCAGAGTTCCCAGACCAGTGGAAATAAATCTTAAGTCCACGTGTCACCTTGCTGTTATTACTGTTAATAGTGTACACACAACCTGAGGTGAGGACAAAAAATGGCCATGTCTGACAGGACATGGGTGTCACATGCAATCCTCAGCATGGAAATGAGACGTTTTGTTAAATACTTCCCTCTTACTCTTGCTAGTATCTAGGAATTATTTGGCAGCCATGCCACAATGCTAGGATCACATTCTCTGTGTACCCTTCCTGTCCAAGCCCATTACCTATTACTTTACATTTATATGTACAACACTTTGCACCTGTGTTGTGCAGGATCAAGCCCCCTGTATTCAATGTTACTTGTGCCCATTCATAACTTCTGCTCCCATGTGCACTGGAGTACAGCCTTGTGCTCCTTATTACCCATCAAAAAAGGGTTTTCAGTGTCAAGGCATAGATATAACTGTGTTTCTTTAAGTGGAATTTCTTTGGTGTATGTGGTGATGGGCACACCCCTTTTTCACCATAAGCTTTACATGGGGGAGGCAAGCTTCAAAGTTCCCTGTACTTTTTCCCCAAGCAGAGCTTCCTTGAAAGGAGCCTTAGTTTAAATGAAAATTCACACACACAGACACACACACACAAACAAAAACACAAACACAAACACACACTATGGCACTCTAAAACAGAAAGTAGATGATCAGTTTACAAATACACTTCTGAATGTCGCTGGATTTAAAAATTAATAGACATATCTTGTGACGTACACATGAGGGAAGCACATCTTTCCCAAGGACTTCTTCAAGCTCCTGCCTTGAGAGACCCCCTCTCCCTCCAAATATCTGCTCAACCGTAGGTTGGTCCTACTGACTCCATGAACAGTCTGAACAGTGTTCCCCCTTCACACATACTTCTCAAAGGGCTCTCTCCTAAACTAGGCCATATGGCCTTGATTTGACTCTCCATAAAATCAGTGGAGAGACTTCTATTGCTGTCATTGGGAGTTGGATCAGGCACGATACTTGTGGAGTTAAGAATTTCAGATGTAATCCATCCTCAATACCTTCAAGGATCAAGAACTTTATGATGCAGTGATGTGCTATCAGGGCCTGATCCAACTCCACTGAAGTCAATAGAAGTTTTACCATTGACCTCAATGGAAGCACGACTGGGGCCATAGTTAGAATTTTTAATGTTATCTTTGAATAGGTGAATACATTTAAAACTACAGCACAGGGGCTGCATTTCTTACCTAGGCAAGACTCCCTATCGACTTCAGGCCCTTTATTTCTGAACACAAGTTACAATACAGCAAATAAAATTGTCAAACTATCCCTCCTCCACAAAAGAGAAAACACACAATTTAATTTAGCTTAAGTGTGTTTTCATATATCATTTTGAAAAGCAATTGTTGGGTCTCATATTAAAAGTTTAAGGCTTTTTCCCCCTTTGTGAATCTGTACTGCTACAAGCACAGGGTTTAAAGAATCATTAATCCATATTCCATTAGTGTGGTGTAGCAGACTCCTTACTTTTCGAAAATGTGTTCAATTTAAGAGACAACTAGCATGTCAAGAAAAAAAGGAACAAATTTGAAATGTTAATGATGTATAACAAAGCAAGTATTTGGGGGCATATATTAGCACTTTCATCATAATTAGTTTGTAACCTAATACATATTTCAGGGATAAATTGCTGACCCTTTCTGACCTCCACAGGAGGCTGAATAGCTACTTCAGAGTTTAATCTGCAGTGAAAAAGCTAGAGAAGAATAATTTAGCCCTTGAAATAAGAACGAACATCTTTTAATGATGCCCCTGGATTCAGAATTTAACCCTTGCACTTAAAAGCGAGTATTAGTCTCAAAAGGGCTGGCAATAACTTAGCTCAGAGTCACAAATAAGAATGAGATAACAAACAGCATAAATACAGAGCAGCCCAGAAAAAAATGGATTGTTCATTTTAAAGGCAAAGCAGAGAAAGGTGCTGGCTGGTAAAACAACTGAGTCTTGGACTCTATAACAAAATGGCTTTCCACAGCTAAAAATGTCATAACACGTAATGGTAACAATGCTTGAGAGACCACAGTTGAATTGCTGGAGCTGCAGGTAGGTCAGAGATTGCAAGTGCAATAATAGCAAATTTCTAGGTCTCCAAATGCCAGACAAAAGGGTTAAATTCAGGGTAAATGACCCTGGTAAAAGGAAAAAATCCAGAGAGAGGAATTGAGGGCAAATGGACCTTACCGAGACACTTCAAGCTGCTAAAATGGATTCTTGCTAGGAAATATTTTTAGATTATTCCATAAAAAACCTACAGAGGGCAATTCAAAAATGATAATGTCAGAAAAAAGTATAAGGGAAAGAGGTTATGTGCTCTGAATTAGCTAGGACTTCCAGTTCCTGCAACAAGTGCCTCTTATTGTTGATTTCATTGTATTAAATTGCACTGGTACATCCTCATATCTTGGAATGTCAGTGTTAAAAAACATGCATTATTAAAACAGATTCACACTTCTCAGAGGCAGAGCTTGTGTAATAAAATTAAAACGACAGTGGGTATTTCAGAATTCATCCAGTTCTGGTTGCAATCTCTTTGATCATATAACTCGGAATGACTTACTGTTTTGCTGAAGAGCGGAGTCAGACTTAACAAATGCTTGTTATTCTCCCCATCACCAATCCAAGTGTTCCTAACATGATTAAAATCTAATTGATCTAAATTTGAGCAATTTATTTATCCAAACACTCATCCATCACCATCTTAAGTGCTAAGAAACAAAATTCGCTTCTTAAAGCAACCTTCTTAATTAAGAATCAGTCAAGCCTATCTTATGCTTGGTCATCTATCAAAACTCCAAGTACAGTCCAGATTTATTATTGTCAAGAAAGATCAACCAATTAATTATAAATGTAATAGACATTAAGGTTCCATGTTTGAAAATAAATATGAAACGTTATGATTGGTTGTTTTTTTTTAAACACAGCATTGTTTTTGTGATTACCAGCTAATGGTCAATTGATTCAAAATGGGTTACTGAATAAAGTGACATAACCTGCTCCCATTCAAGTAGTCAGTGGGAGTCTGACAATTGATTTTGATGGGAGCAGGACCTTGCCTTATATCACTGAACCCTTAACTTAGTACACCTGCTCTCACCCTCTAGGTAGCTAGATGTTGAGATCATTATTGACTTTCATAAATGATATGATTACAGCACAAGCTGTTTTCAAGTGCTTAGCTATGAATAATGACATTGCAAAGGCTTAGCCTGATGGATATTCAAAGTCCTTGATTTGTAAGATTTGGGATGCTGTGAAGCATGTGATATGCAGAGAAGCAGGCCCAAAACAATATTTATGAAACAATCCCCCTGATATTCTGAAATGTAACGTTATTAGATGAGTTTTGAGGAAGCTGTTCATTAGCGCTCTACAGTGAAAGAGCATCTTCAGTCATGGAAAAACACAAGCAGATCATAAGAAAAACTGATAATATGTTGCCAAGTATCAGGGGGTAGCCGTGTTAGTCTGTATCTACAAAAACAACAAGGAGTCTGGTGGCACCTTAAAGACTAACAGATTTATTTGGGCATAAGCTTTCGTGGGTAAAAACCTCGCATCCGAAGAAGTGAGGTTTTTACCCACAAAAGCTTATGCTCAAATAAATCTGTCTTTAAGGTGCCACCAGACTCCTTGCTGTTTTGATAATATGTTGTGAACTACTCTGGGAGAGGGAAGACTTTAGCTTCCCACACTTCTATTTCTTATTACAAATCACCTTTTTGAATACAGCGCATCTGACATAAAAGCTTTTATGGCATCTTACCCCTCTTACTTGCGTAATAGGATCACATTAATTGTAGATATTAGCCAGTCCATTAAACATATTGCATTATATTAAAAGTCTAGCTTTCCCTTAACATGAAAATTATACTTAAGAAATAAGGCTTCTCAAGGTATGTCTACACAGCAAGTAGACACAGAAAGTAGCAAGGCCCCACTGCTGGCCCATGACAGCTGACTTGGACTCTCCAGGCTTGGGCTGCAGGGCTGTTTCATTGCCGGGTAGACTTTTGGGCTGGAGCTCGAGCTCTGGTAGCCTTCCACTTTGCAGGGTCCTAGAGCCTGGGGCTCAGCCCAAGCCAGGAAGCCTACACAGCAACGAAACAGCCCCTCAAGCTCAAGTTGGCTGGCATGGGCCAGCTGCGGGTGTCTAGTTGCTGTGTAGACATACCTTCAGAGCTTACAGGTATGAAGGAGGAGGGACTTGCCCTCAGTGCTATTATGCCAGCTAGCCAAGGGGGCTGGCCATGACTCTTTATAATCCGGGGTCTTCCTTTTAAAGGACCCTCATCCTGCACTCTATGAAGTCAAATGCAGAATTCTTACTGGCTTCAAACGATGCAGGTTCAAGCCCATAAAAGCCTGTTTAGCTCTCCTCATTCATGAAGGTGTGTCGAAAGTGCTGAATAGGCTTTAAATAAATATCAAGCAGCCTTTAAAAAAAACAACAACTTTGGTGTTTCTAAAATGATCAAATAAATCAATCTACATGATACATAAACAGCACATATAAAGAACTTAGCATTGTACACCATCTTTACATTCATTTCAATATTGTGTATATATACACCTACACACAGTGTCAGTATAACCCACACACCTCCTTGGTGTGGTGTTCTATCCTATGTAGTGGCACCGAGGCCACTTAGAGATTAATGGGTCTGCTCGGCAGCCTTAGCGAAGGGCCATGTGGCTTTTAGCTCATGGTATAGAGGCTCCTTCATTTAGCTCCAGAGGTCCAGGGTCTGTCAGTATTACAGGTGGGACAGAACACCACACCCAGGAGGTGTGTGGGTTACATTAGCACTTAAAAACTCTGTCAGAGATGTACCTCCCACTGGATATTGTATCACAGGTGTGATAAAAATTGCCATTACGGAACTGCTGCTTCTGAAGGACATATCCATTTGGGCACTTTTGAAGCTTTAAAATCTTTGTTTTCCATTGGAGGGAAAAATCATATTTGAGCATTTCTATTATTCACTTGTAAAAAGTGTTAGTAGTATGTTTCCTATAGCCACGTACTCGCACTTCCACTGTCTCTCATAGATAGGCAAATATACACATTATGTGCTGTACGCCCATTTAGTTAAATAGTCACAAAATAGAACATTTCCAATCTTCACTCAGATTTAGTCAAGATAATTTCTAAACAAAACAAGCAACTCAGCAAAGAATAATGAATAACAAATTAGATGAGTTTTTTATAAAAAAAAAAAGACAGCCATCATCTTACCATTTTTCCAGCATTATATCGCAAGAATTCAGTATTTGCTAAGGGTTATAATTGCTACTTACAAGCAAACTGAAGTTTTGCCTCTCTGCTAACAATGGTTCCAAATGAGTTTGTTGCTATGCACTGGTACATTCCAATATCTTGGGTTTTATTGGGATTATTGATCAACAAACTGCCTCCCACTACACTGTAGCGGTAATCCATACCGACGTCAACACTGGTTCCATTTAACTTCCACCTAAAGTATAAAAATTCCAGGAGTTTAATTCTGCTAACATTAACCAATACTTCTGTACATTTCTAAAGCAACATGCAGTAAATACAGAAAACATTCAAACCCATTTGATTTCTTATTTTTAAACCCAGCTTGAAAATGCATGTTTCCTGCACAGCATCGAAACGTTCTAATATTTCACTTACAGAGCAACATCCTTAACATATATTTCAGTCACTGATTTGATTAATGTTCTTATTGTTTCGGCTGTTGTTACTGATGTTGTTAGTCTTTGAAATTAATCATTTTGCAAGGGGAAGCCCCAGAAACAGAATTTTTGAACCACTCAATTCCATAGTGGCTTTTTTTCCTTTTCTGCCTTAGTTGTTTGTTTGCTTTTAAATTTAAGAAAACTCACTCACAGCAGATGTTTTAACAAACTGGGGCATCAAGATTTTCTAACAAAACATTCCCCCAATTACAACTGCCATCTCTGGCAGCCCATGATGGAACATATAAAGGATTAGATCCTCAGAGCAGTTCCCTGTATTGGAACCTATGGGGAAGGAATTTGAATATATTTGCATGAGTGAATCAACATATTCTACTGCATTAAATGCTAAGTATTGCCAGAAGACAGCAACAGGATTGGGGTCTTATGATTGTAATCGGTTTCAAAGTGGCATTTACACTAGAGAGCAAAATGAGGGGGAAAACAAGAAGGGAGACACCAGGTTAAATTGGTTAAAACAACCAGATTAATTCTATGTAATAATAACAGCACCACTATAATGGCATATTTTCATATATATAGCTTCTTTCATCCAAGGTTTTCAAAGCACTTTATAAAGCTAGGAACTGTAAGTAGCATTACTGAAATTGTACAAATTTTTAAGATAGTTAAGCACATAGAGTTTAAGGGACAGATTTTCAGTTCTGCATGTAGATAATTTGCGGTGAAATTATAATGATTGTGCACAGAAAGTTCGACATCACACTGCTTATTTGCACTCAGCGCTACTGTGCCATTTTTGTGGAAAAAAGAGGGCGTAAGGACCAGAGTTTTCAACGTATTAAAGTTCAGGGGATTTTAGGTAGATTCAATGTATTGCAATAAAGATTTTAATCCCAAATGTCTCATTTAATGTGTCAAAGCAACTCTTAGGAAGCCTTAGCAATATATGAATAGGATTCAAATTAACTAAATTATTGTGTTTGGGGTGTTTCATGGATTTTAAAAGTGCTAAGCAAGGGTAAACTATTGTATCAATTCAAAATCAAAACATACCAGCAAATAAAGATACATCACATCCCAAATTCTGAAAGAGCTTCTCTGTGTGGGATGCATGCATACATGTGTCTTGGAGAGACATAATCATGGAGAGGGCATGCTAAAGAATAGAAAAATATGTAACAAACCTGATAGTTGGTTTAGGATTTCCCTTTACTTCACAGCTCAACTTCACTTTCTTTTCCTCAGAATCCAGTGGAAAAATCACATTGTTTGGTTCCTGAATGAAAACTGGCCCATGCAGCGTGTTGTCATCTGTGTTACATGGAACAAAAATATGACAGGTATTGTACAGTATCTTAATATTACAAATATAAAGAAAAGTATTAGAGAAAGGTGCATCTGGTATATCATTCACCTTAGAAATGACCAACAACAACTCTTTTACTGGGAAAAGAAGCCAAAAGATTTATTCTCCAATTATACAATCTCTTATACTGCTATCTTCACACTGACTGTTGGACTTTCACTAGAGAGAACATAAACATAACCAACTGACAGATTTGAATTTCATATTGGCCCAAGTTCTGCAATTGATTGTGAACAGGCCCATCCCCCAGGCCCAAACATACTTCTATTAAAATTAGAACTTATTATTCTTGTGTGTATGGTTTACATAATTTGATGTAGACATTATCTTTACGAAACATTTTATTCTGAAACCATTTTAAATGCAATATTTAAAATAATGTGAGATGTAGGTTCATAGGTATTTACAGGGTCTGATAAAATCCTGCATGATAATTGGGTACTGTTAACCCACTGTGTACTGAAACCCCTTTGTACTGAAAGAGTTCACTGAAATACTGGCATTTCTAAGGGGTTCTTTGGCCACACAGTATTTTAAAATACTTTTCATATTATCAGATCCTTGACATAGACACTGTCTCTATTTATTTTTTGTCTTGTACAGTTCCTAGCACACAGTTGCCACTTGATGTAGCCTTATTTATGGTATTATCATCATCAACTATTATGATATTTTCATCATTATCATCATAGCATTCAACAATTACCATAAGAGCATTTTGTATCATGTACCTGGTACACGATACAGCAGTGAAGGAGTTAAGTGCTTCTTTCTATGGTCCTGATCCTGCAATGAACTCCACATGGACAGATGGGCAGACCTCTTCACCCATAGTAAGGGCATCTCTACACTTAAAATGCTAAAGTGGCACAGCTGCACCACTTCAGTGTAGACACTAACTACACTGATGGGAGAGATTCTCCCATAGATATAGGTAATCCACCTCCCTGAAAGGTGATAGCTCATTCGACAGGAGAATTCTTTCATTGACCTAGCGCTGTCTATATGAGGGATTAGATCAGTTTAACTATGCTGCTCAGGGGTGTGGATTTTTCACACCTCTGAGGCTACGTCTTCACTACGGGGATGGGGGGTCGATTTAAGATACGCAGTTACACGAATAGCATACCTGAATTCGACGTATCCGAGCCGACTTACCCCACTGTGAGGACGGCAGCAAATCGACCGCCGCGGCTCCCCCGCCGACGGCGCTTACTCCTACCTGCGTTGGTGGAGTACAAGTGTCGATTCGGGGATCGATTGTCGCGTCCTGACGAGACGCGATAATTCGATCCCTGAGAGATCGATTTCTACCCGCTGATTCAGGCGGGTAGTGAAGACGTAGCCTGAGTGAGGTAGTTAAATCGACTTAATTTTCTAGTGTAGACCAGGCCAAAGTTTATTGCAGAAAGAGCGCTTGTATGTTTAGCTACTCAGAAATACTCAGGGCAAATGGACTCTGAACTTCTCAGAAATAAAAGTGTGGTTTCCCTTCTGCCCCCTTTCCCCCCCACCCTGAAATGAAAACTAAAAATGTCCTAAATTGGTGTACAAGAGTGAAGCTATTTTAGGAAAATATCTTGATATGAAATGCAAATAATGCTGTAGCCTCTTAATATTCTACAGTAATTTAGGGAGGGAAAGTATGGATGAAAACCTAGCTAGGGTTGTATTTATTATACCCTCCTTGCTATTATCTTCTATTAATCCTTTCATTCCGCCCGGCCCTCCTTCTTCCTATTAGCTAACCTTCTCCATATTTATTTTAACCTTTATTATGCATGGAGCTAAAGGTGAGCATTGCTAAGAGATATAGGTAAACTGGTTCAATGAAAATAAAAAAGCAACCCAAACCTTCAGCCAAACATTGACTACTAGACCTTTCAGAAGATAAAAAGTTCAGTTAACTTTTCATCTCCCGCCTTCTGCTTTCAGGCTTTCTGTGCCTCCTAGACTAAAATTGGCAGCAGAATTTAAATTGTATGAGGGAGACAATGCAGGTGGCACTTCTGACCTAAGGTCTACTTGAAAGTATAAAAGAAAAAAACTCACAAAAAAGTTATCACAAGATTTCTGGTCCAATTACCTTACCTAAGAGCTTTGATGGATAAGCCTGTATAGAAACTGGAAAAGCACCTGAATTTTGCATGTTTATCTGAACCACACAATGTCCTGATTTCATAGTTAGTGTCTGAGTTAAAAATCTATCAATATATTGTTGGACTCATTGTTACCCACAATTCCTTCTACTGTTTTCTAGGAGTTATGTTAGATATAGCTGATAGGAAACACCAAATATGGCTTGTGTTTCTCACAAACGTAAAGAACAGTAATTACTAAATCAGGCCACAAAGGTATTTTAAAACTATTAATTAGGGCAAACTCCCATTGTGATCTAACTGGACTTTTTAAAACGTTGTAAAGGACTCATATTTTTACAATTATTCAGACAATTTCTGAGCTTCTTAAATTCTTATGATATGTTAATAGGAATTTCTTGTGGGATCACCCGCATTGTGTCATAATTAAACATAAAACAGTATTTCAAAAAGTAGTACCAATGTTGTTTATTTTTTATATATATATATACACATACATATACATACACGCAGTTTGTATTATAACATAAATTCATTACCATCACAGTTCATGTTTCTGAGTGATTTGATATTATCTTTAGAATAAAACTGTACACAGCATAAAGCATAAACTCTGATTTTTTTTCCTCTCAAAAATAATTTGTGTTTTCATCAACCAGTTATTGTTTTTTTAAAATGTTGTTATTCAGTATCATAAATATTGGTTGCTTGCTAGATGTCACAAGGCCCAATCAGACTCCATTTGAAGTCAGAGAGACTTTTCATTGACCTTAAAAGGAGTTTGATCTCTCCATCTGTAAAATTTCTGGAATAGGTCCTAATGCTAGAACACAATCTACATGTCAATAGGGATCTGCACAGGCCACTACTCTTGCACAAGAACCTGGAGAGCTCTTGTTGCATCGACAAATAAAAAGAAAAGAAAAGAAGGTAACCGAACCTAACCTAAACTCCGTATTCCACAAATGAGAAGTGAGGTAGACTCTGTTTACACACGTTTGCTCTCAACTACACTACTGATTGTGACCTAAGTATGGATTTAATTTGAAGCCTCCTAAAAGGCGCCAATCCCCTAATTAAGGATAAGGATTCTTAACTCAATTAACCATTTAAATTTTACATGAGGTTAGGTGATCAGTCTTCCTGGTATTACCCCTTGATCTTGTTCTGGCTCCCTACTGCCTCCTCAATGAACTCTCAGGAGAATTGGGCCTGGTCCACACTAACCCCCCACTTCGAACTAAGATACGCAACTTCAGCTATGTGAATAACGTAGCTGAAGTCAAAGTACCTTAGTTCGAACTTACCGCAGGCAGGCTCCCCCGTCGACTCCGCGAACTCCTCTCGCTGAGCTGGAGTACCAACGTCGACGGCGACCACTTCCGGGATCGATCCGGGATTAATTTATCGCATCTAGACAAGACGCGATAAATCGATCCCAGAAGATCGATTGCTTACCGCCGGACCCGGAGGTAGGTATAGACGTACCCTTGGAGAGGGTGGGAGAAAGGGAGTCACATAGAAGAGTGACAACGACGCTGGAAATGAGCAGAGGGGCTATAATCCTGTGATATAATACTCCGAAGCAATCAGATGTGAGGAAGATGCGTCTCAATGGATCCATTGCACTCATGGTCAGGCAGCTGGGAGAGCGTAGAGCTGGTGGGGGTAACCTATGATTCTAGCATATATTCAGGGACTCTACTGAATTGTTTTGAGGGGTGTCAGAAGAACCATAGCAAGTACCTCAGAAAGAAAACTCTGCTTCTGTTATGTAATGATTTGAGAGAGAGACTGCACAAAGATTATCAAGGAGCTACCTTTCCCAAATCTCCTCTCCTCAACACAAAAGGGGATGCTCTAAGGAAAGACCTGTTGTATTTATCTTTATTTTTAAATACATACTAAATATGTCTGACTGATTCATATATTATTCAAAACACATTTCACATAATCTCTACCTTCAGTTATAGCTGTGAGCAGCTCCCTGTTGCTGGCAGAAAAAGAAAGATAATAACAACAACTAATAATCACCACCTCACCTCAGGGTGAAATTGGGATGTCCTTACTCACTTCTGATATGCATAGGTACTTTATGCCTTGAGTAGCTGACTAGGCTTCAAAGGGACTACTTAAGGGGTAAAGAATGCAGCATTGGGAAGGCAATTGAAATCTGGCCCATAGGGATTATAGCTTCAACTTTTATACTGTTTGGATTTAAAACAAAAATTAAATGACATTTTAATTTCTCCAATGTTCCAAATTGTCAAAAACAGAAATGAGCATTAACAAATAACTAATTTCAATAGATGTGTTGTCCTGATGCTCAGATACTACGGTGATGGGTGCCTAGAAATATCATAGACAGACCGATTGGTCATGCTGGAATAGGGATAAGACAAACTATCCCCTCATTAGTCAGTGAACCATGCTGACGCAGATATGTACTGTATCGACTACATTATCTATGTTACACCACATCGAGGTACTTGAGTCACACTGTGTGATTGTTTCACATTATTTCAAGTGTGGTATGTCAGTTTACATTGCATCACATCATACTAAAGGTCACAGGATCACAAGAAAATATATCTCATGTTTAAAAGGGGAGGGTTGCCGTTAAGCTCAGATACTCAAACTAATAAAAAAGGCACACGGCAAACTTGTTTCTTTATTGCTGGTCTTTGGCAGACATATGATGGCTGACGCCAAAGTGTAATTTTTAAGGCTGTTTTAAGTGGCTTATTTCTACAGAGGAAGCAAGTTATCTAAAGTGCCTATATACAAATGCAAGAAGCCTGGGAAGAACTGGAAGTCCTGGCACAGTCAAGGAACTATGATGTCATTGGAATAACAGAGACTTGGTGGGATAACTCACATGACTGGAGTACTGTCATGGATGGATATAAACTGTTCAGGAAGGACAGGCAGGGCAGAAAAGGTGGGGGAGTTGCATTGTATGTAAGAGAGGAGTATGACTGCTCAGAGCTCCGGTATGAAACTGCAGAAAAACCTGAGAGTCTCTGGATTAAGTTTAGAAGCATGAGCAACAAGGGTGATGTCGTGGTGGGAGTCTGCTACAGACCACCAGACCAGGGGGATGAGGTGGACGAGGCTTTCTTCCGGCAACTAGCAGAAGTTACTAGATCACAGGCCCAGGTTCTCATGGGGGACTTTAATCACCCTGATATCTGCTGGGAGAGCAATACAGCAGTGCACAGACAATCCAGGAAGTTTTTGGAAAGTGTAGGGGACAATTTCCTGGTGCAAGTGCTGGAGGAACCAACTAGGTGCAGAGCTCTTCTAGACCTGCTGCTCACAAACTGGGAAGAATTAGTAGGGGAAGCAAAAGTGGATGGGAACCTGGGAGGCAGTGACCATGAGATGGTCGAGTTCAGGATCCTGACACATGGAAGAAAGGAGAGCAGCAGAATATGGACCCTGGACTTCAGAAAAGCAGACTTTGACTCCCTCAGGGAACTGATGGGCAGGATCCTCTGGGAGAATAACATGAGGGGGAAAGGAGTCCAGGAGAGCTGGCTGTATTTTAAAGAATCCTTATTGAGGTTGCAGGAAAAAAAATCCCAATGTGTAGAAAGAACAGTAAATATGGCAGGTGACCAGCTTGGCTTAACAGTGAAATCCTTGCTGATCTTAAACGCAAAGAAGAAGCTTACAAGAAGTGGAAGATTGGACAAATGTCCACAGAGGAGTATAAAAATATTGCTCAGACATGCAGGAGTGAAATCAGGAAGGCCAAATCACACTTGGAGTTGCAGCTAGCAAGAGATGTTAAGAGTAACAAGAAGAGTTTCTTCAGGTATGTTAGCAACAAGAAGAAAGTCAAGGAAAGTGTGGGCCCCTTACTGAATGAGGGAGGCAACCTAGTAACAGAGGATGTGGAAAAAGCTAATGTACTCAATGATTTTTTTGCCTCTGTCTTCACGAACAAGGTCAGCTCCCAGACTGCTGCACTGGGCAGCACAGTATAGGGATAAGGTGACCAGCCTTCTGTGGAAAAAGAAGTGGTTCGGGACTATTTAGAAAAACTGGATGAGCACAAGTCCATGGAGCCGGATGCGCTGCATCTGAGGGTGCTAAAGGAGTTGGCAGATGTGATTGCAGAGCCATTGGCCATTATCTTTGAAAAGTCATGGCGATCGGGGGAGATCCCGGATGACTGGAAAAAGGCTAATGTAGCGCCCATCTTTAAAAAAGGGAAGAAGGAGGATCTGGGGAACTACAGGCCAGTCAGCCTTACCTCAGTCCCTGGAAAAATCATGGAGCAGGTCCTCAAGAAATCAATTCTGAAGCACTTAGAGGAGAGGAAAGTGATCAGGAATAGTTAGCATGGATTCACCAAGGGCAAGTCATGCCTGACTAACCTAACTGCCTTCTATGAGGAGATAACTGGGTCTGTGGATGAGGGGAAAGCAGTGGATGTGTTATTCCTTGATGTTAGCAAAGCTTTTGATACAGTCTCTCACAGTATTCTTGCCAGCAAGTTAAAGAAGTATGGGCTGGATGAATGGACTATAAGGTGGAAAGAAAGCTGGCTAGATCGTCGGGCTCAACGAGTAGTGGTCAATGGCTCCATATCTAGTTGGCAGCTGGTTTCAAGTGGAGTGCCCCAGGGGTCGGTCCTGGGGCCGGTTTTGTTCAATATCTTCATTAATGATCTGGAGGATGGTGTGGACTGCACTCTCAGCAAGTTTGCAGATGACACTAAACTGGGAGGAGTGGTAGATACGCTGGAGGGTAGGGACAGGATACAGAGGGACCTAGACAAATTAGAGGATTGGGCCAAAAGAAACCCGATGAGGTTCAACAAGGACAAGTGCAGAGTCCTGCACTTAGGAAGGAAGAATCCCATGGACTGTTACAGACTAGGGACCGAATGGCTAGGAAGCAGTTCTGCAGAAAAGGACCTAGGGGTTACAGTGGACGAGAAGCTGGATATGAGTCAACTGTGTGCCCTTGTTGCCAAGAAGGCTAACGGCATTCTGGGCTGTATAAGTAGGGGCATTGCCAGCAGATCAAGGGTCGTGATCGTTGCCCTCTATTCGACATTGGTGAGGCCTCATCTGGAGTACTGTGTCTAGTTTTGGGCCCCACACTACAAGAAGGATGTGGAAAAGTTGGAAAGAGTCCAGCGGAGGGCAACAAAAATGATTGGGGGCTGGAGCACATGACTTATGAGGAGAGGCTGAGGGAACTGGGATTGTTTAGTCTGCAGAAGAGAAGAATGAGGGGGGATTTGATAGCTGCTTTCAACTACCTGAAAGGGGGTTCCAAAGAGGATGGATCTAGACTGTTCTCAGTGGTACCTGATGACAGAACAAGGAGTAATGGTCTCAAGTTGCAGTTGGGGAGGTTTAGGTTGGATATTAGGGAAAACTTTTTCACTAGGAGGGTGGTGAAGCACTGGAATGGGTTACCTAAGGAGGTGGTGGAATCTCCTTCCTTAGAGGTGTTTAAGGTCAGGCTTGACAAAGCCCTGGCTGGGATGATTTAGTTGGGAATTGGTCCTGCTTTGAGCAGGGGGTTGGACTAGATGACCTCCTGAGGTCCCTTCCAACCCTGATATTCTATGATTCTATGTGGTTCTGGTATGAAAGGTGGAGCAAGTAAACACAGTGTGCCATAAATACCTCACTCTGTGCTCGGCTCGAGAGGGACCATGGAAGAAGATTAGTTACTGCATGGACCTGATTGCAGGACTGGCGCCTAAAGAATTTGCTCTTTCATCCTCCGCCAGTGCACCAATTTTGACAAGCAGATGAGACACCAGTTTTCAAGCTTCAGCCATACTGGTTCATAAAATGTCTTCAGACATTTGATTTGGCACTGTATTTCTAAGAAATAAGTGCAACCTATTTACATCATTTTCAAGCACTGTACTGGGTAGTAAGAAAACTAGTTACAACACACAAAAGATACAGAATTCAAAGGTAGATATGGCCTCAGTTAGGTAAAATAATTTTGTTAATTGATTTAATTAATTTGTATCAAACCCATAGGAGCCAAGAACAAAATGACATCAAGTATAAGTTGATGACAGATCATTAGATCAAGTTGCTTTCCACATATTAAAATACATGCACTTGACACCTTTTAACATTTGTCTTTTACCCTCCCCACCAACTCCACCCCTCCACCAACAACTTTTCTGCTACCTAACAACAACAGGCACAGCTAAAAATACTACTTGGCTTTCAAAAGAGAAAATTGCATTGGTTGAGGAAAATAAATGAGAAATTCTGGGAGCAGCTGTCAGCATAAAAGTAGAACAAAAGAGGGAGAGAAAAATTACAACAATGCACAATTAAATTTATTTCTCAAATGTATTTCTGAGTGGCTATTCTTCCTTCTTCATTCTCTTCCTAATTACTGCCTGTGCAAAGCCAAGATAAGCAAGTCCAAACTGTTTAGTCTATAGCCCACACAGTCTTGTTGCCACAATCCAATGTATTATTGAAACCAGGACATGATTGTATCTGATAACAAATGAGCTACGCTGATTTATACCAGATGAGGATCTGGGCCAAAGAACTCTAAATACTCAGCAATTAATAAACAGAACAAAATTGCTGTCTAGTCTCTTGTATGTGGAAAACTATTATTTGCACCATAAATGATAGTCTTGATTAAATTACAATATTGCTGGATAAAAAATGAATTTAATATATACAGTATCTAGTATATCATGAGGCAAATACATTTTACTTTACTATAATATGTCATTTTGTGGGAAGAGGTTTGTTATACGATGCTTGTTATTGTAAAATAGGCAATAGCATTTAAATTCACCACAAAAATGATGAATATTTATATTGCAGTAATGACAAGAGATCTCAATCATGGATTTGAGACCCATTGGGCTAGTCGCTGTAAAAACATACACCCAAAAGATGCTCCTTGCACCAAAAGACTTACTTATCTAAATATATGTTTACTTGATGCAATGGTTAAAATAAGGATACACCTCTAACCCGATATAACGCTGTCCTCGGGAGCCAAAAAATCTTACCACTTTATAGGTGAAACTGCGTTATATCAAACTTGCTTTGATCCGCAGGAGTGCACAGCTCCCCCCTCCCCCCCCGGAGCACTGCTTTACCACGTTATATCTGAATTCGCGTTATATCGAGTCGTGTTATATCGGGGTAGAGGTGTAATGATAAAGATAGTATTAGTTTTTATAGATCTATCTATCTATCTATCTATATATTGATAGGGGCCATGGCTGAAAGATTGATAGATGGATAGATCTGTAAAGACTAAAAGACCACACCGTAGGTATCATTAAAATAATATGAAATATCATTAGTGGCCATGGGCCATGATTTACCAACTGAAAGCCTTGACATCAATGGAAGTCCTTCTATTGAGTTCAGTGAGCTTTACATCTGGCCCTAAATGGGGAGAATATTTATATGATTATTTTAATTATACTTTCTTTTCCTCCTATAAAATGATGATTCGATGTACCTACGTTTATAAAGATCTACTACCACATGATTCATGGTGCTCTCTTTGATCCTTTACTTTCCAACATCTACTGTCTGGTCTGTGTTCGTCTTAACAGATCTATTACTTTTCTGTGAAAGCACAAGAAATACCCTTCATGCGTAAGCTATGCTTTCTGTTTATGTATTTTCACAATAATAGATTCCTTTTGAATTGCATCTGTTACTCAAGACAGAGACAGCTGACTCAAAATGAACATGGAGCAAGCTTAAACTTAAGGCCAGTTGCAAACAGTGATTCACCTCCAAAAGGCATCTTTTCTTCTATCAGCAAAAATAGACAGAAGCAAAGATCAAGGTTTCGACTCCTTTGAAAAGAGCATGCTTTTCTATGCTCATGAGGCTTTCATCCAACACACACAAAATTACATTGAATTTTAGGAGAAAAACTATCTTTTAAACACAGTAGTATAGGAACTGCCAGGCTGCATTTAGTCCAGTATCGTATCTTTGACAGTGTCCAGCAATAAATACTGCAGAGGAAAGTCCCTTGCTGTTCTATTTCTATTGGGGCTGGACAGCTGTGGATCAGTGAGCAGCAACTGGCCCCCTGCAGCCACATTGTCTACTAAGTCCAAGCACAGCTCAGATATAGTTGAGAATCAGGTCCTAGGTACACAGTGGACATAGGAAAGTATCTACATTTTCACCCTTCATGTCTAGGTTCCAACACACTCGCTGGGCACTGCAGGAGAGCCCAGTCCTGAGCCACTGTCTATATTATGTATGTTCCATAGATACACAGAAGCCATGGTTTTCTTGGGCTGTCAACCCATCAACTTTCAGAAACTCTAAATTCACTATACAAATGTAAGCAGAGTCAGGATGAGCATCTTGTGGTGAATTATGGCGACTGTGGAAAAGAACTCCAGGGGCTGATCTTGTTTGCATAGGCACACCTACCCACCTGGCATCAGACAACAGCAACTGAAAGTGGTTACTTTGGCTGGTGTGGGATCCCCAGTTTCTCTGTTATTGGGGCAGGAAGAATAAAGTTTTGTTACCCTGATTCTGTGAATCAAGGCCAGTGGAACTGTTGTATGACAGAAGGACTCACCATTAACTAAGTAGCACTTGCTTGACAAGAGGCATGGGTTACAAAACCTAGTGAATTGAGAGAGGATGGGGACAGGTATTTATACCTGATGGTATGGGCCCCGAAACACCAATTGTACCACCTTCTCTCTTCACCATTGAATGTCAGAGCTAACTTTGATTCCATTAGGAGTCTAGTTACAGGCTGCTGAGCTGAATTCACTTTGGGCCAATGGTGCTCCAGCACTGGGGCTCCCTTACTATGAGCTGAAATCACAAAAAAGCTAAAGTTACTAAGAGCTGAGATCACTTAGTGCTGTGTTAACTAGTGGGGGAGCCTGAAGCTATATTGCTAAGTGGCTGGCGGAGCAGTTTGCGGGGACGGCTGGAGGAGCAGCGAGCGGCGCGGAGCCTTGCGGGGATGGTTGGAGCGGCCCAAGGAATGGCGAGCGGAGCCGTTTGCGGGGCGACTGGAGCGGCTCACAGGTCAGTGAGCGGAGCCATTTGCGGGGACGGCTGGAGCGGCTCACAGGTCGGTGAGTGGAGCAGTTCGTGGGACGGCAGGAGTGGACTGGCTCGTGGTGAAGGCTGCGGCAGAACCCCACGGAGAGACAGCTGGTCGGCCTCGGATCACGTAAGGTGCCCCTTAACACCCTGCGTGCTCCCCTTTTACTCTGGGGCTGCACTGACCAGGGACAGAGACTTTGGAGGTTGTTGGACTTTTGGGACTTTGGGTGGTTGCTGGACCCAAGAGACTTTGGGGATGTCGGACGTTGAGGACTCTGGGTGATTTTTGGGTTGCTGGGAACCAAAGGGAAAGGACACGGCCCAATTTGCTGGGGTGGGTCTTTTGCTCATGGTTTGTGTTATGAATCCTGTTTGTGGTGTTTTTTTTCAATTTAATGCTGATGTCGTTTACTTCATGTTATTAAACATTTTCTGCTACACTCAGACTTGCGAGAGGGGAAGTATTGCCTCTTAGAACCACCCAGGGGGTGGTATGTAATTGTCCCAGGTCACTGGGTGGGGGCTCGAGACGGTTTTGCATTGCGTTTATTGAAACGGAACCCCTAAATACAGAACCCGGCCCTTGCTGCTGCCAACTTAGATGGGCAGGAGGGTTACACAAAAGTAAATGAAGTAATTGGAAAACCCATCTGGAGATTTCTTTATTAACTGCAGTTTATTCTATCAAAGATAATTTCTTTATCGGAATTAAAAAAAATCTTATCTCAGTCTTAGTTTCAGTCTTTTTAATGTACAAAGTTTTATCCATGTCACTGGTGTCTAGAGCTGGACAGGACCTGGACTTTCTGTTTCAGGGAAATTCCACAATTTTGGGAAACCAATTCTGTTCCAAAATGGGACAAAACAAACAAACAAACAAATAAAAATTCTCTTGGGTCAATCAATTTTCCCCCCATTTTGGCCTCAAAATGAAATGTTGAAATTGACACGTTTCTGCAAAATATTTCACTTTTGACATATCAGAATTTTCGGATGGAAAACGGTTCCATCGGAAAAATTCCAACCAGCTCTAGGGGAGTCCCAACAAAGTGATTACTTTTGGGGGGGGAGGGCTGTTGAATTTATGTTTACAAGTCTAGCCCAGAAAGATCGCTTAGCCTACAACTAAAGGGGACCCAAGCCAGAAGTCTTCTGTCACCATCAGGAGCAAGATTCACTTGTGTGATAATTCTAGTGCCACGTGACCTGACTCACAAACTGCTACCTGGTGGCTGATGGCTCTGTGGAAATAATAGCTAAGCTGCCTGGAAAATGAGGCTAGCTCCATCCCATCTCAACATTTGTTGGAGTGCATCACAGGTTTTGCCCTCTTGTTTAATAGAAAACTGACATCTATTATTCCTTCCCTAAAACACACACTGGTTCTGGATACTTTGCTCACAGATCTGTCTTTTGCATGACTGAAAGTCCCCCAACTACTTTGGCAACTATTGCAACTACCCGCAACTACTGTGGCAGGGCTGTTTGTGGAAAGTGGCATCTTGAGGGACTGGAAAAGCAGAGACCAATTAAGTGCTACTCAGAATCAAACCTCTTCTGAGCTTTAAGACACTTTATAACCATTTGATCCTCCCTTTTGATTAGCTGAATGCTGCCCCACATGGGCTGAAAAATAAACTTTTATACCATGCACATTAAGTCAACTTTTCTGTAGTCAGAATTTTTCATCTCATTGTTTCATCGATTTATTACAACTTGATGTTTCGCCCTAATGAGCTTCTAGCCTAACTTTATTCACACTATCTTTGAGATGTAACTTAATCATGTGTAGAGAAATGCCTTTAATGTTCCCTTAGCATTATAACATCTTCAATGCATTGTACTCAAACTATCCTCCCCTCTAAGTCTTCTGTTTATGCAAAGCCCTTTCCCTGTTTTCTTCCACCCATCTCCACCACTCTATATTTAATTCACCTCAGCTACTTTTACTGAAGCTTCATTACCACTTGTTATGGAAGAAATCTGAATTAATATTGTATAATTTTCTGAAAAAATGCATAGAATATGCACAGAAAGCACAGAAAGACTCAGATATTTTACTCAGACAGGGATCTGCCCAAGGATATATATATTTGACTTCTGTTGACATCAGCAGCATCAGGGCAACCTTCCAAGTGCTGGACTTAGCTTCCTCTGATTATGCCATGAATATATCACACAGATAAAAAAAGAACAGGAGTACTTGTGGCACCTTAGAGACTATCAAGTACTCCTGTTCTTTTTGCGGATACATACTAACACGGCTGCTACTCTGAAACAGATAAAAAAAAATCAAGCTTGGGGGGGGTCTAAGTATGATCCTCATCAGGGGATCACCATGTCCCCAAAAAGTTGACTCCGATGCCAAGTCACAAGGAGTTCAGTAATGAGTTTAAAGCATAGATACTGGTTTAATGGCATGATAATAACCTAGTTTTGTTTTTGTTTAAGTCACCCATTATAGGTTGTAAAAGCAGCAAAGAGTCCTGTGGCACCTTATAGACTAACAGACGTATTGGAGCATGAACTTTCGTGCATGAATACCCACTTCGTCGGATGCATGTAGTGGAAATTTCCAGAGGCAGGTATAAATATGCAAGCAAGAGTGAGTCAGGCTAGAGATAACGAGGTTAGTTCAATCAGGGAGGATGAGGCCCTCTTCTAGCAGTTGAGGTGTGAACACCAAGGGAGGAGAAACTGCTTTTGTAGTTGGCTAGCCATTCACAGTCTTTGTTTAATCCTGAGCTGATGGTGTCAAATTTGCAGATGAACTGAAGCTCAGCAGTTTCTCTTTGAAGTCTGGTCCTGAATTTTTTTTGCTGCAGGATGGCTACCTTTAAATCTGCTATTGTGTGTCCAGGGAGATTGAAGTGTTCTCCTACAGGTTTTTATATATTGCCATTCCTAATATCTGATTTGTGTCCATTTATCCTTTTACGTAGGGACTGTCCAGTTTGGCCGACGTAAATAGCAGAGGGGCATTGTTGGCATATGGTGGTGTATATTACATTGGTGGACATGCAGGTGAA
This sequence comes from Trachemys scripta elegans, assembly GCF_013100865.1. NCBI lineage: Eukaryota > Metazoa > Chordata > Testudines > Emydidae > Trachemys > Trachemys scripta. The sequence goes on along the minus strand of NC_048304.1, from coordinate 14,000,754 downwards.
TGAGCCAGTGATGGTGTGGCTGATCTGGTTAGGTCCTGTGATGGTGTCGCTGGTGTAGATATGTGGGCAGAGTTGGCATCGAGGTTTGTTGCATGGATTGGTTCCTGAGTTAGAGTTACTATGGTACGGTGTGTAGTTACTGGTGAGAATATGCTTCAGGTTGGCGGGTTGTCTGTGGGTGAGGACTGGCCTGCCACCCAAGGCCGGTGAAAGTGAGCGATCATTGTCCAGGATGGGTTGTAAATCACTGATGATGCGTTGGAGAGGTTTTAGCTGGGGACTGTATGTGATGGCCGGTGGAGTTCTGTTGGTTTCTTTCTTGGGCTTGTCTTGCAGTAGGAGGCTTCTGGGTACACGTCTGGCTCTGTTGATCTCTTTCCTTATCTCCTCGTGTGGGTATCATAGTTTTGAGAATGCTTGGTGAAGATTTTGTAGGTGTTGGTCTCTGTCTGAGGGGTTGGAGCAGATGCGGTTGTACCTCAGTGCTTGGCTGTAGACAATGGATCGTGTGGTGTGTCCGGGATGGAAGCTGGAGGCATGAAGGTAGGCATAGCTATCGGTGGGTTTTTGGTATAGGGTGGTGTTAATGTGACAGTCACTTATTTGCACTGTGGTGTCTAGAAAGTGGACCTCCCGTGTAGATTGATCCAGGCTGAGGTTGATGGTGGGGTGGAAGCTGTTGAGATCGTGGTGGAATTTTTCCAGAGTCTCCTTCCCATGGGTCCAGACGATGAAGATGTCATAAATGTAGTGTAGGTAGAGAAGGGGCATGAGTGGACGAGAGCTGAGGAAGCGTTGTTCCAGGTTAGCCATAAAAATGTTGGCATATTGTGGGGCCATATGGGTACCCATAGCGGTGCCACTGGTCTGGAGGTATATACTGTTATCAAATTTGAAATAGTTGTGTGTGAGGATAAAGTCACAGAGCTCAGTTGTGCTGTGGCATCATCAGGGATACTGTTCCTGACAGCTTGTATTCCATCTGTGTGTGGGATGTTTGTTTAGAGAGCCTCTACATCCATGGTGGTTAGGATGGTGTTTTCTGGAAGGCCACCAATGCATTGTAGTTTTCTCAGGAAATCAGTGGTATCACGGAGATAGCTGGGAGTGCTGGTGGCGTAGGGTCTGAGTAGAGAGTCCACATATCCAGACAGTCCTTCAGTGAGAGTGCCAATGCCCGAGATGATGGGGTGTCCAGGATTTCTGGGTTTGTGGATCTTGGGTGGTAGATAGAACAACCCCGGTCAGGGCTCTAAGGGTATGTTGATTTGTTCCTGTGTTAGTGTAGGGAGTGTCCTGAGTAAATGGTGCAGTTTCTTAGTGTATTCCTCAGTGGGATCTGAGGGAAGTGGCCTGTAGAATTTGGTATTGGAGAGTTGTCTGGCAGCCTCCTTTTGGTAGTCAGGCCTGTTCATGACGACAACAGCACCTCCTTTATCAGCCTCTTTGATTATAATATCAGGGTGGTTTCTGAGACTGTGGCTGGCATTGCGTTCTGTACGACTGAGGTTATGAGGCAAGCGATGTTGTTTTTCCACAATTTCTGCCTGTGCACGTCGGCGGAAGCATTCTACGTATAGGTCCAGACTGTTATTTCGACCCTCAGGAGGAGTCCATGTGGACTTCTTCTGACTCACTCTTGCTTGCATATTTATACCTGCCTCTGGAAATTTCCACTACATGCATCTGACGAAGTGGGTATTCACCCACGAAAGCTCATGCTCCAATACGTCTGTTAGTCTATAAGGTGCCACAGGACTCTTTGCTGCTTTTACAGATCCAGACTAACACGGCTACCCCTCTGATACTTGACACCATTATATGTTGGCTATTTGTCAGTTTGTAAGATCTAATAAGAATATTGAAATCAGCTGTTATATCCCCACAGCTCTCACTTCTCCCCAACCTTCATTTATTTATTTATTTAAACGTTCAGGTCAATTTTATCTGACCCTCCCTCTACTTGCTTTGCCATAAACAGTGTACAAATAGCAGGAAATATGGTAGAAGCAAACCTGTTTGCACATTTTCCCCCTCTATATACACTTTAGGGCACATTTTCTATATCCCCCTAGTATGTACCTGTAAAATTGCAAGTGCACTTATTTGCCTGTGCAAAAAATAAGTGCACTTATTTGCCTGTGCAAAATTGCATTTATGAATGCAATTACCCATTTCATGAGAGTAACAATAGGAATTTACAGACTCAAATGGGTATGCACACATATTTTGAAGATACACTTTAGGAGGCTCTTTAGAATATTTTCCATGTGGAAATACCATGTGGTATTTAAATTATATGCAAATGATATATATGCAACTTATATTTGACATCTTGGTTTTATGTTCAGTCATATATTTATTCAGATATTTTAAATTACAGGAAAATGTATTATTTCATATGTTACTGAGTCACTAATGCATCATATGAAAAGATACTATATACCTGGGGTAGGCAACCTATGGCACGCGTGCCGAAGGCGGCACGCAAGCTGATTTTCAGTGGCACTCACACTGCCTGGGTCCTGGCCCACTGCTCCAGGGGCTCTGCATTTTAATTTAATTTTAAATGAAGTTTCTTAAACATTTTTAATAACCTTATTTACTTTACATACAACAATAGTTTAGTTATAGATGATAGTCTTATAGAAAGAGATTTTCTAAAAACGTTAAAATGTATGACTGGCAAGCGAAACCTTAAATTAGAGTGAATAAATGAAGACTCGGCACACCACTTCTGAAAGCTGGCCGACCCCTGCAATATACCGTTTATTTCCTTTACACATGGGGTGGTCCACTACAATTTTAAAACTAGAGGTTTCCTCAATTTCCAAAATCTAATACAACATTTGGTTAAAAGAAACCATGAAGATCCTGCAAACTTTTTGTTTATCTACAGTACATTTTCTGTATCCAGCAGTCAAAACCTAAGGCAAAATAAGAAAGCAATCAGCAGGCTGCTAAGTACTAAGTACTTGCTGTCTGTCTGTACATTTATTAAAATGAAACTTGAAAGGAGTTTAAACATTTTATTTCAAATGAACAGGTGGAAGCCATTCTTATTCTCTCTGAACATTATACTCAGTGATTGATATTGTTAGCTAAATGGAACTTTTAAAATTTCCATTGAAAATTATGGCCAATTTGAGAGACGGTTTAATTGAATATTTCATACGGTTGGGAAAGCTAATAAAACTGAAGAGAGAATTCTTGGAATATATCCAGTTTAAATGATAAAAATCCTTTTCTTGTTTTCTTCCTAGGGAATTAGTTTTAACTACCTACGCCAGTGTATTTTCATACAGAGTTACAAATCGGTATTTCTGCAAGACAAAATTGTGCCTTGGGAACAGCAACTCTTTTCAAGAAAATAAAAAGCCAGATAGATTGGACAGCTGAAGGGCATCACTGATTAAAACAACATAATGCTCTTCAAGGTGAGTCAGTTGTACCAAGACTTTCAGAGCAGAAAAGAACTAAAACTCACTCTCAATTTCTCTCTATTTTTTTTGTTGCCTATCACTTCAATTACCTTCATTACATCAAGTGCACAAACATATCCTGCTAATAATATTTAACTGATAAGAATGAGATTTCACATAAGACATTTCTAATACAATAAATAAATAATAATATTAATAATAATGTGGGTTTTTTTTATAAACAAGTTGCACCAGGCATTTTTGGTGTGATGCAGTGCAGTAAAAAAAAAAAAAATGTAAAAACTCCTGCATAAAAAGCTGTTTTAGGGAGGAGGCTTTCCAACCTCTGCATGCATGCTTGGCATGCTTCCCTGGCTAACAGAACTGCGGATAATGCCTGCACCACAGCCACACCACTTGCTTTTAAGAAACCAAGATAGTCAAGATCAGACATGCAACCATGAGCATTCTCATCATAAACCAATTTGAATCCTTTGAGGATCAATATCATCATACCCCACAGATCTCAAAGACAAAGGGTCTGGCGACACCAACCCACAGCTGATCTATCTTAGCCATGGAGAACACAACAAATTCATCACAGATAATTGAAGAGAGTATTACCAAGCTGAGGCACTCAGCTTAGTAAAATGGCAAACACCTGGATGGATGGTTGCTGGTGGTTTCTGTAGGTGAGTACAAGCAATCCCTCTTGATCTCAGTCACATCACTTTTGCAACTCTGAACAAAGGCCTACAGAAGACCATACTCCAAGCAGCTCCCCCAGTTATCTTCTCTCTCGTCTCTCCTTCACTTCTCACAGATCATGGTTATGCTAAGTGCAAGCTGCTGTGGAGTCGAGAGAACTGTCTAACAGGTGATGTATGTCATTGAGCCAATTGACACTTTGTCAGATATACCTTGCCACCAGTAACAGGACCACAAAAAATCCATAGTTTTCCTTAGCCTCTGAGGATGCGAAGAAATAAAGCTATTCCAGTGTTAATTTAGCTGTGGAAGAGTTCCAGTACTGAAATGGATGTGGGAATGGATAGATCACTGTATGAGAGTAAATTAAGTGTCTGAAATATTTGAATCAAAGTCAAAGACAAGGCTAAATATACCTCCAGTCCAATAGAAGTGGACTTTACTCAAAGGTCACGGAGCAGAGTCTATCATTCACTGAGCCAGGGAGAACGAGTATGACTCTATAGCCTTGGAGTTGGGCATTCCCCTGGGGGTGGGAACAACAGCCCTTGCTCCAATTAATCTTTAACTATTTATACAAAGTGGAATGCCTTCAACAGGAGATACCAAGAACACCCCATCCCAGAAAAGCCACTAGCCTGGGAGAAGTAACACCTGACTTCAAGTCCCTGCTTCAGTTGTGGGTCTGCCACATCCCAGGTGAGTGCCCTAACCACTGAGCTATTGGTTATAGAGGGTCACCACTACTACCACCACCACCTGCTCCTCCTTCGTTTTGAGAATGGTGCCTCAGTCTCCCTGTGAATCTAGCCTGAGAAATTAAAATGTTTCCTTTTTAAAATGTCAAATTAACAGTATCAACATTTTCCATCCCCCCCTCCACTTTTTTATTAGACTTTAACTTGTGTCATCCCTATAGTTCCACACTATGATCATGATCACAGATGCTTTCTCTTCAGTCCAGGACAAAAGCACAGGGTTTCTGGATTACTGACACAAATGTGCTGACACCAACCTTCCATATAGTCAGCCCACCACCGCTGACCACAGCTAATAGCAAATATATTCACACTACTCCATTAGGATTACTTATATTAGCCCAATACAATGCATGATACAATGTATAATTACAATGCATATAAAGAATACATAAAACACAAGGAGAATCTCTAAGTCCCTTGACATGAGATAAGTTATCAAGGAGAGACAGGCCCCACAGCATATTTATTAATGACCAAGTCATTTGTTGTTTTCAATTTCTGAAAGTTAGGAATTGCTCAAGGGACTTTTCTGAAAAGTAGTTTAAAAACAAAGTCAGTCCTGTGCTGATGTCTTATAGTTAAGTTTGAGCCTAGAGGAAATCATTAGAGTAAAGCTGTACATCTATGGAAATACAGGAGTATAATGGGAACTTCGAAATACCAACCCTTAACTATAGCAATACCTCTAGCGGTACTATAGGATGAAGAAAAAATACAAAGAACTTCAGGAAGAAAAACAGGAATAAACATGCATCTTCAAAAGCAGATGGAGAATGAATTTATCTATTATTCATCCGAGTTATATGAGTTTTACAGCTAGCAATAGGTGAATTAAGTCAAAGTCAAAAACTCCACTGAAACTTTTGCTTATTTCACAAATTAAAGACGTTGCATCTACAAGTTTTAAAAGTTTTTTTAATCTATTTTTTTTTACATGTGCCTCTTCTTATGAGTTTGGGTTGTTCCCATAACTGTTAGAACATCATTGGAGTTTGGACATTACATCCATACTTTTGGGGCTTATCGGAACCAAGCCAAACCCACACTCTGAAACTTGGTTCTTCAGTTGCTGGTTATTTCTTCCCTTTTGATCTTCTTCACTCTCCCAAACATACATACAGTAAAAATTGAGGGTATTATGCTATCTACCTAATTAATTCAAAGTTTATTGCTTATACACACTATTAAGTTTCTCATGAGCTCCTCCTCCACTAGCATATAGAGAACCAAACTAAACAGATACGGTACAGTATTATAGAAATTTTATGCCCAGGCTTATTTAAACTCTGTCATATTTGTGGGGAGGAGAAAGAGAAGGTCAAGTTGGAAGTTGTTCTGAAGTATATGTGCCCATTCATGTACTACTCTTTGCAGTAAATTTTACCAATTGCAGTCGGACTTCATCAAATTGATATCTTTGCCTAACACATTAAAACTAAAATGGGGTCAGTTGTTTTGTTTGGTTTTGAATAATATTGTACATTTATTTTACATCAAAGTTCAGGCACATCTCTAGTGAACATACAGTTTCAAGAAAATTACTGCACATTTTATAGTTAATTCTTCCAGGTCAGGGCTTTTTGTAGTTCAAGTTGGGGAGGTCAGTCAATGACAGGGGGACCCAGTTGGGATTCATTATTTTTTTAAGGGAGAATTTTCTGCTGTTGGTAGCCTGCTCCAAGAATGTCATTATTCGCAACCATTTACACAATGGCTTCTAACCATCTTCTTTCTATTCTTCATCCTCACCGGCCACTGTGATGGTCTGTCACAGATACTACAATGAGGTGCAAGTCATGTTGCATATCTGATGAATTGTGGCCTTGAGTATTTGTAACTCAAAGCTGATTGCTTGTATACACCAGAAATTATTCTATTAACAAGTTTCTCATGAGCTCCTCCTCCATTAGGGGAATGGAACTTGGATTGGGGCAAACTAGCTGTGGTTCAGTCTTGACAAGAGTGACAGGATGCTTGTGGGCTGACAAATAGCTCCTGCCTCTATTTTTGATAAAGTATGTTCGTTCTTTGTCAAACAGTTTTGATTTTGTGGGTACCCTTGAAGACTTCTGTTACCAAACTATCATTTGGGTCTGATAACCAAGAACATCTTTTTCATTGGCATGTGGCCTTTCCTGTCTGATCTGACTCTCTCCACAGCAATCCATGCAACTTCCTTGCTGCATTATTGCACTGAACTTTACTTGGAGCTACTCTAGAAGATCGCTCAGGAGCTCCCTCTAGTTCAGAATGTTGTTAGGTAAGTGATGAATTTTCTCTAGGGACCGTCCTGGTTTGCTATTCACTTTTGGGTACAATTCAAGTACAGTGAATCCTCACTTAAAGTCGTCCTGGTTAACGATGTTTCGTTATTACGTTGCTGATCAATTAGGGAATATGCTCATTTAAAGTTGTGTAATGCTCCCTTCTAACGTCGTTTGGCAGCCACCTGCTTTGTCTATGGCTTGCAGGAAGAACAGCCTGTTGCAGCTAGCTGGTGGGGGCTTGGAACCAGGGTGAACCGGCAGCCCCCCTATCAGCTCCCCGTTCCCCTAAGTTCCCTTTACAGCAGCTGTCCAGCAGGCTAGCAATTGCAGCTGTCCCTCCCCCCACTGCCATGTGCTGCTCCTGCCCTCTGCCTTGGAGCTGCTCCCCGAGACTCCTGCTTGCTGTGCGGGGGGAATGGGGGGAAGTAGGAAGAGGGGGGCTAATGTCAGGGTGTCCCCCTCCCTCCTGCACCCCGCTCAGGACGAAGGGAGCTTGCAGCAGCTACGGTCTCAGCAAGCTGATCTAATTAACAAGGCATTGTACTTAAAGGGGAAATGCGCATATCTCCCTCCATTCCCACTGCCTTGTAGAGTGAGAGAGTTAATCCTTGAGGGCTCAGCAAATTGCTGGTTCATCATTTAGCAGTAAGGGAAATATCCCACCCTCTGACTCCTCCACCTCAACCAAGCTTCACAATCATCATCACTGGGTACCAGTATTAAATTGTTTGATTAAAACTTATACTGTGTGTGTATATATAATATAGTCTTTTGTCTGGTGAAAAAAATTTCCCTGGAACCTAACCCCCTCATTTACATTAATTTTTACGGAGAAATTGGATTCACTTAACCTCATTTCACTTAAAGTTGCATTTTTCAGGAACATAACTACAACGTTAAGTGAGGAGTTACTGTAGTTATCTTTGATGTAACAGCTTCCTATCTAGTTGAGAGTCTTCATCTCTCTTTAGGTGCTTTCATGACAATTTAGGTCATCTGAGCTCCTTAAACTCAAAATCTCTAGATAATAAACACGAGGGTTCTTAAGGAAAGGAAAGTATTCTCTTGGCAGATTATACAAAAGCCAGGCTACAAAAACTATTTTTCCACTAAAGAAAACATTAGTCAATAAAAGTTATGGAAAAACCACCTTACACAAGTCTGTAAAATATTGGAGACTGGAGTAACCATTAATCCCTGTATCATCTAATGGTTAGAAAGCTAAAGTGAATTCTTAAAATATATGCACAGGTTCTAAACTAATTGAAGAGAACAACCTTTTGCAGAAATCCTCAAGGTGAAAGGAATTCTCTTTCAATAGCAACTTTAGTGGAGAGCCTGATGTTTTTATTTTCAGGTCGAAGTACATCAAGCAACATCAGAAGTAAAGCTGATTCCTGCCAACTTTTTATCCTGCTATTTATAGAAAGGTTTAGGCAAGGGATTCGGTTCTCAAATATTTGTGAATAAGCAGATAAAATTACCAATGAGTAATTAAATACTTCTCCTGGGTAGGAGCAAATACTAGATAATCTGTCTGGCATGTTTCTTTAACTGAAGGATGTGGAACCTAATTTGCACTCACTGGATTGCAATTGTGCTGTATTCTGTTACCTAACAGAGCGGCCAAAATACATTTTTCTATGTCATAGTTGCATATTTTGTAAATAAAGCAGGAAACATGACACAATATTGCAGAGTAACAGCATTACTGGTCTTGCTTCAATGAAGGCAACAGGATACACCAGGAGTACTTTAGGCCCTGGATGTTTATAGTTGTAACATTTTAAGAGGACTAGTGCTTACATGTAAGAATTGTGAGCTGGTAACTGGTATAAATACGTAGTTGGCTGTATCCAGTATAAGCAAGGCTGCTGCGCAATTACGGAAATCTTGGGAATATTTTTTAAAAGGAGAGTGTGGTTAATTTTAACATGCATGTTTTAACGGTAATAGTAGATCAAAAGCAGGTTTTTAAATTTATACACAGTGAAGAGTAAAATGGTAGTTAACCAATTCAATAAAAATCCATGTGGGTCTACCTACATGTTTTGCCTTGACAACAATAGGAGCACTTAAAACAGTGCTCTTGGGAGGACATAATAACAGGATTCAAGGGAATGGGTGTGATGAAATTTCATCATATCCACCTGTCAAAAAGTAAGTGTTTTCTATGGCTGTATTTCATTTTAGGATTAAAGAAGCATGCAGTATCTGAGTGATTGATTTGGGTTCTTCATCTTCTCTCTTGCTCTCTCTCTTCTGGATTTGGTTAAAAGTACTTGAAGGTAATTCTGTGCTAACATTCCCACAGATCTACCAATGAACTGTAATCTGACTTCTGGTAACCCTGATTCTCCCCCTTCTTCCCCCCACGAAAAAGAGACTTAAAGATGTGTGGCTGCTTTGTGATGGGCATAAACACTTTCTCTCTCTCATTCTGGGCCCCATGGGGTGTAACCAAGTTTTATAACCCCCTGCCTCTACCCCTCTGTTTTGACTGCATCTTTCATGGCTCAAGACTGACCAATGTAACTGTTCCAGGGATCCCCTATAGGTTTTTCTCTCCAAAACTGAGTGGTGCTTCAATTATTGATAGATAACTATAGCCATATATGAATTAAATGTATATTATAAAAATTAAATGTATAACTATTTTATACGTAGTTTGTAAACTCTTTGGGACAGAGACCATTTTTGTACCAGCACCTGGCACAACACACTCCAGAGCCATAATGGGCTTCTAGGTGCTATTGTGTTACAAATAATAACTAATTATCGTAAGATCACAATAACTGTACTGTATTGAATAAATACTGTACTGAAATTTCTCTTTTTCAGCAAGGAAATTTTTTTTTTTAAAAGGAACTCAAGTTAATTCAGTTAAATTGATTCTGCAGGAATGGTCAAGAGACATCGTAAAAGAGCAAAGGCCCCAATTCTACCATCACAAAATAGGGATAATAGGCAACTTGTATCCTGTGGTGGGAGAATCAGGCCTGGATGGTATATTTCAAAAGAGTCTGGGTGAGTTAGGCACCTAAGCATCATTGACAATTCAAAGAGAGAGTGGTGCCTAACTCACTTAGGCTCTTTTGAAAATCTCACCCTTTGGCTGTTGTGTGTCTGGTCTTATATAGTGGCTTTGATGTTTACATGTTAGTGTTATAGCAACATCCTCAAACATGGAATGGATGGAATGGAAAGATGATTTTTTTTTAACAGAACAATGTAATGTTTAATTTTAAAACAAAAAGGAGGGGTGGGGCAGGCTAGTAAGCAATATAGCAGTAGCTATTAAATAGGTCAGCTGACTAAACTGGAGACACTTCTGAAGAGGAAGCATACCAAATTTAAATGGGTTGACTGGCCAAGCCTGGCTGATAGGTGGCCACCTACTGTGTTATATAAAGAAGCTCTTTTAAAGACAGGTAGGTAGGTTGGTTGAGGCGTGAGGGTTGCAGAGAGGGGTAAGACTGTTAAAGTCCAAAGAGGGAGGAGAGTGGGACGGGCCCTGTAGAGATGATAGGGAGGGATACAGATTCAAATGATTTCAGGGGCTCACCATTTCGATTAGATTCTTCTCTCTTTATTTCACACAGGTTAATCCCTCCTTTTAATACTGGTTTAATCACTCAAGTAAATGGTATATTAAACGGACAGTTTCTAATTACTGGAGACACAATCATAGTTTTGGAAAAATACCTGGCAATACCTGGAAAGTAAGGTCGTCTTCACTATTTTCACATTGGCTGTGCTAGATCATGCTTAAAACAGCCAGTTTTAATATGCTGAGAAAAACAGCAATGATCTGATCTAGCAAAGCAAAGATTAAAAGAAGTAGGTTGAAGAAAAAGCACTTTGCTGTTCCCTGTATAAATCAATTTACCCTCATGTTTTAATCCTTTAAAACTATACGGGATCATTGTAAAAACAGTCACACTTTTAACAGACCCCTTTTATTGACATTACAGCTGCTTTTATAGAAAGACTGCAATTGAATTAAATTGTAAACAGATTCCTAAAAAAAGAGAGTTTGGGATTTGCATTTTTCCTACTGAATTTCAATAAAAGGAAGAATAAGGAAGGATCACAAGGGAGATAAGCACAGTCTTTCCCAAGATTTATTTATATCTACAATTACTTTGGATAATATTCATATATTTTTATATACTTAAGTTACCAGTGGGACCAATATGCTTATGCTTTGGAGGGAGAGGCCTGTCAATAGCTCGATTATAACTCCCTCACTTGGGATGTATGTAACTCAGAGTATGCCTGTACTACAAATTAAACATGATGTTCCAGATCTCAGCCCAGGAGCAAATTTTTTTCACATTGGAAAAGCTTCTGTAGTAACTTGTGGGGAAAACCACCAGAGGAGAGGGAGATACCCACCAAAGAACTTGGAGGGTGAAGTGTATCTATTTATTACAGCTGACTGGGAATTTTTTGACAAACTTTTATTCATTAAAAAATGCCAATTCACCAAGTATTGGTTCTGACAAAAATTTAATTGAGAAGGTTCCTCAGGTCCAGGATGGAATCTCTCTCTCTCTCTCTCTCACTCACTCCAGAATAACCAATGACCCAATGGTTAAGGTACTTACCTGGGAGGTGGGAGACTGAGGTTAAAGTCTTTACTCTGCTTGATTCTTGTTTTCCAGCCAGCTCTACTATTTATGTCCATTCTATTACAATCTAATGCTAGAGAAATTTAGCTTCTAAACGCTTGCCTCATAACACAAACCAGGCTGGTATATTACACCCTAAATTAAACCATGCATCCTGCCCTCTGTTATTATTTACAGCAGTTATAGTCTACCGCCCAACAAAGGCAGGCACAATAAAGAAATATTTTTATGCACAGATTTCAACACTATTGGAAGAATTGCCAGGGAAGGGCAACCTCTTCATCTTTATTCATTCATTCATTGGTGCAAACCTAGGCATCAGCAGCTTGCAACTGTCTCTTTGATTTTTCATTGACCAGAATGCCTGCCTACCAACACAAAGATCCCAGCCGTCTGCTTGGAATTTAAAGAGAGCTGATTTGGAAAGACAAAAAACATCTTATACTACTATGGCCCAATGCCATATCAAAGCAAAGTTTGCATGATTTTGTTCTTCACTATGTCAAGTTCCCTCTTTAGATGCTCTGGCCAACATATATCACATCATTGCTTCAAAAACTGATGGCGTGTGGTTGTGGGTGGTTATGAAAGTTTTACTAGCTTTTCCCACTTTTCCCAAATGTTCAGTCCTCTTAAACAGGATCCAGTGTTATAAATCTCCAAGTTGCTACCATGTATAAATGGATTTATGTTATTTGATATAGGTTGTTTGGACATGGGGACAGATTCTCAGCTGCGTAGCTCCACTGAAGTAATTGGAGTTACACAAATTTACACTGTCTGAGGAGCAGGGCCTCAATCTTAAGAAAGCTACTGTGACTTAAATCTGAAGTAGCTATAAGGCTCTTCAGTTTTCCTCACATGTACAATAATTAATGCACATTCCCAGGACAACCTTTGGAATGGCTACACACAATGCTGAATCATTTGTGGACAACCTGTGAACACTAGCTCTTAAGAGGACTTTCTTTAGCACTCTCTCTGGATTTTTTACTTTACAATACCCTATTTGGGATTGGGGTATATGCACACACTCTTCCTTTATGTCTGCTTAGTATGAGCAAAGTAGCTTTAGGCACAGGAAATTTTTCACAACAGTGTCCAGTAATGTTCCGTCAACCATTTCTTTCTTTTATGGGCTCCAATCTTGCAGACCCTTTCACGTGTCCATTTACTTTAATCGGTGTTCCATTTGTAGAGGGACTTGAGAACCTGAACCCACTGAATGTAAACACACGCACACAAAATCTCACACAAACACAACATTTAATTTAATGTTCTGAGTTACACCAATGTAAATTCAGAGTAACTCCGTTGACTTCCACGGAGTTACTGGTATAAATTTAAAATGTATCTGAGTGCTTAGGATCCTTTCTGCACATATAATATAAATATTTGAATCTTCAAAAGGGTTTATAAACTGTAATTAATCTTCACAACACCTCTGTGTAATATAGAAACGTGATCACTATTACCCCCTTTTTCAGTATAATGTAGCACTCATAAAAGCTGTCAAGATGTCTGACACGGGAAAGTGATGTCATCCATCACTTAAACTTCCTAATGCGGTCTTGATAATGTGCTTCAACTCTAACCTGGTGGTATCACCTGTAGAGGTGAAAGAGTTGTTCATTTTCAGTGGTTCATTCAAACCTTGACCTCTCTGTTCAAGCATCCAACAAGATGGATCCCATTCATGGTCATTCTTGTCACGGGGACGCACATCCAGTGGAAAGGCTATTAATGTTGATGCTGATACTTCAAATATATACTTCAAGTTACATTTCAAACTTAATCCAGCAGTACCTGAACAATTGCTTTAGAAAGATACATAAAGCCAGGAAAGATAAAAGGTGACTTTCCATCTAAACTATTTACAAACAAGCATGAGAGTTTCAGACGTACAGCTGTCTATCAAATCTACAAAGACCTTCGAACCAGGTTAATGACAAAGTAGAACTTTTGCACAGTACAGTTAATAAGTGATACCTAGGTATGATGCAAGACTATTTTCAGCACTAACAAATAAGGAGGTTCTTTTGTATGCTGCACATAGGATTTCCTACATCACCATACCCCCAAGGCATTAAGGATAAACACAGAATAATTGTCTCTCAAGAGATGGAACACAGCTAGTTGCCCCCCGTGGAACCTCTTGTTTTGATGTTGTAATGAAGGACGTTATGTTAGGAAAACCTCTAAAGAAATGTATCACAATAAAATTGAAACACAGATAAAAATCAGATCAAATATTAATGAAGGCAGCACACTAACAAATGAAATGCAAGGGAGATGATATGTAGATCTTCAGAAGAAAAGTTTCAGTCAGAAATGTCTATTACCTTACAACAAACATATTTGTTTTATTGCATAATAAGGAATGCTATTTCTACTGGGTTGGTGTGGTCCTTCTAAAGTAAACTGGTTCTAAATACCATATATTTATGATATTTTGGCAAATCTTAAGAAATCAGCAAAGTTAGGGACTAGAATTTCAAAGGAAAGTAACAAATGTTACCCTTTGACATATTTTACTGGGATTAACACAAGAAACAAAACATTCACAAGGCACTAAAGCTGAAGAATCTTAATACACCTACGTTACAAGTCAGAGAATTTATGACTACCTGCAGTGTTTTATCAGGTGGTCACATGCTAATTTGAGAGTGGTGTGTCTCAGGTATTTTTCTTTTTAAATTACAAGTCATAGAAGCTAAAAGAAAGACTATTAAAGAAAAACATAATTTTCTATTCAGTGAGAGAAGAGCTCAGTAGGTAATCAAAATGTATGCACTGCTTCAGCAATTTTTTTTCATTACAATTTAAATAATAGGTTTTTCTATATTGAAATTAAAGGATTATACTGGATTGAGAACTGCACTACACAGAGTCTATAGATTATTTTTTTAAATGCCTTGAAGACAAATCAGAACTTTTCTAAGTAGTCTTTTATTTAGTCTGAGTGCGTTAGTTTTAACTTTATACTGAACTTATTTAAAAAGTAAGCCATTCCATGTCATAATGAGGAATATGCAGACAAAGTAATTAAAATAAGAATAACTATTTATAGATTGCTTTGGTTGCACTCTGTTTTCTCATTAGAACAATACTCAGAAAACAGCAGAAAATCAAAGATGTTCAGAAGGGTTTTTCTTGACCTGTTTGTTTCACAACCTGCTGTATATGAAATAGAATTTAAAATAAAAGGTATCAGAGCCATTAATATTTTGGTTGTTAGCAGAAGAAAAGTCTAACGCATTTAGATGATTGCCAACAACTAGTTCAAAGTCAAGAGAATTAATACGTTTTTAATTATTTTTAAAAAAATCATTTAACTTGTGAAAGCTGAATGGGCTTAATGATAACATCTCATTAAATCTTAATGAAAATAATACCATAGTACTGGTGACCCATGTCAACAGCAGCATTATCACATAAACACATGGTGTCATTAACACCTCAATGCTCATTAATTTTGCTACAGCCACTGTTTCTAGAATACATTTTCACACAGATCTCCTAAGTTTTCTCAGTAAAAAGGCAATGAACACAGATCAAACATATGGCATCAATATATATATACCTATCTCATAGAACTGGAAGGGACCCTGAAAGGTTGTTGAGTCCATCCCCCTGTCTTCACTAGCAGGACCAAGTACTGATTTTGCCCCAGAACCCTAAGTGGCCCCCTCCAGGATTGAACTCAAAACCCTGGGTTTAGCAGGCCAATGCTCAAATCACTGAACTATCCCTCCCCCCTACTATATCTGCAAACGTTCATAAGCATATTCTAAATAGAATGGACATGACTTTGGTGTACATGGTTGGGTTGGCGGTCTAAACATCAGGTTTGACATAAACAGACGCCTTTACAACCACAAAATGCAATAAGGATAGTTACACACCTCTCTGCTTTATTTATAAATGATTTTTCAGTTAAAATATTTAAAAACAGCAAGATTCTCATCAAAGATGGAAATGGAAATGATCGTTGAGACTACCCAGTCCTGCCTTTTCTATTGACATAAATGATCCCATGTCCCTTTTGTGAAATAGGGGCTTTTACTAGGATCCCTGCCAAAAAATGCCTCCACCTTCAGCTCCACATACATGCACATTGTTCTGCAGTATGCTGAACACTAATTACCTACTTTACTATCAGGTTCCAATAAAAAAAGAGCTGCATTTCAGTGCTTTATGAACTGATTCCTGTATTGCAGAGGCAAACCTAAGTTTTGGACTCATGCTTCCCACGTAAACATATAACCCACTCCAGGCATAACTTGTTTATACATGCCAAACCCGCATATTTGCTAATGTTCCTGAGACTGTAATTAAGATTTGTATTATACCGAGAGAGAGATTATGATGTGGGTAGCATGTTTCCTTATCAGTTGCAGGCACTCCCTTGTCACTCCCAATGTGACGTCTTGTTACTGTCCGTGCAACTGTGCTATGGTACAAGTATATGGCTTAACAATGGCCTACCAATGACTTGTTATATCCTTGCTTTTGGGGGTTTGCGTTAAGGTGATGGGGACATCCACTTGAAAGACAGTAGATACATGTATATGAGTAAACAGAAGAAAATACTGACATTCCAAACAGTATGAAAATGTGATGGCCATCATTTTGGCCAACATAGAAGACTGAACTGGGGATCTCCAGAGCTGAAAGCCATGAGTCTACAGCCTGAACTAAAAGCCATGCCCCTTAATAGGGGGTAGTGACAGACTTACATCTTATGTGGATCAGTCACTGAGGGGAAAGTGTAGCGCACACACACGAACAGTCAGAGAAAACTCATCCTGAGGCACTGAGGCCACAGGAGCTTTGATACTGGACAAGCCCCAGTTTGTGTGACAGCTGCCAGTTTGGCTGACACACTGGGGACTGAACTAAAAGCGTGAACCACTGCAACTTCAGCATAGGTGTAATTTGACATCTATATTTGAGGGGGTAGCTCCAGTCCTGCCAATGGGGCAACATGTGAGGTGGGGCAAATTCCACCCCTACCCAAGGTTTGCATAATGGAGGGGCAACACTCTCCATGCCCCCCCACTAGCTTCAACTAAGGCCAGAGTGTAGCATTTAACCATTGCCCTAATGATGGAGTAGCAATCAAGAGGAGCTCTTGGGACGGGTTGGGGGAAGTCTGTATCTAGAACAATATTAATGCTAAGTGGTTATTAAGAACCTTACATCGTCTGCTGACTACAAATGAAAACTGGATCTGAGAAACTTCAGTTCTGTAGATAAGACCAATAGAAAGATGGACGCCAAACAGCATTCAGAAAACATGATGAATGAAGACGATTGCAAGGTATGTGTGACATCATGCTAAGTGCAGAATATTCAAGTATAATTCCAATAAAAATAAAAACAAAACAAATATTTACCAATAGTTAATGCAGAGTACATGCGTTATAGCATTACCTTATATTAGGAATTAACTGCAATAGCCAAGTTGCCACAATGTGGTAAGTGTTGACTTTGCTGACACTTTATTTATCATGTCTCTTGACCCTTTAACAATTAACATCCCGTAGTTAAGCAGTTTTGTCCACAGACTAAATTAACTGAAAATAAATTGAGAAAATTTCGGTTTAGTGTTTTTGATTAATTTTAATTTGCTTTTCTCTCTTTTTTGTTCCTTTCACATCTACATAAACTTTCAGAGGAAATGTATAAAGTTTTAGCCAACGCTTTTATAATATCTATATACCCATAATATCATCTCAGAGGAATTTCATATATATTAAACTGCAAATATACATCCAATGGTTACAATTTAAAAAGCATAATGAGTATTTACTAATAGATACTTCATTGTGGGTTCTGAGAAATAACATAGGAAAATAACTTAGAAGAAATAAGTGATGCCTCTCAGATACTAAGACATTGTAAATGTTGATTTTCTTAATGGCTACCAGAGCAGTACATACAACATACACAAAAGATGTATAACCTCAGCTGATGTAAATCTATTAAGCGCTGTTCACTTCAGCCTAGGATCTGATCAGCCCAGGAGTGCCCCAGGGGTTGGTCCTGGGGCCAGTTTTGTTCAATATCTTTATTAATGATCTGGATGATGGGATGAATTGCACCCTCAGCAAGTTCGCAGATGACACTAAACTAGGGGGAGAGGGAGATAAGCTGGAGGGTAGGGATAGGGTCCAGAGTGACCTAGACAAATTGGAGGATTGGGCCAAAAGAAATCTGATGAGGTTCAACAAGGACAAGTGCAGAGTCCTGCACTTAGGAAGGAAGAATCCCATGCACTGCTACCGACTGGGGACTGACTGGCTAAGCAGCAGTTCTGCAGAAAAGGACCTGGGGATTACAGCAGATGAGAAGCTGGATATGAGTCAGCAGTGTGCCCTTGTTGCCAGGAAGGCTAACGGCATATTGGGCTGCATTAGTAGGAGCATTGCCAGCAGATCAAGGGAAGTGATTATTCCTCTCTATTCGACACTGGTGAGGCCACATCTGGAGTATTGCGTCCAGTTTTGGGCCCCCCACTACAGAAAGGATGTGGACAAATTGGAGAGAGTCCAGTGGAGGGCAACGAAAATGATCAGGGGGCTGGGGCACATGACTTACGAGGAGAGGCTGAGGGAACTGGGCTCGTTTAGTCTGCAGAAGAGAAGAGTGAGGCGGGATGTGATAGCAGCCTTCAACTACCTGAAGGGGGTTCCAAAGAGGATGGAGCTCAGCTGTTCTCAGTGATGGCAGATGACAGAACAAGGAGCAATGGTCTCAAGTTGCAGTGGGGGAGTCTAGGTTGGATATTTGGAAACACTATTTCACTAGGAGAGTGGTGAAGCACTGGAATACGTTACCTAGGGAGGTGGTGGCATCTCTATCCTTAGAGGTTTTTAAGGCCCGGCTTGACAAAGACCTGGCTGGGATGATTTAGTTGGTGTTGGTCTTGCTTTGAGCAGGGGGTTCGACTAGATGACCTCCTGAGGTCTCTTCCAACCATACTCTTCTATGATTCTATGATCTGGTTCTATGTGCACAGTAAAGTGAAGTAAAAACCAGATCCTGAGAGCTGCCCAGCACCTTTCTGTTGATTCTAATTCCTAGACCAGTATCTTAATAACAAAGCCATATTTTCTCTTTCTGCAACCTTTTCCCTCTCATTCACTGTACACCTTCTCGTTTCTGTAACGAACAAGGCAGAGGTCCTAAGACAACCACCTAATTAATTACACAACCTTGTTTCATTCACCATTCATCTTGTACACTCAATGAGGCAAAGTTCCTGAGAAAAAAATAGTATGTGATCACATAATTAATGACTATGATATACATAAAAGAGTAAAGTTAAGGTTGCACAGGCAACCTTAATTCTGGCATATTCTTACATTAAAGTGCTTGAGTGTTCATTTAATGGAATTTCATAGGGTCCTTAAATAAATAAATAAATTAATAACAAATAAATAAATCTGAAAAAAAAATAATGAATAACATGGGTTATCAGCAGAGTGTGAATCCAGGATCTTTATTTCACACTGCAGGTCTCTACCATTTGAACTAAAAGGTTAATTGATATCAATTAGCTGGTATCACTAGAAAATTGTCATCCTCTTTGTGCGCCGGTCACTGAAAATGGAATTTGATGCCTAATTTGCCAGTCAGATACACAACTACTTGCTAGAAATTAGGATCCGGTATTCTGTTCCTGCAAAGGAGGCTGTATATTCTAATGGTAAGAGCAAGGAACCAGGAATTAGAGTGCTTGTGTGCTATTAATTTGTTACTAATGCTTTGCATTTACATGATGCCTGTTCATGCATAGTTCTTAATGGTTGCTAGGCAAGAGTATCCTATTTACAGACATTTTTGCCCAAGAAATATATTTGAAATATTCATTATGAAAGGTAGTCCGAGACTTCGGTCTACCAAACTAGGGTTCTGGGTTCTATTGCCAGTTCTGTCAGAAGTAACCTTATGCAATCTCTCAGAGCTTCAGTTACCTCAGCCGAAATTTCCAAAGGCGACTAGTAATTGCTAGCTTTAACAAACTATAATAATTCAAGCTATAAATTATCATATTTATTTATCATATAAAGCTCCTCAAAATGTGAGTGTCCAAATGGAGGCACCTTAAAGGAGCCTGACTTTTTTGAAGGTGGATGCTCAGTGCTTTCTGAAATCCACCCTAAAGATGGCCTCCCAAGAACAGAGGCACCTAAAATTACTAGTCACTTTTGAAAATCTTGAACTCATCTGTAAAAGGGAGGAAATTATGCCTGCCCGCTTGCCAAAGTAGGGTGTGAAGATTTGTTCAAAAATAAGGACTATGACATGCATAGAATTATTAACAACAGTCACTGGAAGAGTCAAGACTAACGTTAGAATCATAGGGTTTGAAGAGACTGTAAGAGTCATCTAGTCTAACCCCCAATTCACGGTTTCTTGGCTCCCAGACCAGTATACCTTCCCCAGGCCAAAATATATTCTGATGGAGAAAAAACAGGAGAGGCTCTTTTGAGCTTTTAGCTCTGTAGGTATCATTTACCTATTATGGGTGTAGGAGACACTTGGAGCTCAGGGAGCATGTGCAATACAGTTAGAATGTTCAGCAAAAATAAGGAACAACTATAGAGATTTCTACTGTGCGTATGCAAACGGCAATTTTCTGTGGCTTATAACAGACTCGTCAGGTTTTCATAGGGAAAAAAGAAAGACACTGATTTGACCTCAGAACTATCTCCCTACCAGATTAGTTTCCTACTTCAAACTATGGATGTTCTAGAACTCTTTAAAATGATTAGGCTTCTTTCATGTTTGAAAAAATACCCATTTTTCACTTGTGTCATTCTTGGAAATGGCTGAACCATTTTTGTTCAAACTTTCAAAAGCAAGAATCTGAGACTGCACATCTCAGCCCCTCTTATCCTCTGTCTATGGCAAACAATAGCTCAGGCTGTGATACTTTGGTCTAATTTTGGCTGTTGGGACTCGTGTGCAGGTGGCCTTGGTGGCCTGTCATACACATATGGTCAGACTAGATGAAAAATATGATTCTTTGAGCCCAACCAGGAAAATTTCAACTTGAATGATTATAGTTTGTTAAAGCTGGCAGCAGCTCAAATATTTTCCATTATAACTTTAACAAAAAGTATTTGGCAATCGTCACTATAAGCATCACGGCTGCTCCATCTATAATAGTATAGACGTACGTAAACACACACACATACACACAGAGTCCTGGCTCTTTAAACTTTTTCCAATCCCACATGTGATTTCCTCCCCTGCTGGGTGAATGCCATTGAAAAACATTGAGTTCCTAAAGAACAAAAACAAAAATAAAATACTTTCTTCCTCCAGAACCAGAAGAATATTAAAGAGCCAGGCTGCATACACAACCACACAAATGCTGCATATACACACCAACACCCTGTGTGCAATAGTGGTTTACAGAACACTTAGAAAACTAATTTACTTCCTGCATTCCCTGTAGTTCTATCTTCCTTTCATGTAGCTGTTCCAACTTTCAATTCACAAAAGCAAAACCTCTTTAGAACCAAAATAAATACTAATCTTAAATTCAATGTACCCTGACAGCAAATAAGTTTGCTGTGCTTACTTCAGCATGAATAAAAAGCCCGCAAGGAGACTCCTACATACGAGTATATTTACAAGTTCCATTACCCACTGGAGAGATTGATGTAATAAACCTATAATAAAAAGCCTCATGTTATGGATTTCTCTAATGTTTCTTATCAAACAGCCTGTATTATGTCGGCTTGTGTATTCAATTTAAAATAGGTTTTCAATAAGTGCCTCAGAGCCAGAGGTCATTTTCGCTTAGTTTTCTGACACGTAGAAATGTTTACAGTCTTTTCTATTTTTTAGAATCTGAAAGCTGTGTTTGTAGTTTGGTCAAGTACTTTACAACATTTATCTATATACATTCTTTTCTTGTATCTACTTCCAAAACTAATACAGTTGCTGGTCCCATTATGTAATTTATTTTTTATTACTAAGTAGGAATAGGTGAAGTGTTTCACATCCAGTAAGACTAGCAGACAGAAATTGTTTTGTACTATTCATAGCTGTCACTGATTTCTAACTTGCTTGTATTTCATGTTGTCTTGCTGGAACACAAATAAGGTATTCCTTGTTCCCCGCAAGGCAGGAACACTCCAATAGCTACTTCACTTTTTCTGTTAGTGGAAACAGTACAATGTCATCAAATGGATGCAGTGGTAGGAGATGCAGGCAATAGTAAAACACCTAGCTCTCTTTAGCAGTTTTTATTTCTGTGCACTGGCTGTAGCTAACTGCATGAAATATCTTTGCCATTATGATTTAACTGTTAATTGATATCCATTGCAATTTATCTTAGGAAATATTTGGAATCAATTAAATATTACTATGCTACTTTTTTTCTTGGATTGTTATTTAAGGTGCTTTATTATTTTTTTCCAATCTGTGCAAACCGTTACAATCTTAAACTCTGATCCTGCAATCGGAATAATGTGGGAGCCTCTCTTATCTTCAAAGGGGTTCCATGGAGGACTAAGGGCTTGTCTACACAGTGCAGCAGTACACTTCAATGGGGTGTGAATTCTAATGCCACCAATGTGTCATTAACTGGCCCATACACACCCTGCTGATGCTCATTAAAAGTTCTCTAGTGCACGTTAACCTAGTCCCATTTCTAACAGTGCTATGTTAACAGAAGGGAACTTTTAATGCATGCCAGCAGTATGTAAACGGCCCAATTAGTGTGCGACACATTAGTGTGCATTAGTATTCAGACCCCATTGATGCACTACCCAGGGCTGCCCAGAGGATTCAGGGGGGCTGGGGCAAAGCAGGGGAGCTACGGCGCTTGTACTCACCCGGCGGCGGTCCGGGTCTTTGGCAGCATTTTGGCGGCGGGGGGCCCTTCAGTCACTCCGCGTCTTTGGCAGCACTGAAGGGCCCCCCGCCGAAGACCCGGACCACCCCCAGGCCAGGGCTCGCGGGGCCCCTGCGGGGCCCGGGGCAAATTTCCCCACTTGCCCCCACCTCTGGGCGGCCCTGGCACTACCCCACCATATAGGCAAACCGTAGAAGCAAATAAAAAGGGAGAGAGAACGTCAGACAAATGTGAGAATACTGTAGGGCATTAAATGGATATTAAGACACAATTCAACTTCTATGAGAACAGTAGAGTTACTTTTCCCCATCAATCTCAGTCAGACAAAGGTGAAGACCACTCAGAGGCAAGGAATCAACTTGCCATTAAAAAAAGTTAAAAATAGAAAGCTTCCTTAGAGCACATCAGGTGAGCACTAGTCATCCAAATACTGGGGGAGCTACATTTCAGTACTCCTGTCATGAGAAATCTGGAATACAAGATGCTTTTTTGCACACATTCAATATAATGTAGCCTACTATTTAACCTCCAAGCATTTCCCAGCCTAGCAATTAACAGTACTGGTGCAACTACATTCTTATTCTTGAGACATATGCTGTAGCAGGGCCATAGCCAGGATCTACATGAGGTGTGACATAGCAGCAGAAGCACAGCCCCTACAAACAATCCCCAGAAGTATCATCATGTGACGCCCTGCTTACCCACAAGAGGACTCATTCCCTCCTGGTGTCTGTGTCCCCTCAACGCATTCCCCTCCCTTTGCTGTTTCCTTTCCCCACTGTGTCTGGCTTCTTCGTTCACTCTCAGCCACTGTACCTACCCATTTTGGGCCTTGAGTTCAGTTCCATCCCTCCCCTTCATCTCTCCCTCACTTTTTCTTCTTTTCCTCTCCTCTCCCCGGCATTTACATTCTCCCAGTGACGGCTACGTGTTGCCCCTCCCTATTCTTTCACCTCTTCTCCCATCTCACCCTTATTTTTTATAAGTTCCTTATTTTTAAAGAACACATTCACAGCAACTCAGAGAAGCATGAAAGTTGTAACATTGGCGATCCCTGTGTATCCCCATTGACCTATGCCTGGTAAGAAGAGTTCAGTGCCGAACCCAGCTCACTTACCTCTCAGACAAAAGGTCAGAGGCTCAAGTTAGACACCAAAATTTAGACTGTATATAACACTGACATGCTATTACTATAGCATGGTACAGGGGGTTTTCTTCAGATGAGATGCTCTGTGATGTCTCTTTTGCCCACGTAGATGTTAAATGCATCAACTCACATTTGAAACAACTAGGTTACATTGTCCTGACCAGCAATCCCAATCTTAGTACAATAGGTGCTAACATCCTAGTCTGGATGAGAATTTAGACACTCCTTTAATTGCCTACACTTTCGCTGTACTACAGGTATCCCATTAATTTGAGATACTCTGTGTATGAAAAGCACTATAAAAGAAAAATCTGTTCTATAACAAAGCTCAATCCATCCAGCTTTCATGGTTGTTAGTCATGTCACAGGAAATAGATTTTTTTATTTATTTATAGGCCCATTAGGTCCATGTTCCCCAACCTAAGTAAACAAGCCACTAAGAGTAGCTTGGAAACAGGACTTCATATCCACACATTGAAAACATGATGTGCTCATGCATCTTCAGATAAAGAGGGAGTTGGCTTCTTGAAAGCACTCACCCTCCCTTCCCTACTTTTGCTGTGGCCCCTACACAACAACAGCCCAAGATTCTCCTGCAGCATTCCACTCAGCTGGGGGGATCAGAACCTGCAGCAAAGGGGAAACAGAGTAGTAAGCAAAAAATGCTCACTGGACATCAGTGGAAGACCTCCCATTGATAACAATGGATTTTGGATCAGATCCTAAAAGTCTGAGTGATTATCAGGCCATTACCTGCCAGAAATTTCACAAGTACAGACTATCATGACATTTCAGGTATTTCCTGACTCCATCCAGACCAGAAACATTGTGTTACGAACGTTTCTTGGAGTATTTCAGCACTCTGTCTTTCACCAGTATAAGTAATGTATAAAAATCACACACGTCCTACAATACCTAGAAGCCATCAAGACACTGCATGAAGTGTATGTATTGTCAGTGTAAGAGAAGAATGAAAAAGGTGAACACCTTTTCATCTTTTACAGTATTCTCTGATTTGGGAGGAGGCAATGGTTGGTACGTACAGCAGAATAATACCCTTGCTACTTTCATTCAGGGTTGAACAATATTTCCATTAAAAATCTTGAACTATAAAAATCAGATAATATTTTCTAAAACAAAATCCTCTTTATAGCTATTTCCAATAACCTGGATAGCTTGATACTTATTTTATTTACATTAGAATATAAAAATATTTTTTTTAATTGATCTTAAATAAAAGCACAAAACAAGCCTTAAATCTCGGAATATTTCGTGTGCTTTTAATGCAAATATGATAGAGTTCTAAAATGCTTTAAACTGGACTAATATGTTTGGTTACAAAACAACATTCTTTACTATGGAATATCACATTAGGCTGGTATCACAGTCACTTGAATGATAAGGTTTCTAGTCTTAATAAAAAGACCCAAAGTAAGTCAAAGGAAGATACTTTTCTTTTTCATAATGTTTGGATACTGTAATAATATTGAAATGACAAAGGATGCAAAATACAAAGGTTTAAATAAGGCTGTGGGGAACAAATCTTCAGCCAGTATTTTCAAACAGGGTCCTATGGTTTGGCACCTAAAAATATATATATAGCCACCTAAGCAAAAGTTGCAAAATTTTCACAGGTAATGAGTCTTTTCATCTCTTGTTGAAGCCAGGGGAATCTGTGGGCGCTCAGCATCTCTGCAAATCAGATCATTTTTACATAGATTTCTAAGTACAGATTTAGAAACTCGTGATTTGAAAAGACTTCTGTAGAAAAAAGATGCTTAAATCATGGGTGAAGGCTCAGATTCATAGCTATTATACCTACATGCCACAGTGGGGTTGTTTAAATAACGTAAACTCAAAATGTATTTGCTTTGGTCAGCATAAAAGAGAACTTAAATATTTTTATAACAGGGTTTTTTTTTTTTTTTTTTGTTTGGTTTGGTTTGGTTTGGTTGGCTCTTTTTAATTTAATTTTATTTTATAGCCTCTAAAAAGAAAAAGGATGCTCAGGACTAACTTTTAATGAAACATCTTGAACAAATTATAGCAAAGGAAAATTTGAGTCCTTGATAATTTAAGTGTTATTTTTACTACTAATGTGAATTCAACCCTAGCAAATTAAAACAGAAAGAATTAATTGGATATGCAAATGAGATTATTCAGTATATAAATCTAATTACATACCAATTTGCTTTAACAGCATGAAAAAAAGAATAAACTGTTCTTTGTAAATTGATTGTCTTAAATAACCACCTGTAGCACAATAAAGTGCCATGCAAAAGCTATATTTTATAGGCAGTCATTGTCAGCATTAATAATACAATGCTCTTCAAAGATCTTGTCAAGAGTACCTTCTAAAAGAGGAATCCTGCTTACACTTCTGATTTACAATATTGCATTATTAGTCTTCTAGTATATACTAAAACATTGTCACAACTTCTCCAGTTTTTTGTCAGCTATAGACAATATGTAAACAAAACACACTGATCTTTAAAACACTCCGTGCTTTCAGAGACAAAACCAAACTTTCAGCAGAAAACTTCTTTTTTTCTTATCTGACTTTAGAAAATCCAGGAACATAAAAAAGAACACATTTGAATGAGATGTGAGACACTGCACACATCCTTAGTAATCTGACATTAACTTTAAGCTCAGTGATCCTGAAACAGCTACCAGTACAGTATATTAGATGATTCCTTTAGGAAAATCAGCTTATGTTTTAACTTTTACGACTGCACAGTTGATAAAACAAAAGGGTGCAGGACAATTTTAACAGAATGCAAAGAAAAAATGAGAAAACAATTCCTTAGAGAGAGACACTTCTGATAACTTTGGGCCAGTTTATAACTCTCCTATTCCAACTGTTGAACTGGTACTGGCACAAGTAGCCTCTTGAAATCAGTAGGATTCTTGTTCAACTTACCGTTCATTAATGGGACTAAGTAGTTTAAAATCCAGAATTTAAATAAACTTCAGATATATGATGATGCTCAACAAAATATAGTGTCCACAGTCAGTTAAGAGAATGGAAATGGCCTTTTCGCTGGTATCAGAGGAGATACTGGGAGAGAGCAGGGCTGCTAATTATAGAAAATTAAAATATAACAATCTAAAATAAGTTTTACCCATTTACTAAAAGTAACAGTCAGAGCTGGGTGAATACTGCTGAAAGTTGTGTGTATTTTCATCAGTATTTCTAAACCAATCTGATTTGACTGTGCGTGTGCATTCTTTTCACAAATATTTTAGCAAATGAGTTTCCCTGCATGAAAGGTCAAGGAAACCACACATCTAAAGAGAATATTCCAGATTAATGAATTTGAACTCAAACTTTCCTGTTCAAAGCAGAAACCTGCTACTAAGAGTTAGACTGATCCTACCAGAAACATACCATGTGACCTGTGTTTCCAATCAACACTAAGCAATAAAACTCAACTACCCAATATCAAATATTTACAACAAACTGCTCATGGGCAAACTGCAGAAATTATTGGGAAATAAATTAACAAAAACAAATAAGTAAATAATTGACAATGTCCCAGTCTGTTTTCAGACAATTCATGAGCAGAAGCAGGGTGAAATCCATCAAATAAATTATTTGCTACAATTTGTTCATTTCTAATAAAAATACAACAAAATATAGTAAAATACAGTAGAGAAACAATCCACTAACATACATTTCACCTATATTTTTAAAAATTTAAACAGTTAATATATGAGAAAAATAATTCAAGAAATCAACAAGATGAAAAATAACTGCTCCAGGGCCAGTATGTACCCAGAGGATGGAGTGCAAAGAGAGTGAGGGAAACACAAAGAACTCCCCCTGAAGTCCCTCGCTTCCCTCCCCCTGGAATATAGGGACTGCTGCTCTCTGTAAGTGAAACCTACCCCTCAAATAGGCTTTAAGTGGGTCTTCCTGGCTGACAGCTGTGGGATAGCTTGCCTGAAGAGAAGAGAACTCCAGTCAGTACTGGGACAAGGAAGTGAGACTTCTTTCATAGCAAAGTTGACTATAACTGCACTCTGAGGACAACTCTATAGCCATAGGCAGGAGATTAAGGACAGAAACACAACCATGCTTCCACCCAGAAGCTGGGATGGGATAGAGACCTCCAGCTATGCCGGCTGACAGAAATTTGGGGCTGCGGTACATCATTCACTGGGCCTCCCACCTCTCCTATTTCACTTTATTTACACGGATGTTAGGGACATTTTGTCCCCCATGCCCAAGGTTGGGGTCCCAGTACAATTGTCCCCCTTTCCTCATCCCCTTGTCAGACCTGTCTCCAGCCCTGTGAGCTCCTCCCCATTACAAAGCAAGAGATGTTCCTTCAACAGCCTCAGATTAACATTTGGAGTTCAATAGGTCCCGTTATACTCTGCCCCTGGCATGCTCTCTTCATTAAACAGAATGGAAATACCTGTAGCAATGGGTTTTGTTCTTCCTCCCACCCTAAAACCCCACTATCCCTGGAGCAGCTCCCTTAGATGGGCCCGACTGGATGGAAAAAAGGGAAACCAGAATAGTGAGTAGGGCTGCTGTTGTTTAGGGGAGGAGGATGGAAAACATCTATTATTCTTCCATGCCAGATCTGATGAACTTCAGTTAGTTAACAGGGGGGCTCTGCATTTTGTACTAGCTTCCGATCCCAAATAGACAAGGCAAAGAGCCACATAGAGCTCTTTGCAGTGGCCTACTCTTGAGGTGACAAAGGCACAGATCAAGGTAGCGAGGGTCAGATCTACACCCTTTGTTGCAAACCACTGAGCATGAATAAAAAACCTCTCTTGGTCATACTTGCTATCTGATAACCTGAAAGCAGATGGGAATCACGCCCTAAACTAAGGACTCAAGTGACAACTGGTGAGCAAATTCCCTCAGTCACCACCTGAAGTGAAAGGCCTATTCTCAATTCACCTAAAACATCCAGTCCCTTTTATGGAGATGCCTTTCCTCCTGAACTCCTTCCTCATACATAACATCTGCATGGTAACTAGAAGTGAACTATAAAAGGAACTGTGAATTTACAGATTGTTTTGTAATGGAATAACTTTTTGGCTTTAAATTGTATTAAGGAACCAAGGACTGCAAGGGACCTCTGGGACATCCAGTCCAGTCCCCTGCTATCACAGGCCACCCTGTCATATAATCCCATTCACAAATGTATCAATCTCCATCTTAAAATTAGTTTTCCCCCACTACTCCTATGGGAAAGACGCTCCTCTACACAGAGTTCCACTGTGTCCAACCTGACTAAGAAGAGGTTCCACTGTATGTGTATCAGTGGGAAAGCCAATCTAGTGTCATCTTGCACCTCTGGAGATTGAAAGCAGCAGCTGGACCCAAATACATTACAATCATTTTACAGGCATTTCTTGTTTCATCTCTGTAAGCAACATGTCACTGTTCATTGCTAAAAAGTTAAATGATTACTGCACCATTACTTTGAGAAAAATCTAACATGATCTTTGATACTGTTGATCCTCCAACCAAAAGTGGAGCACCACAATGCATTAAGTTCTTATGACTAAAGCATCACTCTTTAGTGAAAGATGACAGCATCCTAATTAGCCAGCCCACCCACCTACACTCCTGCTTTCAATGTATGTGTTGATTGTAAACATTTAACCCTGAGTCACATTAGCAGCCAGGCAGATTATGGTTCTAGTTGATCTTTCTCATGAATATTCTTGTCGGTTTTCCAATGTGATAAAGTGTTAGTTTATTGAAACAGTCATAATTCTTCACCTCTTTATTGCCTGCCTTGCTTTCAGTTGAAGGAAAGATTCCCAAACACTGTAGTTTTTTTTCTGCTAAGGCTACAGAGATTTAAAGGATTTTTTTGGAGGTAGAAAGAAAGAAAGAAAGAAAGAAAGAAAGTCAAACTGTTCCCTTACTCATTTGCAAACCCTTGTCTCTGGCTGGATTTTCTTCACCCTATAGAAAAACAGATTTCATTTTACACAGAAATGCTGGGATTTATGATGAGCATTTTTTCTCCAGTGGGCAGAGTTAACTATCCTTGAAAAGCTAACTGCCTCCAGGTTCCCTCATTTGAATACCTGTAGAGGACAGATTGAATAGAGAAAGGTTCTGTCCCAGGAACAGCTCACTCCATTCTCCCCACCTACATAAGCACCATGGACTGAAGGGGGCAATGCACTGGATCTTTTCCTCCCCAACACAAAGGCCTATGGCCTGTATATTAACTTTTGGTGCTTCCCTTCCAGGCCATGGAGAAAGTTCTGGGCCAGCCAAGGCAAGAAAGGCAGCTGGAAGTACAGCTTGTAGGTTAAGGGCAGATCCCCTGTTGTGCGTGTGCAGAGAGAACCATACTACCCGAATATAAAAATTCAAAGGAAATACCATGACTTGAAACTCACAAAGTGTCCTCTCACATATGAGGGCAATTCCTGCATGAGGGAAAATGGTGCTCCAGTCTTGCAGTTCATGGCTGCAACACACCTACCTCTACCAAAGAAAAGGGAGTTTCTTTTATTAGACACGGAACTACACAACAAAATAACCTGTATCATGCTGAATAAGAACATCCTTTGGTTATATTTTTCTGTGTCAGAGCCATTTATTAGCTGATTCCCACTAACTAGAAGGACACATGACGTATGGGATAATACTTTACTGAATGAATCTCTGCAGGACATGATGAAGCATCTTTGGACAGATGGGCTAATGAATGCATAAACAATATCTTTGCTTGTTGATCAGCTCAGTTTTTTGCGTTCATTCTCAATATATGTGTCAAGGCTGGATCCCCACTTTGAACTTTAGGGTACAAATGTAGGGGCCTGCATGAAAACTTCTAAGCTTAACTACCAGCTTAGCTCTGGTTCGGCTGCAACCATTTCAAGGGATTCCCTTCCAGGGAAACCTTGAAAAACCTTCACCAAATCCCTGGTGAAAACAAATCCAAACCCCTTGGATCTTAAAACAAGGGGAAATTAACCATTCCCCTCCTTCCTCCCACCAACTCCTGGTGAATCAGTTCCAACCCCCCTGGGATCTACAACAGGGAGAAATTAACCATCCCCCCTCCTTCCTCCCACCAACTCCTGGTGAATCAAGATCCAAACCTCTTTGGATCTAAAACAAGGAAAAATCAATCAGGTTCTTAAAAAGAAGGTTTTTAATTAAAGAAAAAGGTAAAAATCATCTCTGTAAAATCAGTATGGAAATTAACCTTACAGGGTAATCAAACTTAAAGAGCTCAGAGGACTCCCCTCTAGTCTCAGGTTCAAAGTACAGCAAACAAAGATAAACACTAGTAAAAGGTACATTTACAAGTTGAGAAAAACAAAGGAAAACTAACACGCCTTGCCTGGCTATTTACTTACAAGTTTGAAATAGGAGAGACTTGTTTAGAAAGATGTGGAGAACCTGGATTGATGTCTGGTCCCTCTCAGTCCCGAGAACGAACACACTCCCAAACAAAGAAAACAAACAACAGCCTTCCCCCTCCCCAAGATTTGAAAGTATCTTGTCCCCTTATTGGTCCTTTAGGTCAGATGCCAGCCAGGTTACCTGAGCTTCTTAACCCTTTACAGGGAAAAGGATTTTGGAGTCTCTGGCCAGGAGGGATTTATAGTACTGTACACAGGACAGCTATTACCCTTCCCTTTATAGTTATGACAATATGTATGTGAGTTTCCTCTAAAGAAGATGATTTTTCTTCACAACAGGCATTTCCAAAACCCTCCCATCTTCTTCCCTGCATAGCTGCCTTCACTGTTCAGAGTAGGATGCTGGTGCTAAAGCTAGTTTCATTCCACAGGTGTTCTTAGAAACGATTCAA
This sequence comes from Trachemys scripta elegans, assembly GCF_013100865.1. Classification (NCBI taxonomy): domain Eukaryota; kingdom Metazoa; phylum Chordata; order Testudines; family Emydidae; genus Trachemys; species Trachemys scripta. The sequence continues at coordinate 13,969,122 of NC_048304.1, read as the reverse complement.
AACTTGACCCATGCATCCTGGGTTGCTATCAAAGTATAGAAAAAATAAAAATCAGTTTTGCTAAATGAAGGAGGTGTTGTCTGAGACGTGTGAAACTGAGTGCTCCATTTTCTCCCTCCTCCCCATACCATTTTCAGTACTGTAATGACAACAGCCCAGATAAACTCAGCTGCATGCCAAGGAAGGTCAGAGCAGAAAGAAGGATTAATTGGAGAAGTAAGAGGAAATTGAGCCCTAGAGTCTCCAAGTTGCAACCAATTGTATGTGTTGGGACTCCTTTTAGAAACCACAGAAATGAATAAACAAAACACAACCTTCCCGGCCCCACCCCCAACTCTCCACTTCTGTGAGGTGTCACTACAAAGTGGATGCAGTGACGCTTCATTTATAGTTTGAGTGATGACCTTTGGAGTCCTTGAATGAAATGTTCTACATCAATGTTTCTCAACCTTTCCCCCTTTCAGGAGGTTGATTTGTCTTGCATACCACAAGTTTCGCCTCACTTAAAAACGACTAGTGTACAAAATCTGACATAAGAATACAAAAGTGTCACAGCACACTGTTACTGAAAAATTGCTTCCTTTCTCATTTTTACCACGTAATTATAAAATAAATCATGACCCCCAGGTTGAGGAACACTGATATAGTATATAGAGCAGTATAAACAAGTCGTTGCCTGTATGAAATTTTAGTTTGAACTGACTTCGCTTGTGCTTTTCATGTAGCCTGTTATAAAACTAGGCAAATATCTAGATGAGTTGATGTACTCCCTGGAAGCCCTCTGTTTACCCCCAGGGCTATTCCTACCCCTGGTTGAGAACCACTTCAGCTACACTACACTAGTAATCTCAGATCTATGTCAGTGCTACACACCACAAAGGCGTGTTTACATGGGCTAATTCGCTCTGGGTTTAAGGCTTTCAGTTAAGCTTGGCTTGTAATAACGAAGATTATACCACATTGTACAGTGATCATCTCAATGCAGTTTACTGCAGAAGTAAAGCTCAGACACTGTATAGTGTAACTATGCACCTTGCTTGTGCGTTAATGGCAGGGGCGGCTCTATGTATTTTGCCGCCCCAAGGACGGCAGTCAGGCGGCTTTTGGTGGCACACCTGCGGAAGGTCCCACGGTCCCGTGCCTTCGGCATACCTGCCGCCAAAACCACGGGACCGGCAGACCTCCTGCAGGCATGCCGCCAAAGGCAGCCTGACTGCTGCCCTCACAGTGACTGGCAGGCTACCCCCCCGCAGCTTGCCACCCCAGGCACGCGCTTGGAGCGCTGGTGCCTGGAGCTGCCCCTGGTTAATGGCTCCTTGATTGTCATAGTAATAGGGCTCATATCCACAGTAACATCCCTCAGTGACTTTTACAGTTTTGTCACCTTCAGCTTCATAATACACAAAAGTTGCACAAGGCAGAAATTCAGGATACAGGCCTGTCGCATCTTACACGCATTTAACATGCGCGATTTCAGCTTTACGCGGTCGACAAAAACAAAAACAAAAACGAGAAAAATAACAATTTTAATACGGTACCTGTAGTGCGGGCAATTCCACCCGCCATTGAACTCAATGTAATTTTGACTATACGCGGTTTTTGCTTTACGCGCTAACCGCGGAACGGAACCCCCGCGTAAGATGAGACAGACCTGTACATGCACTTTCACATCCATGAATGCAAATTGCTCACACAAAGGCTGCATCCCAGGAAGCTGTTGTTCCTTAGATCACATTTTTCTGAGCCACTATTTTAGCAATGCAATTTAGCTCGCGTAGGGCCAAATCCTGCTCAATTGACACATGCAGATGATCTTGCTGAAGCTACTACCCAAGTGGCCCTGGGAATTATATTTTGGACCCCATATCAAAAGGTATCATTTCCACATGCCTCACCATAGATGCAACCCTACTAATCCCAAATTTACTTTATCAGTGGCCTTTGCTGGTTCAGAAAGTAAACTAGCCAATTTTTTGTAATGCTGTCACTACAAGAGACTCATATCAAGCAGGTGAAACCATATAGACTGACAGGGGCAGAAAACTACCCACTGACCAGGGAGTAAATTCCCTTGGAGGAATGTCTACAGGAAAGGCAGGCTACTGTTCAAAAATCCTCAGGATTGTAAGGCTATGTATGCTGTTAAGCTGAAATGACCACATTGATTAGAACTACTAGGGCCACACGATAACCCACTGAACCAGTGTAAACACAGCGAAGTTACCATAAGACATCAGGGCTTGATCCTTCCAGCTGACACAGGGAAGTGAGGCAAGCTGTGTTCCCTGAGCCAGGCAGCATCAGCGTATCCTTGGGGGCTTCCCCACCTTCCCCACTCCCATGGAAAAGCAGATGGCATTTGCATATTGCCCTCTCCCAGGAATTGCACAGGTGAAGAACATCTTCATATTGTGGAAACTGAGGGCTCCATAGCAGCATTGCTTGGAGAAGTTGTTCCAAATCAGCACTCCAATGGACTGATTTGGCCAATCCTCCTTTTCCACTGGCAACACCCACTTTGGGGGCGGTCCTAGCCGGCTGCAAGGTCCCTGGCAGAGTAGGCCTTATGGAAAAAGTCCTGAAAATTTTTAATTGGGATGAAACCAATAGGAAACTATAAAGGCTTTGTTCTGCGTGGTGTTGAGCACTCCTGAAAGGTGTTCAGTACCTTCAGCTCCTACCTACTTCAGTGGGAGTTGAGAGTGTTCAGCATCTCTTAGAAGGCCTCAGAACCTGGCAGGACTGAACCCTTAATAGAGGTTTATAGAAATTATTCATAAAACCTATACAATTTATTAGAGAATGACATCTTCTCTACATGTTTTTCAACCTGTAGCAAGGATATAATTATCCATTAAAACATATAGGATAGTTCAACATACCGAGAGGAAGTTTTCATATTCTATTAAATTATACATGACTTTCATCACATAAGGGAGGGGACAGTAGTTTGTCCTGTATTGCAAATTCCCTTACCACATACTCTGCACCTGCTAGGACTCCCCACCTTGAATCTGAACTAATCTAAAATCTCTCCAGATTGGACCTTATGTAAAAATGAAAATCCTCTTTTCGACATATACTGTATAGAATTTAGATGTGACATAGGAGACAAACTAAGAATGTTCATACATACAAGTTCCTTCTTTAGTTGTGAACTAGTCCTGGGTTCTGAAAATCTAACTGCTATTCATAACTATTTACTCAAGAGTTTCAACAAATAATTTTCAGCCTAGGGGATGTCCACAAGCTGTTAACTTGAGTTATCTGTTATTGCTCACCTATCTCATATGGTGTTTCTGCTCACTGACTGAATAAGTGAAACTTTTGAAATGGAAAAATAATTAAGAATTAATAAATGTCTGATTCAAATATTCAGACAAACATTTGCAACACTAATTCACGAAACTTCTGGGATCCACAAGTATTTTCAGAACTATGGGGTAGTCCTCTGAATATTCACAAATGCCTCTCCGCTTCCACAGAAAAAAGATGTCATCAGTCATATCAAAGCAAACTGTACTTTTGCTCACAAGAATATTCACAAATCAGAGATTGTTTGTTTTTTGGGAAGGTTTGCTATTCAACCATCTTTAAGATGGGTGATAACAATATTTACTATCATATGGAAATATTCTATGAACAAATCATTTCTGTCACTTAAAAGAAACCAAAGGAAGCAGTTTATAATGCAGTATTTACTGTATATTTTAAATATTATTTATACTTCCAGGACTAGGTGAAGTTAAGCATCATATATCAACCTAAGGAGAGGCTGGTAATACACTTCTATAGTTCAGCTAATACATTTTTCATTTAACTACAGAGTGGATGCCAATACATTTGTATAGTGAAACTAATACATTTTTCATTACTTTAAATGCAATGTGGGCAACTACAGAGTTACTAATGAATTTACATGAGATCCTCCAAAGACCTCAGAAACAATTTAAATAATTTTTAAACCACTATATTCTCTTGTTCACAAAGAGCAATGATGGTAATGAGTAGGATATCATTGGTACAGAGTGTGTCAGCATATTTATTTCTACTATCAACTAGGACTAAAGAAAACCCATAGTATCCAAAAACTCATGTTTTCTCCATGTTTCTTCACTATGCCTGCCTCCCTCTGACAGCTGTTAATATAGTGACTTACTCCTGGGGGAATTTTATGTCACTGAGTGTGTGCAGAATTCATGTCCCTCGCAGATTTCTTTGCTTCCCCACAGAAAAATGACTTCTGTGGTGTAGAGAAGTCTTATTGTAAGGATGGTATGGCTTATAAATGCTTATGGTGCTTTAGTGTTTTGAACTGGTCTAAATGTTTGGACTAAAAACATTTCCTATCAAAATATGCTCCATGAACTGTTTGCAACTGATCTTTCTGGAGATGGTCAGAAGCCATTATCAATTGTGAGTTTGATTCACCAGCCCTCACTTGCCTATGGTGTAATACTGAACATATGGCTGCATATATTTGTTGACTAATAACTAGAAATAAATGGTCAAACCAAGCTACATTACTATTGGACCAAGGAGATTTGGAGATTTCCTCTAATGCTCTCCACTTCCATTCTCCATTCATTGTATTGTAGTTTAAATAAATTACCAAAATAATTGAAACCAGAATGATTATATTGTGCTATTTTGACAAAATATGCAGAATTTTAAAATATTGTGTGCAGAATTTTTAATTTTTTGGAGCAGAATTCCCCCAGGAGTAGTGACTAGGAGAATGTTAGAGGTCAGAAGACAATGTTAATGCCTCCACGGATGCTAGTACCAGGGCTGCACAGTGGACTGGGATATTTCTCAGGGCCCATTTGCTCTATAGAACAATTTGAGAAGATATTCTGTTGTGAAGTTTCTGATACTATTATCATTAAATATCATCTCAAATAGTCAAGGCAATTTAGAATGCAAAAACAATTAAAATCAGCACCAAACACATATTAAATGTTCGAATTCTTCAATTTAAAATAAAGAATTGTCCCAGATTTTTGATTATTATTATTTATAATACAGTAGTATCTAGGGGCCTTGACAAAGATAGGAGCTCCATTGTGGTAGGTGCTGTACAAACACAAAATGAGATAACCCCTGCCCCATACATTTGACAAACTGAAGAGATGACACAGAGAAGTGGTAGGAAAGGAAACAGAGTCACAGGTGGGTGAAGTTAATGGCCCAACATCCTAGTACATGTACAGCATAGCAAGGGATAGAATCCAGGGCTTCTGACGGCCGGTACGTGGATCTATCCACTAAGCCACTGTTCAGGATCCTGTCTGAATACAAGCAGGAATCAAATTCCTTAATCATCAGACAGACCACTCCAGCAAAGAGAAGATAGTTAGGTCCCAAATCTCTCTATACTAACTGCAGTCCTGGAAGAACTGTCAGGCAAATCCTTGTCTCCATTCTATGGTCTCCAGAGTAGAACATGGATAAAATGCATCCCCATAGGAGAAACCTGGTGGTGCCATTGGAGAACTCACCAATAGCTCTCCAATCACCATACCGCAGTGGAGGGAGCACATTCATTGATCTAGGCATCCACAACATATTTGACTTAAAAAAAATTCAGAGGGAGAAAATAGAGTGATGAGGTAGAAGAGGAACAAGAGGGGAGAGCGAGAAGGGGACAAATTGATAAAGGGAGTGAGCCAGGAATGTCTAATGACTTTGGGCCTAGAAACAACCTTGATGCCATGTTACCCATCATACCAAACAGATTTAATTGTAACCCTAGGATAATATTTTGCTTCTTTTTTACCCCACAAACATATCCTGTTTCACTGACAACACGTGACTCATTCAGTGAATCAATTATAACAAGTTGGACCAAAAAAACCAACTCTGAGCAACACCAAGAGCAGAGACAATAGCCCCAGAACAAGCTCCTTTCTGGGGGTTAATTCAGCAGGAAAGATATGCTCTCTCTCAACCAGGAAGTTAAAGGGCTTGGTGCACATGTTACTGATAGAAATTAAATGGCCTGTTTTACCTAGGAGATCAGATAAGATAATCATATTGGTCCCTTCTGGCCTTAAAATCTATGAAACTGAAAGATCTGTTTGGCTTTAACCAGATCACACTCCGATCAACTAGGGAAGCCAGATGTGGTGAGGTTCTTAACTCTGAACAAAACCAGCCACATTCAGCCACAGAATAAGTGACAACACCAACAAATGAAACCCATGGGAGCCACACTTGCTTTGTTTGCTGTTGGATTTCACCAAAGAGGGCTGGGGCTGATGGCACCTTATTTTTCCAAATGATCTGGATGAGCCATATTTCATTTAGCATGGGAGTTATATAGTCTGAGGCCAGAAGGGACCAGAAGATCATCTAGTCTGACTTCCTGTATATCACAGGGCGCCAACCCAACCCAGCACCCACACACTATAGCCGAGAAATGAGACCAAAGTATTACAGCCCCAGAAGACTAAGTTATTATGGGCCACAGGAAGAGAATATGAAAGACATGGTGCACCAGTGTCTGAGGCTCTCACAATAGCAGAGAAATGATTAAGTGGAACATATCCAGATAATCCTGGCAAATGACCTACACTCACACACTGCAAAGGAAGGTCCCCCCCCCCCAAAGTCATTGCCAATTTAACCTGGAAGAAAGTTCCTTCCCAGCTCCACATATGGTGCTCAGTTAGACCCTGAGTATATGAGCAAGAACTAGCCAGCCAAGTATCTGAGAGAGAATGCTCGGTCCCACCTCAGAGTCCTGGACCTTCCTGTCTAATTCCCATTTACATCCTGGCCATCACTGGAATACCTCTAACACGTAGGTAGTACATCCAATTGCATAAGAATGCAAAAATATTCATTGCCAAAGTATTCACTGTTATATTTTAAAGTTTAAAACCCAATATGAACAATCTGAAAATGTGTTCACCATAGTCCCAATCCTCCAAACCTCTAAGCATGTACGGATTTTTATTTATGTGAATAATCCCATCAATTGTAGAACCACATTTTATCAATTGATAAATATTAAAAATGTTCTTTATTTTGTTTCTTAAAGGAATGTTGCAGCTTCTATCAACGTATGCAAAATACTCATTAATTGCTATGCTTGTTCATGTGTATCTCTCCCTCTCTTTTATATTCAAAAAGGAATAATTTTAGAAACAAGCAGTTAAAGATTCCAGATAATCACTAAATTCCAGTGACAGGGGCTTGAAGTAGTTTTTACCAGTAATTGGATGTCGCATTAAGGAATGCTAAAAAAAACTGTGTTGAAAGGCTGTGTGATAGTTTTTAACTACACCACCTAACACGAACTGTGAATTCTGCTGCTGACTCAAATGTGTAAGACCTAAAAGAAGGCTAACAACCTTTCACACATCAATCTGCAAACATCTGATACAGATTTTAACATTGCATCACTAAGAAAAAGTGAAGCTATAAGTATATTTTATGCCTAGCAAGGTTATTTCAAAATTAGCATAGACACAAACACACACACACACACACACACACACACTGATTTTGATGGTTCTCAGAATAAACTAAAACAAAGACCTTCCAACTAAGTTTATAAAATTTAATTTAATTTCAACAGGATTCAGAACAAATTTAAATGAGAAAACAGTAATGCACTTATGAAAAATTAAGCAAACTTTATTATTGATCGTAATGATCATTTCAGCGAGAACATCTTTGTCATGGAAGTGCCATGATTTCTTTCTAGGTCAGCATAAAATGTTAAAATAGAGTGTGTGTGTGTGTGTGTGTGTGTCTGTAAGTAAAACGTTAGCAGTCATTAAAAGGTTGAAAGAATTAAACATGAAAGACTGACATCACTGAAGATGTCATCCCGGAGCTCTGTGGCAAAATACTGGACCCGACTGTGGCCTTTTATTCCACTTCTGTAAAGGGGGCATAACATCAAGCATTAGGCCATCAGAGGCAGACCCCCAGTACAGGGCCATATTAGAGGTAGGAAGGGGAGGATTGTGGGTGGGGAGTGGGAGTGGCTCAAGGGTTATGTGCTCCAGTTGTTCACAGCTGCTCTAACTTATTCCAATGGCTGCACTGGCCTCTGAATCAGACCAGAATATGGGAAACGCAAAAATGGTCAGAAGCCACCTTTGCTCTGCTCTGCCTGACCTGTGTTTTCTGTGCTTTGATTTCTGAGACACACAGCATAGATTCTGGCACCTTGAATCCTACCTGTCCTGCAGCAAGGGAGTGTTTTGTTTTGTTTTTAAACATGAACTCAGTCTTATTAAACAATATTCCCCCTGCAGAGCAGGATTTACTACTTTGAGAGGAGAAAAGTACAGTCTCTTGTCTCATTCATTTCTTGGGCTCAGTGCCAAGATTATCAATAAAGTGAATGACTTGCATCAGGTATAGCTGACAGTGTATTTTTGCAATGTGGATATATTCTTTTCTATTCTATATAGGTTCTTATACCTCCCTCTTCATTGTAGTATCTGACCAAATCCTGCTACTGCATTAATTGATGCGACTGGCATGTGTCACGTGGTTCATTTTCTCTGTCATCCTCTCCCCAAGAGGAGAACTGTATACCTAATGAAGTGTTTTGGTAGAGACTTTTTAAAAAAAAAATGTACATACCACTAGAGAGAATGCAATGACAAAAACGCATCTTGCACTTGAAGCAGAATGTGGTCAGGTTTGCAGCGCTGTAGCAGTGAAGGGTTCAGAATGCTTCTATCTCTGCCTGTTTTCAGTCATCATGACTGAAGTCTTAAAAGCTTCCGTACTGGTTTATAACACACTGCTATCATGTTTTGCATTTTCTTATTCAACTCTGCTCTTGGTGCAATTTGTTTTTTGTTCAGTTGCTGGGTGCAGTAATTTCATGTTTCATCAGTGCTGATACCGTATTACTGCATTTTGTTCTCTACTCCGAGTTCCCATGATGTAACCCAAAGACCTTGTTATTGTTGCTGTTTCTATTGTTGCCATTTCACCAGGGAAAGCTTCTGTGATTTATCATTCATACCCCCTGTTCTTGCTGATAATGTAGAAGTTGCACAAAAGAAAGAACACTTTTGGAAACTAACATCCATCATGCTTGTTTGCACACATCAGTGTTTACTTTCCCTTTGACCTTTCTCCCCCATTCATATTTTGATAACTACCACTGCAGATGGGTGACCGGCATCACCCTGCAGTTTATTACACCTAAAACAGAAAGGTAGTGGTAACTAACCAATAGAGATTATTTATCCAGTAATCTGTAAAACATAGAAAAGACTGGGGCATTTCAGGCTGTGAGGTGAATACAATAGATAGATATTGTACAATATGATTTATCTATCGCATAAATAAACTAAGGCATAGAAAACTGATAAGAAGCATGAGAATAGAAAGTAGAAATGTAAGGTGATGTCATTATAAAAGTATGGGCAAGACCATCAGCCAGTATAAACTGGCACAACTTGATTGAAGTCAATGCACTGATTTGAGGATCCAAGCCCATATTGTCATTCTAAGTTTTGGAGTTTTCTGATTAACCCACTGATTTTGTTTCTTTGGGTTTCCACATCACATGTGATAGTTATAGAGGTCTTTGTGTGCGTGTTCATTTATTTTTCCTTCCATTTCCAACAAACTGGTGTTTTTTTTCAGAACAGAAAGTTTGCTAACTCAAGTTTTCCTATTTCACCCATTCACATATTTTCAAAAATTTAAATATTGCTTATTCCAAGTGCTTGCTTACACAGATCCCGAGATAAGTAGGTTATATTGCATATATAAACACACAGATCTGTTTTCTTTTTAATTTATTTATAATTATAATTTTTCCAAATATAACAAATATTCCAAAACACCAAATTCATCATAATACACAAAATAAATAAAGCAGCAAAGAGTCCTGTGGCACCTAATAGACTAACAGATGTATTGGAGCATGAGCTTTCGTGGGTGAATACCCACTTCGTCGGATGCATGTAGTGGAAATTTCCAGAGGCAGGTATAAATATGCAAGCAAGAGTGAGTCAGGCTAGAGATAACGAGGTTAGTTCACAATCAGGGAGGATGAGGCCCTCTTCTAGCAGTTGAGGTGTGAACACCAAGGGAGGAGAAACTGCTTTTGTAGTTAGCTAGCCATTCACAGTCTTTGTTTAATCCTGAGCTGATGGTGTCAAATTTGCAGATGAACTGAAGCTCAGCAGTTTCTCTTTGAAGTCTGGTCCTGAAGTTTTTTTGCTGCAGGATGGCTACCTTTGTATATTGCCATTCCTAATATCTGATTTGTGTACATTTATCCTTTTATGTAGGGACTGTCCAGTTTGGCCGACGTACATAGCAGAGGGGCATTGCAGGCATATGATGGCATATATTACATTAAAATAAATAAATAAATAGGGTTTGGATAAAGGGAGGGGAGGGGAAGCGGCATATCTATCTTCAGAGTCTATGTTCATTATACACTTCTAAAAGGTCAGACCAAATCGCTTTGAGTTTTTCAGACACTTCTTTTCTGTGGAATGCAAGGCATTTGTTAGCTGTGAGGTCAGTCATCTCTCGGAGCCAGGCATCCATAATTGGTGGGGATTGACTTCTCCATTTTTGTGGGATTAATTTTTTAGAGACCAAAGCTGCACATTGGAACCATGCCGCTTTGTTACTAGGCAATCTCCAGGTATGAATAATGTATACAAGAGTGAAATTTAAGGGGAGAGCTCCAACTTAGCATCCAATATTGAATCAATCCTTTGACCCACCACATACCAGAAATTCTTGATACGAGGGCACTTCCAAAGCACAATAGCTAACAAAGCACCAAGGGAGTTATATGTCCAACAGCGGTAAGCACGTATGAGGTCCATTACCATTAGCCTATGTGGGGGCCACTATATTCAAAAAAGTGTCTTTTGATGAATAAACTGTAGTCTCGGGTCTATAAATGTTTTTTTTAAACGTTAGATACAATTGTATTCCAATGGGTTGGATATAAACGATGTATCCAATCTCTATTCCAAGCAACTCTCAAATGATCAATCTTTGCAACAGGTTTTTGGGCCAGAAAAGTGTAAAAGGATACCGATGGCTAAGAAAATACAAGTTGCCTCCAAAATAAACATTCTGGAGTTCCCAATGCATCCAGTCCAAATACCTTTGTAAGTAAATACTTTAGCTGAAGATATGTCCATGCTCCAGAGCAGGCCAAGCTATATTATTGTTGAAGAACTACAAATTGTTTAAAATTGATCACAGTCAATTAGCTGTGACATAGTCATAATTCCGCTGTCCATCCCAATCCCTCCACATCAAGGTTTTGCCACTGATTGTAAGGATAGGAGTGCACCATGGGACCACCTCTACATGGAAAAATGGATGGAAGCAGAACTTTCTAGCCAGGTTTACCAAGCTTAACTCATAGACATCATTGTGGGAGCTCTGGAGCCATCACGTCTAAAGTAATTTGACTTTACAATGCCTGAAAGGGGGACAGGTGTACCAATTCTTGTTGAATCTGAACCCAAGGTGGGGGTCTGTGTGGTCATATCTAACAGCCACTTAGATGCCTGGTTTAACAAAAAGGAGATGATATTTTCCAAGTTGGGAAAACAAAATCCTTCCAGAGACAGGGGGCGCTGTAATTTGTTCAGAGCCAGACTAGCTTTCTTACCTGCACCCCTCCAAAATGTTCTGAAAATAATACTGAATTTCTTAAAATAAGTTTGAGGAACAGAAATAGAGAGACCCCCAGACATTCAAAATTCTGGGAAGGACATTCATTTTCAGCATATTAATTTTACCCCACAAACTGAGGATTAACGAACTCCATCTCCCCAAATTGTTAGCTGCATGCACAACAATTTGTTCTATATTTAACTTAGGGATGTTCTGAATATTTTTGGGAATCGGTATTCCTAAGTATTTCATATAAGAGGATTGCCATTGAAAGTCCCAATTTGAGAAAAGGTATTTTGTGGCCATATTTGTTAATGCCTAAGCTTTCTGATTTACCTCAATTAATTTGATATCCTGAGAGGAGTCCACACCTGTTTTCTTGTAATATAGTAGCAAAGAACTGACACTATGGAAAAGGCTCAACAGCTACCTTTTACAAATTATACATGAGAACTCTTATTACAAAGCCACTTCCAAGTTTCCAAAAGTTTGAGAGAGAGACATATTAGTTGAGCAATAAAATACAACTTGAAGTACCGGTAATTGTCATTGACCCTATTAAGTTATTGAATCCCATTCCAACCACATGAATGCCTGATTCACATCCAAAATTCACAGAATTTTGATGGGAAAATGGTATCTATGTGTCTCTCCAAGCAAGCTGATGACATATCACTAAGTAGTCACTCATTAGGAGATAACACACATATGCTATGCTGTCAATTTAGGATCAAGTCCAAAAAGAGACAGAATAGAAAATGTGCACCTCCAACTGAGCATGCAGTAGGAATCTACAAATACAAATGGAGAGAAGGGGATTTTCAAAAGCTCTCAGCATTGGTCTAACTTTGCTTATACCAAAGTCACTGGTAAAACTCCCATTGACCTGTGTGAGACTAGAATTAAATCAACAAGTAGTTGAATGTTCATCCATTCTGCTCCACTTTACAAAAACCATTTCAGCCCTGCCTACACTAGAGAACTGAACTATTACTGATAACGGCTGTCAGCAATGGATCCACAAAGTTTCAGTCTTTCTGAAACAGAGCAGAAAGCAGTTTAGTTTTCTCTACATATTGCAAGCATTTTCAATACCAATTTAAGGGCACACAATGCCAAAACCATTGTCAATACAGTTCAGTTTTCTCCTGCATCGTGTATTATACTTGCTATTTCTCCACAAGCACTTGGATTTACCTAACCTCCATGGTCATACAGATGATATTTTAACTTAAGTTGTGCTTGAGATGAACTGCATGCAGAGTTCAAATAGGATGCTTTAATTGCTGGTGATTTTGTTTTTCCTTCTAATAAAATGCGCTTTGTGGATGCAAGCTGCTTTTAAGCCACATCATTTTCCTTAAAACAGATATGATCTTTAATGTTTTCAAAATCAAGAAAGATGGAATTAAGATACTTTACAGAGTAAAAATTCTTTCATAGCCTCCCTGGCACCTGAAAAGTTTAATTAAGTTGAAAGTCACCAACTTCTCCTCAAGATGCTGACTGCCGGCTTGTTAATGAGTTGCCTCTCTCATTGATTAGCAACTTGTGTAGTACTCGATTATAAATGGTTGTAATGCTTGCCTTGTTTCAGTGCCTAATTAATATGATATAGACTATTTAACAGTTGTGTCTTAGTTTGATTTATGATGCTAGATCTGAATATTTTATTGCTAAATAAAAATAATGCACAAGAAAAAATAAAGAAACAAACTGAAGCACTGACGTGATAACTTACAAGTTTTGTTTCTTCATCATAATTTATAAGAAAACTTTTCTAAAACTTGCAATAATGACTCAGTGCAGCCTGTCATGGGTAAATAAATTTCAGTGTGCAAGTTGTCACAATACTTGACAAATGCTTCAATAAACCAGCATTAAACAATGTTCAAATGACTGAGTTGCACTATATCATTTTGTGGTGTATTCATTAAAAATAATATTTATTGTGAACAACCCTCATACCTGCCATTTTGGGAGATAACATTCCTTTGCAGGAATACATAAGGATCTTGTTTCATGTTAACGGCATAATCCTGAGAGATGCTAAGCACCCTCAACAGCCAGGTGAGGGCACCCCAACACCCTCTCAGATTCAGGCTTTTGGATGAAATCTACACATGGGGCTGGATTCACAATGGAACTTGGCTGTGGTGATGCTGAGCATTGCCATGACTAATTTTAGGTGATTAGAAAAATCACTGGGATTCACAAAGCCTTTGTTCAGTGCCTTGACAATGAAGGTGGAAAGATAGGTGCTTTAGAACGGGATTCATTAAAGCCAGCACACTATGAAATTCTTTGACTAAACTAGCCAATGGGACATTCCAAGCTGAGGGGTGTGCACAAAACCCCACCCCTCTCTCAGAGACAGGTCCCCAAGCCTGGGCTACAGGGAGATGCCTACCTCTGCTTGGGATTCTCAGCTGCCAATCTTCTCTTGGCATTAGGCATCTACACTGTTTTAGCAAGAAGCTGGGGGTAGGGAAAAGGAGGAGAAAGAAGAGGAGGGACCTCCTTCATCACTTTTAACCCAGTGGGTAGGGTACTCCTCTAGAATGTGGGAGATCCAGGTTTCAAGCCCCCCTAAATCTGAGAGGGAGAAAGGACTAGAACTGGGCTCTGCTACCTTGCAGGTGAGCGCTCTAACAATTAGGTATGGTTTAGTCTTATGTGGGCTTCCTCAGTCTCTCCTGCTGAAGCTGTTCAACTGTGGATAATAAATAAAAAAAAACCTGGAACAGAGGGACTTGATCCTAAATCTCCTGCTTCCCAGGGGAGTGCTCTAACCATCAGGCTAACATGTCATCTCTTGCTTGCCTCTTGCTCCCACCCCATCCTCCATGATTCTTTTCTTATGTGTTCACAGCTTCAACAGGAGAGACTGAGGGTCCCACATCAGCATATCCCATAGCCCAGTGTCAAAGGCACTCAGTGAAAGGAGGTAGATCCCCGTTTAAGTATCTTCTCCTCCTGAGATGGGGGGGAGCTTGAATTGGGGTCTCCCACATCAGATGAGTACCCTAACCACTGAGCTAAAGGTTCTGAGCGAGATTTTCCCTTCATCCCTAAGCCACTGTGTATAAGTTCACCTATAAAGATCTGATCTCGTAAGTGACGTCTGAGCACACTTACTGGATTGGGCACCCTTGGTGAGTTAGGCAGAGGAATGCTTATTTTCCACAGTACATGACTCACTCTAGGGCTTAGGCCTCCAGATGCTGGTGTAGGGCAGAAGTGTACATGTTCAGAAGCAGAACAGTAGACTGGGAAATTCTATTGCAGAAATGTAGGCGCAGAGTGATTTTAGGTACCTACAGAATCCAGCAGAGTGTGGGGTTTTGTGAATCCCACTGGGGTCTGGTTCTGAGATTTAAGCACCTAAAGTGGCAGTGAATCCAGCCCATGGTGCAGAGCGGCAGCAAACTCTCATAGCAAGCTGCATGCCATAAATATGAGGGGAGCAGTCATGCAGCAGTGGAACCACTTAGGCTGGTGTGAAAGACAACAATGAGGGTGGGCCAGGAGAGAGACCATATAATCTACGATTCTGCAGATTCAGTAGCCCCAAACTCCAGCACAACTAGTGCAGAGTGGCTGTGGCTGTTCTTCCAGCTGATAGGACGGAACGGCATCTACTGGGAGGAGCTGTACAGCAGTCCCGCTCACTGGCTCTAAGATTCTCCAGTCTCCTCCAGCACAAAGAGGTCAATGCCGGTGGAACTGATTTTCTTTCTTTCTTTCTTTCAATATACAGACAAACAGCAAAAATCATGCAATCTGACTAATGCAAAACTCCTATTTGTAGTCAATGTAAGGTCTAAGTAATAACTTCAGGGTTTGCCCCTCAAGAACTCAATAAAGAAGATGAGGAAATGCTTGCTTTCCCCACGAGATAATATTAACCAGCAATATTCTGCTGATATAATATTTACACTTTATATTGTCAGAAGAGGGCAATTCTATCCTTCCCCACACTTATAGTATCATTAATTATCAGGGTTTGAAATGCCCCTTTTCCCATTTCATTCCATCCTCCTTGGAAGTGACACATCCATTGACTGCATGGCTGAAAGATCTTTATTTAAGCTATAATGACCAATGGCAATTGCATTCCTTGGCAGTTAATGATAAACTGGAGAAGACAAGAGCATGAGGCTAAGTCAAGGGACCTGAACCCAAATAGTTATTAACTGAAATTAAGTGCCCTTGGTGATGATTGTTACTATTATAAATGGTGGACTTTAAAAAAAATGGAAAGAACAAGTGAAGTAATTCCCTTTATGTGTGAGGGAAAGTCAGAAGACGTTAAAGTGACCATGACACAGCCATAGATACTCTGATTAGGAGTACTGTTTTTTTTCCCTAGCAGTTACAGATGGGGGTAGGGACCAAAAGAGCACAAAGCTTAATTATCCACATTAAATAAACCAGTAATAGAGCTGGCAACAGTTTGCATTATAACATGCAATGAATTCAAATGGCACTTTTTCTAGAGAGACCAAATTATGGATCCAATCCTGCAGTCCTTAATCTGTATTCAGACAACAGCCCTGCCCCAAAGAGCTAATAATATAAATCAACAAGAGACAGGGTATTCTCCAGGGTCACACAGATGCTCAGTGTTGGAGCCAGGAATTAACTCAGATTTCCTGATCCTCAGTCTGGCATCTTCTGGACCACGTTCTCTCTCAGCACTACCATTTACTTCAATGACTGGGTAAGGATTACAGGATGGTTTCCTATCCCATCACACAATTCAGATTTTCCATGGAACACAAAACTTTTAAGTTACCTAAGAGTATAGCAATCAACAATGCCTATGCCATGGCACTTGGTACTTACTAGCAATAGAGTGATACTTTGCGTCTTCGTTCTCACCTAATTTAAGAGGAGGCTACGTTATGGCTCCCTAACAGATTTAATTTCAATCTCCACACAACTAATTTTCAAAGCAAAGAAACTAAAATGAAAAGAGGCATCATATATAATACACAAGGGATCAATATGCAACCAAATAGTTGGAACATTTTCTTACAAAAGATCTTCTGTATATTTTTATCATCATCAATAATTTTTTCTTAGAAGATGTCATTCATCATGTCCAGATAGATTTGGGACTGATAGGAGAGAACCGCAAAATACCTAGCAGTTTGTGTGGAAAACAAAGCTGGGCAAATTATAATGCTGTTGCCCCTCTCTATAGGTACTTTCATACTTGTTGCATTAACCACAAGCTGGAAATTATGGGTCAGATACTTTGTGCTACACTACTGGAGGATTTTGGCCATTGAAGTTGTATGAATGATCACTTTAATGCAATGGGGTTAGTTGATGTAGGCCACACACCCTCATTGTTGCTGGCTTAATGGGAACGGGGGTGTCACCATCTAAAAGAGGTTGTGGCTGGGATGACACTCCTCTACATTAATCCTGGGTAAAGTATTCTGCCCTGTGTGGCTGTTACAAGCCAGCATAGTTTAGTGAAGCTCTGATGCTGTGTTAGTAAAGAGCATGATTAGGACATGCATTAAATGATATGTGATCAAATGGGTGCTTCATGCTAGCATTGCATATCATCTTTCCACTCTCTGTGTATCAGGAATACCACAGGATGTGGCACAATGACTCATAATATTTATTATTAGTGGTGATACCTTTACAGTGCCTTAAATCCAAATCAATGCACTTCACAAACATTAATTAATTATGACTCTCAGTACTCCTGTAAAGTGGATAGCACTTATTCAAGGTCATACAGCAAGCTGCTGATAGACTTGGACCAGAGAACCCTGAGACAGAGCTGTCAGAAGAGGGACTAACAGAGTTGAGTATAATTCCTGAATTTTAGCCCCAAATTGAAACGGAAATTGAACAAAATCTATAAAGGCTGAATAACTTTCCTTCCATATTACATGTCAATGTACTTCCTGGTTTCTGAACAGCATTAGGAAATGAAGTACTTGGATCCTGATCAGAAGCAGAATGTACAAGCAAATTAGATTAAAAAAAAGTCTGTCTGTTCTCATGAGATTACTAGCCCAGTTTGGGGATTCAAGAGGCCAAACAGATAAGCATATGGATTCAGGGTAATTTTCTGAACTGAACTGCCAAAGCCTTTTGAGATATGCCTATCTCTTCTTGTAACTGACTTAGCTAATAGAATACCCCCCGCAAAATGGATAGGACTTGTTCAAGTTCATATAGCAAGCCATGTAGCTTTTTTTCCATGATGGGCCTGATACTGCTCTCTTTCCTCATTGAAGGGGAAAAGAAGACTGCAGGGTTGGGCATGTTTTTTTCCATTGGAACTTTCTATATAGAAAATAAAATTTCTGGCCCCATTTTAAAAGGAATTAAAAGAAAGACAAATCAGTTACGAATGTAAATTTAGAAGCACATTTGGTACGAAAATGTTTAATGTGTGTTTTATCTAAGGATGCTGCACGTCTTAAAATTACAGCTACCAAGTTTACCTTTGTAATTTAGAAAACCCTTTGTGAAAAAGAAACAAATGCCTTTCCACAGTGATTAGGAATGTTGAGCACTATTAATAAGCATTTATCATCATTTTTAGGGAATATTTAATGTCTATATTCATTCTCACTTTCCCCTAATTTGTTTTATTCAGACAATTAGCAGCAGCATGCAGGCGTAGCTTTCCTTAGGCAGTTGTCTCTGCACAGTATTTTGTACTGCATCTGAAAACTCCTCAAAACATTTAAAGCTTTCTGTACTAACAAGGAGAGTAACTCTAATCCTGGGAGGTCTTTAAATCTTATAAAATGCTTCACATTGGTGGAACCACTATGTGATTTGATCTCAAATTGCTACACCTTGTCAGCTGCAAATTGTGATGTTTGGCCTCCTTTGGTTGATCACCCATAGTTCTTCTTGCCACAAGCAATTACTTTTACAGTAGCAAGTCCTATCAATGCTACAACCACTCCTGCTTATAACAGAATTATTCCCAGACATAGTGAAAACATGCTTAAAATATTGATGGGATCTAACCGTGTTTAACAGGCTGTAACATAGTTTGGGACACAGGTTGAGTCTATGCTAAAAGTCAGACGCACGTCTTAACTGCGTTGGGGGTAACAGAACTGGTATCGTAATCCCCCAACACTTTTTGTGCTATACACAGGCTCTTTATACTCCTGCAGTCTTCTGGGACAGGGCTGAGAGATGAAGCATGATTGAAAGTTAAAAGATGACCAGACTTTGCCAATGAGACAAAAAAAAATAAAGTATGTAAACCAATGAAAACCCCCTTCAACAAACAGGGAATGCTTCTGGACTAAACTCATCTGTGATCTGGGGCACATGCCAAATGATATATTTTATTATTCTGGGAAGTGATATTTTACCTCTTTTCCAATTCCTGATTTTAAATTTTTTCAATGCCTCTCTTTATGCTTAAAATTATCGCCGACCCATTGTATGGGAATCACCCACACTTTCTTCTTTCCTCTCCACAATTTCCTCTTTAGGTCACTCCTTCCACAACACCTTTCAACAAGTGTCCACTGGATAGATAATGATCTTTCATTTAACAAAGATTACTTTTCCCCTGACTCTAGGGTGACCAGATGTCCCAATTTTATAGGGACAGTCCCGATATTTGGGGCTTTTTTTTATATGGGCTCCTATTACATCCCACCCCCATCCCAATTTTTCACACTTGCTACCTGGTCACCCTACCCAGCAGTTTTCAAACTTTTTGAGGTAAACCTCCTCTTTGAGTTTCAATTTTTGGTTGTGCCCCCCCAACCCAGATAAAAAGAGGTGAGGCAGGGGGTGGAGGTGGCACTCCCTCTCCGAGCCCTGTCAGGCTGAAGCATGAGCTCCACCACACTAGACTGAAGCTCAAGCCATCTGGCATCACCGCTCCCCACCCCACCGAATATTCCTTGGTGCATCCCACAGTTTGAAAATCTCTGCCCTAACTTATGTGAGGTTTTTGCCTGACCACTGTATTAAATGTGACTGATTTGACTGGAAGCTCCTTTGGGGCAGGGACTTCTATGTTTGTATAGCGTCACCCATATGTATGGTGCTCAAGGAACAATACATAACAACAGTAAGTCTTATATTCATTGTGTGCACATGTTCAACTGTAAGTGTGTGAAGAGAAAAGCTCTGAGGTGCACACAACACAACTGCAGTTTCCATTGAAAAGGAAGTGTTTGTAAACTAACAATAAGGAATCAGGGAATGTCATATTCTGGAGAAAAAAAAATATCATACACAAACACACTAAGGTGAAATTATTTCACCTGCATAAACACCAAATAACCAGGCTTTTTACAAGTGAATTCTTGGTGAGTTGGGAGGTTAAATATACTCATCCAACCCTGGGCAGGACACATCTGCCATGTAGCCTAAGAGCTACAGTAAAGGTTGCTTTCTCTCCCTATCACCTGTGCAGTGTGTTGGGGCCAATCCATATAAATATAGATTCCATGAACCATCCTCTGGCTTGCCCAGCTGCTGACCTCCATGATGGCTGATAGTGGGCCAGCATGGAAACTCCTTCTGCGTCCACTGGATGGCTCTTTCTTCTGCATTCCTTGTTCCTCCCAACCCCATGCTCAGCCCCAAAACAGGATTTATGTGATACAGAGTGCTTTCTGCTTCACAGGTGAATTTCACCTTAAAGTATTTGTAACTGCTGCCTTGAAATCCTAGAGTATGTTAACTGTGTAACTCAGTGACATAGAAAAACATGCACATTCTTTTTAATCATATATATCAGTGGCTCTCAACCTTTCCAGACTACTCTAGCTCTTTCAGGAGTCTGATTTGTCTTGCGTACCCCCAAGTTTTCCCTTACCTAAAAACTATTTGCTTACAAAATCAGACATAAAAATACAAAAAGTGTCACAGCACACTACTACTGAAAAATTGCTTACTTTCTCATTTTCACCATATAATTATAAAATACATCGATTGGAATATTAATATTGTACAGTAAAATCTGTTGTTTCCACACTTCACCAACCAGAAAGCTCTATAAATTGGCATTTCTGATCTTCATTGAAATTCCGGATTATAGTCCAGTTGACGCACTGCCTCCGCCCGCAGGTGCCACCCCCGCAGCTCCCATTGGCTGCAGTGCCCAACCAATGGGAGCTGCGGAGCTAGCACTCGGGGTGGGGCGGAGGCAGACTGCGGAGCTGCCTGCCGCGCATGTGCCTAGGAGCAGCCAAGACAGGTCGCTGCTTTTGGGGAGCCGCTCGAGGTGAGTGCCCCACAGATCTAGCACCCCATGCCGCCAACCTGAGCCCCCCACACACCCAAACTCGCTCTCAGAGCCTGTGATCCGCACCTCCTCCTGCATCCAAACTCCCTCCCTCTTAGTTAACCAGTATTTTTTACTTACCAGCACCCCCCATTTCCCCAACATGCCGGTTAGAACAGCTTTTACTGTACTTACATTTCAGTGTGTAGTATATAGAGCAGTATAAACAAGTTATTGTCTGCATTACATTTTAGTTTGTACTGACTTTGCTAATACTTTGTATGTAGCCTGTTGTAAAACTAGGCAAATATCTAGATGAGTTGATGTACCCCCTGGAATACCTCTGCATATCCCCAGGGGCACACGTACCCCTGGTTGAGAACCACTGAATATCCTTTGTACATATGTTAGGGGAATGTTTGTGCAAATGTCAAATCACTACATGCATAACTATATCAACTAATTGAACTAATATACATTACAGTAGCTGCTAGCAACCTTTTCTATTCAGTTTCTAAGTCTAGTTACATTGAATTCCCAGTCAAGTCTCTTTGGTTTATTTGAATCATGAAAAAAAAATAATTATGGTCAGGTCATGCACTCTGGCTTTATTACAGCCCAAAATATTACACATATTTTCACCTTCCGACTTTAATTTTAAATAGAGATGTGCCAAATAGTGAGATTAAAATTGGTCCCTGAAAAGTCAAAGCCACTGTGATTAGAATATTAAAAAGCATCAGAGAAATACTTTGATTTTTTCCCTTCCTATTAGTTATATACCAAAGGGCATGTTTTATAAAAACAAGGTGTTCCAGAGTGTGTGATCATACTTTTTAATATCATCACTATATATATGATATGATGTACACACACACACACCCCGTTTGGTGATATTAATGTAAAAATACTTGACAATCTCGGTTAAAACTGGGAGTCAATGGAGACCTGATCAAAGAGAGGCAAATATATTGCCTGGACTGTGGGCGCATTGCAATTTAGAAATAGCCCCGTGAGGAAGGCCATAAAAAAGTATCAATTCCTAAAATCAATTCCTGAGGTAACCAAGACATGAATAATATTTTAGCAGCCTGCCTGTTAAAATTCGTACAGCTGCAAGAAATGTTCGACAGGGAAAAAATAGAACCTTCTAAGTCAGAGATGTAAAAGTAATAAAGCCTACCTTCCATTTCCAAGATGAAACAAATAATTAAAGTGATGGTACTTATTTGAGTAAGACATAACAGTTCATTTCTGAAGTCTTTTTTTTTTTTAAATATTGATTGTACCTAAAAAGTCATAATTTTCCAAAAAAAAGTTAGGCTCCTCACTCCTTATTTAAATACTTAAATAACTAGCCTAATTTTCAAAAGTGCTAAACACTTAGCATCTTCCATTGGAGGCAACTTTAAGCATATTTGTAGGCACCAATTTTTATACCTTACCCAAAGCAATATTCTTTAACTACTGTGGTTTCTCCAGATAGTGCTGGATGGTACATATGGGTAATTTTTTTATTAGTTTTTGTGGCAAAACCGTAATCATAGAAATATGCCATTATTTCTATAGGTGTTCATGCATTATTTTGCTTCATTTTTACTTTTAAAAATACATTGGTTTATGCTGGTGAATAGAAATGACAAATCACTTCAGGAAAACATTGAATATTAAGGGCCATATCGTGATCTCAACCCATAAAAGCAGCTCTCATTGATATCTGTGAGAGCTGATTATGCATCACACAGCCATTAGTGTTTTGATACAATGGGGTGCTGTTATGCTAGACACGTAATGATCATAAAAACAGTAATACCATGTTTACCTGTTCAAAGTGCTACACAAATATTAACTAGGCAGTCAGGTACTGGAATTACTGGAAATACATAAATTAAAGGAATTATATAATTAAAACTGATCATTTCCTATTTACTGACAACACTGAAGTAGGAGGTGTGGAAATTACGTAGCACCAGTAAAACAGTACTTCCTGAGTTAGTGGTTCATACTTAGCTATAGACACAAGCAGAATCTCTCTTATATTTGTAGTCTCCATTTGTACTGAAACATGCATTCCACTAGGTTTCCTAAGCATTTATCTGGATTTTCAAAGGCATTTGAGGGACTTAGGCACCAATTTGTGCCTTTTAAAATCTCCTTATATCTTATTTGGTATATTGGGGTACACCGACAATACTGTACATACATTTTGTCTGATTCCTCTTCATGTAAATTGTGTCTAAATTAGTTTAAATATTGCATTTTTCTGAAACATCTGGCTTATGCATCTAAGCAACATATTCTTATATTTTTTTATGCATATACTGCATCATGGACTTTGTAACCATCTAAAATCATTGCCTTAAATTAAATTATTCACTTTGGAAACTTTTCCTATACAAGCATGTGCATTTGCTCATATACAAGGTTCTCAGTGGGGCATGGCCATATGTCTAAAGGCAGAATCAATCCCTTTACATGTTGAATTCATTGATTTGGTTACACTGATTTTTGGTG
This sequence comes from Trachemys scripta elegans, assembly GCF_013100865.1. Taxonomy (NCBI): domain Eukaryota; kingdom Metazoa; phylum Chordata; order Testudines; family Emydidae; genus Trachemys; species Trachemys scripta. The sequence goes on along the minus strand of NC_048304.1, from coordinate 13,945,721 downwards.
TGAAAATACCAATTCTAGAAAATACACTGGAGTTTTTCTGTGAAGCATAGACGTATGTTTGAAAAATATTGGTCTGCATCATTTTTTCTTGTTGGGTTGAGAAATATATGGTTGAGGTCTTTGGTTATGTTGTACCATCATGCGAGAGAGAATGTCCAGAGATGATGCTGACAGAATATTTTCATGTTTGAAAACACAGTATTGAAAATTACACTGAAAATATACCCCTTAAAAATCTGTCTCCAGTTTCAGAATCTCTGTTCTCACGTACATGTTTCAAAATCCACTGTGGGTGGGATAAATGATTATGCGGAGCTGCATATTTTTAACTTTGTGAAAAATATCATCCTACTGAATGTCTGAAGCTGGATTTATTAAATCTGGTCAGGCGCTGATGGTACATTATTCCCTACTGCTGACATTCTCCCATGTACAGAAGACCAGCAGAAGGACTGCAGTGCTTAAGTCCCACTTAAACCCTATTTTAATTGCCTGAGTGGTGTATAGGCCTTGCACTGGTGTTCTGTGAATTTCACTCTACAATTTCAGATGAGAGAAGGTGTTGTGCTCATTGTGCTAATTAACAAATGTACATGCAGGGAAAGGGTCACAAACACAGGAAATGGTAGTCAGACATCTTGAAGAAAGGCAGAGTAATGCAGAGTCAGGACACAGTGCAGTGATCAGCAATCACTATTGTGTTTCAAACGTTAAACAAAAATCCTTTGTATAAAACAGCGTAAACTTCATAAAGTAATAGAACTACACATGGTACCAGAAGTGGCTTGATAGGAGAGCACTGTTTGGAAAATGTCTAAAGTCAGCATATAAAGAAGAGAGGGACTGTTTCAAGCAGCCATTACACTAAAGAATAGATAGGAGGAACTCCCCTCCCTGTTCCAGAAACCCTACTCCTCTGCAACACAGACGAAAAATAAAAGGATAGCATAAAGCCACCGCTGGAACTCAGGCTAGTGGGAAACATGGAGGAAGCTTGGAAGAGGCTTAAACAGTGTTTTTTTGCTATATATGACAGCAATCGATGCAGGCTTTTTGAGCTGAGCCCGGAAAGTAGCCTTACTGCTAACCATAGCTGATGTGGGAAGCTCTAGATCTTTTTACAGCGAAGATTTTGATAAGGTCTGAGGACAATCTGAGGCACATTGAACTCCTAGAAAGACTGAAAGCTCATGAAAGACTCCTTTTCCCACACAAAAGTAGAAAAGGAAAACAAAAAGGCACTGACGATTACATCCTAGACTTGAAGCATAAGAGCCAATCTTGCAATTTTGGGCCCCTAAGAGATTCCTTGATTAGAGATAGGCTGGTGGTAGTCTACAATGATGCAAAGCTGCAGGAGCATCTACTGAGAAACTGATTTAATTTTGGAAAAAGCCATAAACATGTGCAAAGCAGCAGAGCAGGCTTTAAGCAAAGAGGATAACAGGGAGACTGTGCAAGAAGTCACTCTATACGAGGAGAAGAAGGAAACATACACAAAAAAGTGGTACACTGACAACAGTCAATATAAGGAAGGGCAAAAAACCAACAACATTCTATGGCAGGTTAGCCCAAATAAATGTGTTGGAAGTGTGGAACCAAATGTGTGTACCCACAATGCCCAGCATTTGGACAAAAGTGCAGAGTGCATCACAAGTACAACCATTTTGCTAACCAATGCAGACCACAGAAAACCAGGGATCCAATGCAGGAATATGGTAATAGCTCCAGTGAGGAGGCAGTATGTTGATGCCATGAGGCAATGATTGCCAGTAGACAAGAACTGGCTCATTACTCTTAATAGTAATGGTTCACAAATCACATATAAAGTAGATACAGGTTCGGCCACTAGGGCAAACTTTAAAATACAAGTCCCCACTGGAGAATGAGGCAAATGTCCTGACGGTGTTCAGTGGACTCCCCATTCCAGTGATGGGCAGCTGCCAGCTCAATCTGCCACACAAGAAAGAAAAGACTAAGCACACCTTTGTTATTGTTATAGGAGACAAAACACCTATATTGGGCCTAGAATCATCTCAACAACGAGAACCGATATGCCAACTGTTTAATAGAGAATATAACTTGTCTCAAGCCAATGCGGTCTTGGGATGTATTAGGCGAGGTATATCTAGTAGGGATAGGGAGGTCCTGCTTCCGTTGTATAAGGCGCTGGTGAGACCTCATTTGGAGTACTGTGTGCAGTTCTGGTCTCCAATGTTTAAAAAAGATGAACTCAAACTGGAACGGGTGCAGAGAAGGGCGACTAAGATGATCAGAGGAATGGAAAACCTGTCGTATGAAAAGAGATTAGAGGAGCTTGGGTTGTTTAGTCTGACAAAGCGAAGGCTGAGGGGGGATATGATTGCTATCTTCAAATATATCAGAGGGGTTAATATAAGGGAGAGAGAAGAATTATTCCAGCTTAGTACTAATGTGGACACGAGAACGAATGGATACAAACTGGCCGGGGGGAAGTTCAGGCTTGAAATTAGACGAAGGTTTCTGACCGTCAGAGGGGTGAAATATTGGAACGGCCTTCCGAGGGAAACGGTGGGGGCGACGGACCTGTCTGGTTTTAAGATTAAGTTGGATAAGTTTATGGAGGGAATGGTTTAATGGTAAAACATAGTAGCCAAGGAAAACCAAGCAACGGTACGTGAATAGCATAATGGCCAACAAGGGTCAGGCTAGAGACTCTTGCCTATATGCTCGAGGTATTACTGATCACCATATTTGGGGTCGGGAAGGAATTTTCCTCCAGGGTAGATTGGCTGAGCCTCTGGAGGTTTTTCGCCTTCCTCCGCAGCATGGGGCAGGGATCACTAGCAGGAGGGTCTCAGCCGATTGAAGTCACTAAAACACAGGATTGGGGACTTCAACGGCAGAGTCCAGGGAAGGGTATTGCGGCCTGCAGCATGCAGGGGGTCAGACCAGATGATCATAATGGTCCCTTCTGACCTTAAAGTCTATGAGTCTATGAGTCAAGGCATCAAAACTTTAGTAGAGAAATATACAGATGTGTTCAAAGGCTTGGGAAAACTGCCAGTCATGTCTAAAATTACTTTGAAGAAGGATGCAAATCTTGTTATACATGCAGTCAGGAGAGGCAGATTCCAGCGAGAACTGCAATATCTCCTACCCATGGAAGTAATAGAAAGAGTTGAGGAATCTACAGCTTGGGTGCACTCGCTGGTGATTGTACAAAAGAGATCTAGATTTTAGTGCTTGTGTCTCAATCCCAAGGAATTGAGCACTAACATAATAAGGGAGCGTTATCACTTACTCACCAAACATTAAATCTTGGGAGAGATGGCAGGTATCAAACTTTTCACCGTTATAGATGCATTTAATGGGTTTTGGCAAATGTCCTTGAACTCTGAGATCTCACAGCTGTGTACTTTTAACATGCCTTTCAACAGATACTGCTTCAAACCTTGCGGCTTTTGCTCTCACCTAAAGTATTCCATAGAACAATGCAATACTTAACGGATTACATTGAAAGTGTACGTAGATGATATCCGCATCTGGGGCACTAGAGAACAGGAACACAATACATGGCTGGCAAAAGTTCTGCAGATTGCCAGAGAGGAAGGATTGAAGCTGAGCACAAAGTGCCAGTTCATGAAGACAGAACTTCTCTATTTTGGGGAAATCCTGTCAGAAAGTGGGGTCAGTCCAGATCCAGCAAAAGTACAAGCCATCCATAGGATGCCAAGCCCAAAGCAAAAAGACTGACAAAGGTGTATAGGTATTGTGATTGACTCCACAAATTCATAGATAACCTGGCTGGTAAAACAAAAACAATAAGAGAAAACTATGACTTAATGGTGTGTAAAGGAACTGGACTAGAAAGCATGAAAATGAATGCAACACACTGAAAAGATTACTTACAGGTGCTCCCACGCTACAATATTTTGACATCTCCTACCTTGCAAAGTTATCCACAGATGCTCCTAAGGATGGATTAGGTGTAGTGCTACTTCAAAAGAAAGGCTGTGACTGCAGTACTACATAGGGTTACCATATGTCTGGATTTTCCCGGACATGTCCGGCTTTTTGGGCCTCAAATCCCCGTCCGGGGGGAAATCCCCAAAAGCCGAACATGTCCGGGAAAATAGGGAGGGGCCGGAGCCACTGGGTGCTGGGCCGGGGGTGCTGGGCCGGGCCGGGGGCGAGCTGGGTGCCGGGGCCGGCAGTGCTGGCCCGGGGGTGCTCGGCCGGGGGCTAGGCCGGGCTGGGGGCCGGCAGTGCTGGCCCGGGGCCGCCACCCCAGGGCCCGAGCCGAGCCAGGCTGGAGATGCTGGGGCCGGGGCCGGCCGCCGGAGGGAGCCGCTCGGTTGGGGGGGGCCAGACTGGGCCGCGCCTCCTCCCCCCCCCCAGCTTACCTGCTGCCTGCTTCAGGCTTCCCGCGAATCAAAGGTTCGCGGGAAGCGGGGGAGGAGGCGGAGTTGGGGTGGGGACTTTGGGGAAGGGGTGGAGTTGGGGCGGGGGGACATGGGCGGGGCTGGGGCCCCATGGAGTGTTCTCTTTTTGGACACTCAAAATATGGTAACCCTAGTACTACAGCATATGCATTGAGAGCTTTCACAAATACAGAGCACATATATGCACAGATTGAAAAGGAAATACTAGGAATTGTATTTGGCTGTAATATTTGTAACAACTACATTTATAGAATAGCTTTTGTAATTGAAACAGATCATAAACTGTTGATAACCATTTCAAAAAGGACCAGTGGAAGGAACTGCTTAGAATTCAAAGACTTCTAATGAAGCTTCTAAAATATGACTACAGGAACTCCTCACTTAAATTGTCCCGGTTAACGCTGTTTCATTGTTAAGTTGGTGATCAATTAGGGAACATGTTCGTTTAAAGTTGTGTAATGCTCCCTTCTAGCGTTGCCTGCTTTGTCTACTGCTTGCAGGAAGAGCAGCTAGCTGGTGGGGGCTTGGAACCAGGGTGGACCGGCAGCCCCCCAATCAGCTCCCCCCATCAGCTCCCCGCTCCCCTAAATTCCCCGTGCAGCAGCTGCCTGCAGTTCAGCTGTGTCCCTTCCCCCACTGCCATGTGCTGCTCCTGCCCTCTGCCTTGGAGCTTCCCCGAGACTCCTGCTTGCTGTGCCGTGGGGAGGGGAGGAAAGGAAGAGGGGGGCTAATGTCAGGGTGTCCCCCTCCCCTCTGCTCCTGCACCCCACTTATCCAATCTTCCATAGAGCAGGGGGAACACACCAGGGCTCAGAACAGAGGGAGCTTGCAGCAGCTGCTTCTCAGCAAGCTGATCTAATTAGCAAGGCAGTGTGCTTAAAGGAAATGCTCATATCTCCCTCCATTCCTGCTGCCTTGTGTAGAGAGAGAGTTAACCCTTGAGGGCTCAGCCAATTAATCAGTTCATTATTTAGCAGTAAGGGAAATATCCCACACTCTGACTCCTCCACCTCAACCAAGCTTCACAATCATCATCACTATGTACCAGTATTAAATTGTTTGTTTAAAACGTATACTGTGTGTGTGTGTGTGTGTGTGTGTGTGTGTGTGTGTGAGAGAGAGAGAGAGAGAGAGAGTGTGTGTGTATATATATATATATATATATACACACACACACACATATATATAGTCTTTTGTCTGGTGAAAAAAATTTCCCTGGAACCTAACCCCCTCATTTACATTAATTCTTATGGGGAAATTGGATTCGCTTCACATCATTTTGCTTAAAGTCACATTTTTCAGGAACGGAACAACAACAACGTTAAGTGAGGAGTTACTGTATATCATTGAATTCACTCTGGGAAATCACTTAATCATGGCTGATATGCTATCCAGGATCTGGGATGAATCTCAGAGAGCTGTGGACCCAGAAACTCAATCTGAGAGATATTCACATCAATGTGACAGAATATTCAGAATCTGTTTCACCTCACATGTGGGCACAGCTAAAAAGTGCAACAGTGAAAGATGAGATGCTGCAGTTCATGATTCATGCTCTACGCTTTGGAGGGAAAAAACAATTCCCGCCTGAGCAGTATGTTCCTTTCACGCACGAGCTGTCTATGGTTGATAATGTCCTTCTCATAAGTAAGAGCATTGTGATTCCATTTGAACTCAGAAGAAACGTGCTAAAGGCCATTCATGAAGGGACTTGGGTATAGAGAAGTGCAAAAGAAAGGCATGGGAAGTACTCTATTCAGGGCCAGCTCCAGGGTTTTTGCCGCCCCAAGCGGTGGGAAAAAAAAGAAAAAAGCCACGATTGCGATCGGCGGCATTTCGGTGGTAGCTCCACCCCAGTGCTTTCTTCTTTGGTGGCACTTCGGCGGCAGGTCCTTCCCTCCGAGAGGGACTGAGGGACCCGCCGCCGAATTGCCGCTGAAGAGCCCGATGTGCCGCCCCAAGCACCTGCTTGCTGTGTTGGTGCCTGGAGCCGGCCCTGACTCTATTGGCCAGGCATGAATGATATCGTAAATAACTATGCCACATGGGTAATTAGCTTGCAAAATGTGTCATAAAAATGTTTAGGTGTCTGTTTAAAAATATAACATATAGATTCATAGAATATCAGGGTTGGAAGGGACCTCAGGAGGTCATCTAGTCCAACGCCCTGCTCAAAGTAGGACCAATCCCCAGACAGATTTTTGCCCCAGATCCCTAAATGGCCCTCTCAAGGATTGAACTCACAACTCTGAGTTTAGCAGGCCAATGCTCAAACCACTGAGCTATCCCTCCTCCCATGTGATGGAAGACCCTCTTCTTGCCTTGCCTTGCTGAATCACAGAGCAGTACCATTACCAATGTGGTAAGTCACCTGCAGAGCTTTTGCTAGGACATCAGATAAGAACTAAACTTCCTCATCTGAAGATGAAGCAAGGTGCAGTTAAGGAACAGATGCACAAATAAGTGCAGAAGGACAGGGAAAGATGTAAAAGTATTAAAAGGTTCCACTGTGGCAAAACCTCAGTGTGCCTGAGGTAACTACATCCTGGAGAATCTGTTAAAATTTAGAATAATGGTTCTCGGGGAGATAAGACTGAGGTGATTAAGCTGGTTGCTCCAAGATCATATGAGATCAAAACAAAACAGGAATTTTTGTTGAGATGGAACCGTAAGCATCTCTTACCGGTACCAGTGATAAGTATCCCAGATGAGCTACTTCTACACATAGTGCAGGACTTACCAGCAAAACCACCTACACATCAAACTAGGCACATCCCAGTAGTCACATTAACACATACCAAAATGATACAGCTTGCTGAGACGACTAGGGATGTGGACTTATCAGACACAAGATCACTGGATACCCAGGTCGATTATCTGGGAAACACACTGCCAAGTCCAAAGACTTCCAATGGAGACGAGGACACATTGTGGCATAATGGTCAAAACCCCAAAGAGACTAACTGAAAGCTACTGAGCAGCAGGGGAATTAAGACTTACCGTTGTATGAAGAATTACAGTGTTGTTTGTTCGTTTGGTGTTAATAAAAAAAAGGGATGGATTGTGCGGTGTATGCCAATGAACTAATGCATAAGCAGAGAAAGGGTCACAAACCCAAGAAGTGGTAGTCAGACATCTTGCAGAAACTCAGAACAATACAGGGACAGGACACGGGGTGATGATAAGCAACAAAGTCACCATTAACAGTTATGTTTCAAATGTTAAATAAACACCTTTTGTACAAAACAGCATATGCTTCATAAAGTAGCTGGCCAACATAGATATTTGATATTGTTGGCCAGATTTACAAGAGTTTTTGGCATTTAGGCACCGGAATAGGGGTCTAGATTTCTGAAAGAACTTTGCACTTAGAGTGCTGCTCCATTTTTAAAATCTGGCCTTAAGTGTCAAAATATGAACTGATGGGAGCTGAGCACTTTGGAAAATCTGCTCCCCCGCCCCAAAGGTGCCGCACATTTGAAAAATCTGGTGATGAGGCTTTTTGAAAACCTGGCCATATGTGCCTTAGTGTGTGTAAGCCTCTGATTTTTTTTTTCACTGTAGAGAATAATTGATACCTGCTCTCAAATTGCTATTAACCAGTATGAAAGAATTCACGTTATGCTAAAATAAAAAGTTGTAGGCATTTTGGTTGCTTGTGTTTTGGGCAATGGCGGGTTAGGGTTTTGTGGGGCCCTGGGCCAGAGCAAGTGGGGGCCCCTCCCCACCCTTCTGTCTGCAGCCCCTCCCCGGCACTCCTGTGGGGGGGACACACTGGGGTTGGGGTGCAGGGGCTTGCCCCGCTCTGCCCACCTGGTGCTCCTGCTGGGGGGGAATGGAGTCAGGCCATGGGTGCGCCCATTTTTCTGGGGTCCCTCAATTGGCTGGGGCACCTGGGCACAGTGGCTAATCTGCCACTGGTTTGGGGTGGGGGGTTTGTTTTGTTCTGTTTCTGAGGATGGAGATCAGAAGAGAGGTTAAATCTGGGAGTGATGAGTCAGGATTCCTGGATTCAGTTTCTCGCTCTGCCACTAAGGGCGAGTCTAGTGTCGGTGTGGTTGCAGCACAGGCAGGCATATCTATATTAGCTTTAATCTAGCTAGCACAAGGAACAATAATAGTGAAGATAAAGCAGATCAGGTTTCAGTGTGGGCTAGACCCCCAAGTACAAGACCACTGGGGACCCTGGGTACATACATGGGTTACTAGCCCATGCTAAAGCCTGTGCCACCACATCTTCCCTACTATTGTTACCAGTGTTAGATAGATTAAAGCTAGCATGGGTAGATTTACCCATGCTACAATCACACCTTCACTTTGCTGAGGGTGAATTGCTGCGTGATCAGGGGCAAAATACGAAATGTGCACACATCTGCACACATCTTTTTGAAAATATGGACCACACCTTATCCATCTGTATACGGGTAGTCTCCATCTAGTTGCATCTGAAGAAGTGAGGTTTTTACCCACGAAAGCTTATGCCCAAATAAATCAGTTAGTCTTTAAGGTGCCACCAGACTCCTTGTTGTTTTCATCTAGTACAACAGTTTTAACAGGAGTGTTGTGAGGACACATTCATTTTATGTCTGAGAGATACCGGAGATCTATGTATCAAAGTGTCACCAGAGTTAGGAGATGAGTTTCTGAAGATAACAAAAGATGTACAGAAGACACTTTTACTGGACGAACAGGTAGAAGACAAGGAATCGCTACCTAAATTAGAATTGGAGGAACAGAACATTAGGTGGTGTCAATGAGCATAACTCTACTGACTTTACTGCTGAGTATGCGACCCTGAAAATGGTCTGGAGTGCTGAAAAAATGCTAGTTATGTTTTGGGTAACAGGCAAAGATTTTTAACTGAATAGAGCAACGGGATTTTTATTTCAAGTATTGCATAACAGTAACGGTTCTACTTCATGCCTTGAAAGAAAATACATGCATTGAGAGAAAGGAAAATACACTGCAAGGAAAGTGTGCATAATGCTTCACACAAGCACAGTGTGAGAACACACAACACATCCCAGCAGACACCCACGAAAAACTGTTGAGGTGGAGTTAGGGTGTGACAGGAAGAAGAGGTTCTCATTTTGTAGTAAGAGTTCATTACAATCCTCTTATTTTGTTTTATGTTGCCATCATTTTCTCCTTCTCTGCAGTAGCCTTGTTTTAACTATGTATCCCCCTCATCTTCTCTAGCTTTCATAATTATTGCATCTATTCAATTTAATCTCTGCCCTCTACAATCTGTAGGGCAGGCAGCGACACCACTCAGCTGGACAGTATTCTTTCCGGGGCTCTCATGTTGTACTAATGGGAAAGCAATTTGTGACACCCCTTTTAGGGGTATAAAATACCCTCTCCCATGCATCTAACCAGCTCCACTCACCAGTGCATATAGGGGGCTGGGTGCAATGGTTCTGCTTTCTCACCACACACTTTCTCAAGGAAGGAGCACCTCAGGAACAACCCCTCTGCTTCTCAGTGGCAGGAGCTAGGATCTGGGAAGCTCAAACATGAGCTCTGAAGTGGTGGTGGAATCCTAACCCCTCTTTACTCCCCTATATGGCCATCATCATGTTAGACACAATTCAGCCTCTTTCTTAGCAGGGTTCCAACATAATTTCCCCATCCCTGCCATTCTCCCCCCAAGTTTCAGCTATTCTTTTCCTTTTATATATACAAACTATTCTGGGAGCTAGCAGCAGTGCTAAGCACGTATCAGGAACAGGTCCTAACTTACAACAAACCGATGACAACAAACTCATCTTTATACAGATCACTTCATTGATTATAAACCAAAGACTTACACAGACAATCCAATAAGTTTCATTACCAAGCTATGTTGTTGGAGAGTAAAAATAAAATTCTTCATGTATTTTAATCAATAAAGCAAATATAAATCTCATGATGTGACACATCAAGTCTTTGTATTTTGGCCTGCACACTTTGCAGTCTGTTAAATGGCCACTTTAATTTTAAAACCGATCACTCAGAAATACTAAATGGATAAACTCTTTATAGCATTTTCACTATGACAAAACACACTTAGTAAAAACAAAAGCATGATCATAAAACTGCATAACAAGTTGTCACTTATGGATTCTTTTATTTGGGCATGAGTTTATAAGCTTTCTTCTAAAAAAGGAAGGAAGGCAAACAATTTTACTTGACAAGTTTTGCTTTGCAAAGAGCTTCGAGTAAATGTTATGAACAACAAGACTAGAAACCCAATTGTCTCAGAAGATCTAGAGAGAGGAAAATTACAGAAGCAAACAAATTCTGTTTAAAAGTCATTGGTTTCCTTACTCTCTTTCTCCATGTGTTCTAACATCCTCACTTCCAAACACACATTTGTGTATTTTATACATCTATAAAAGAGGCAGTGGGCAGGGGAGAAGGAGCTCAACCGCAAAACTTTCAGGTGAATATGCTTGGTCATATGTGAATACTCATATTTGCACACAAAAAAGGTCCTACTCCAAATGTATGAATAAAGACCTGACTTCCTTAAATGGGATATCAATAAGGGGCCACAGGATGAAAGCATATAAAATAATAAATAGTACAGAGAAAGTAGATCATGAATTTCTGTTCTCTTTGGCTGCCTAATAACACAAGAGCACAGGGACATTCAATTAAATTAAAAGGTGGCAAGTCCAAAACTGATCACAGAAAACACTTTTCACACAGTGTGCAATTAGACTGTGGAACTCTTTGCTACTGTAGGTCAGTGATGACAAGAATTTAGCAATATTCAGGAAGAGATTGGACACTTATATGAGCAACAATAATATCCAGAGTTACAATTAATGGTAATAATTTAGAAATGGATATTCATCCTCACACTTCAGAGCTTAAGGCAGTTTGGAACTATTAGAGACCAGGATGAAACTTAATATGGGAGGCAGATAATCCCACATCTGCCTGCAAAGGGGTTCTTACATTTTCTTCTAAGCATCTGGTACTGGCAGAGACAGGATAGAGAACTAGATGGCGCTCATAGCTGATCTAGTAGGGCAATTCCTATGTTTCTTTTGTGAAACAGAAAGAAAAGAAAAGAAAAGAAAAGAAAAGAAGGGCATGTATGAAATTGTACTGCAATTGGCAAGCATGTTTGCAAATACATTTTCCCTAGTTTCCCCTTTGCTGTAATCAGTGACGATAGTCTCCTGGAAAGGAAGACAGACCTAAAGCTTCTACTGTCTGATGGTTCCTTGGTGTCCTACGTTAAATGAATTGGTGGACAACATCACACAATCCACCGCCTCAAGAAGCACCTTTGTTGGGAAGTATACATTACGCATGGAGAAGAACTACCATCTGTAGTACTAGTCTCTTCTAGTAAGATTTTAGGCAGGTTGGGCCAGATCCTCAGATGGTGTAAATTGTCATAACTCTATAGAAGACAATGAATCTGTGCCTTTGCTTCTAGAGAAGGCAATCGAGCAATTTACACCACCTGAGGATACAGTCCATTACTGGGATGGCCTCAAACCTGCTGACGTGGCAAGTAAACAAACTGGCCCGGCCCACCAGAATGCTTACCCTCATGGGCCGCGGGCCAAAGTTTTGCCAATTGCTGTTCTACATGCTGCATGAGTCATAGCAACCATCTGAGAGGTAAATGACCTTTTAGGAAAGTCTCTTGCTGATGGCAACCAAACATTTTCAAAACATTAAATTATGGAAATTAACAAAATAAATAAAACTGCATTAAAAGGATTCAACTTTAGACAATATGCCACCCAGTAAGCAAAAAAGTACCATTCCTAGAAAAGTTGAGTGAATCAAGTAAAGTAACACAGACCCCACCACTCCACAAGTAGAGCTATCAACTCTCATTCTCCTTACTTTTCATATTAATCTGAATACTAAAGATCCAATAGATTGAAAACTTGATTTTATGTCCCCATGAATTGTGGGGCTTCTCCTAAAGTCAGAATGGCCTGGTACCATATGTAAAAATTAATCTAATAATTTCACTCAAATCAGAACCTATTTGATGTAACTGATTTTTTTCTGTAAAGTTTAATCTTCATGATCCCTGAAAATGATTACTGTGCTTTGCTCCTGAATCACAAGTTTATGCTTAGTTGGTTGTCTTGACATTCATTTCTTTGTAGCAATGGGAGTGCTTTTCTGGTGTATTAATTTATTTCTGGTGTAGGTGTCATTTACATTGGAGTATTACACTTTAATCAGTGGCTTTGCATTTTGATTATTCATCTTGCTAACTCAGCTTTATATGCTACATCTGTGAGGTCTTGATGTATTTTGTTTATCACCACAACACTTTCCTAGATTCTTTTATGGTTCATATTAGTCCTTCTTTATTACTACTGTTTTCGTTGACTTGGGATCAGTTTAGTCTCATGAGTGGAATTTATCATTTGTTTATGCTTTGATCATTTTAATTAAATTGCAATGGGGTTTGGAAGATTTTGCTTTGTGGGCTGGTTTTAGTTCTTCAAGGTCACATGTCATCTGAATATCATCTCCAAGTAGAATGTGTCATTTTTATATGCAGGATTTATAGCCATATATTACTACAAAGTTTCAGTCAACACACCATCAATTTTTTCCTCAGTTGATTCTTCTGCTTTAGTTTTGTGTATAAACACTCAGAACATTCTGGGGGATGTGGGGGTGATATTTTCTGCATGGAGAATTGCAGTATATGGCAGATATACTGGACCATATACATCCCCGGTGTCATTTCTTTGACTTCACATGGTCCATTGTATACCATAGCTTCAGTTTCCCATCCCTAGCCACATGTATTTTATTCTGTGACATATGGCTCTCTCATACTTTACAAGAAAGAGATTGCTGGATCTTTGCTAAAGACGGATACGTGTTTTTTTATGGGCCATTCCCCCTTGGGTTTACAATTATTAGCATCAGGATTTTTAAAGCCCTAACAAATCAGGGTTGTTTGGCATTGTAGTATTCATGTAATTATGGGGAGTGCAGTTCTGCAAAGTTGGAAATTCAAGGAAAGATTCTAGAAAATATAGCAGAGTCTTTAAGAATATTGATGTGACAGAATACATCCTTGTATTCACACCCTACATGCTATTGTAATAATCTTTGTACTAAATATGCCTCGTAAGGTCTCATTTGGAAACTCATAATTTCCTGGTCAGGACTGTCCTTGTAAAATATCTGTGGCAACATTATATGTGAAGTTATAAGATCCCTTTGTATGGTTCCTAATCTCACAGCCCTGCCCAAACAGAAGTTGGCAACAGGTCTCTCCTAAACAAAGGAATGTGTGGTTGCCTTAATTTGCATTTAAGCAGTGAACAAAGTCATCTGGCAGGAAAGGAAGGCAAAGGAAGTTCGAACAGGTGAAAAATCAGCAGGGAATATTCTTGCACATAGACTGGTTCTCACCTGGAAATGTTTTTCAAGAGGGGGGCTGAAAGGATAAAAAAAGAGGAACCTCTCTCTGTGTGTCTGGCTATCTCATTCACTGCACCTGCAGAGACAGAGGAAGCAGGTGTTCAACTCTGGGGGAGGGGTCCTGATATGAGAGTTTGGTCCGTAATTTGCTAGCGCATGTGGTGAGAAACTTTGCTTGAATCGAATATAGTTTGTTAAGTTAGGCATTAGTAAGCGTCTCATCTTTATTTTTCTTGTAACCATTTCTGACATTTATGCCTCATTACTTGTACTCACTTAAAATCTCTATGTCTAGTTAATAAATTTGTTTTACCTAATACAGTGTATTTAAACTGAAGTGTCTGAATAACTATTTGCAATAATAAACTGGCACATTATTCCCTGAAAAGAATAACAGACTTAAAATATTTGTATTGTCCAGAAGAGGGCTGAGCAGTACAGGACATACATTTCTGGGGGAAAACTCCGAAACTGGGGGGAAATTGGGGGTCACCCAGCACCATAACCAAGGCTGGTAAGAACCGAGGTGTGGCTAGCCGGGTGCAGCACACACAGAGACATAACTGGGAGTGACTTACATGCTGGAGGCTGTTTGTGAGCAGTCCAGGCTGGAAGCTACAGCAGCAAAGCATTGTAAAGGGCACCCCAGGTTAGCGGTCACAATCAGGGCCGGCTCTAACTTTTTTGCCGCCCCAGGCAAAAAAGAAGAGAGCCGCCCTGCCGTAACCCCCCCCCGTGAGCGCCGCCGAAATCCCTGCCCGCTCCAAGCGCCGTGCCGCCTGAAGCCCCCGCCCCTCCTCCGAGCGCCGCACTGCGCCAGCCCCCGCCTCCCCGAGCACCACACCGCCCGAAGCCCTGCCCCCCCTCCAAGCACCGCGCCGCCTGAAGCTCCGCTCCCCCTCCGAGCACCGCGCCACCCGAAGCCCCCGCCCCCCCTCCGAGCACCATGCCGCCCGAAGCCCCCACCCCCCTCTGAGCNGCCGCCTGAAGCCCCCGCCCCTCCTCCGAGCGCCGCACTGCGCCAGCCCCCGCCTCCCCGAGCACCACACCGCCCGAAGCCCTGCCCCCCCTCCAAGCACCGCGCCGCCTGAAGCTCCGCTCCCCCTCCGAGCACCGCGCCACCCGAAGCCCCCGCCCCCCCTCCGAGCACCATGCCGCCCGAAGCCCCCGCCCCCCCTCCGAGCGCCGCGCCGCCGAATCAAAAAAAAAAAAATAAAAAAAAAATCGAACGCCGCCCTACCCCAAAGTGCCGCCCCAAGCACTTGTTTGGTCAGCTGGTGCCTGGAGCCGGCCCTGGTCACAATTGGCATTAGTTATAATGTCCAGGGAAAATGATCCAAGGTTATATTGTATATGTTGAATAGGATATGTCAGGAGTTTTATTTCGTTCTAGGTAGACCTTCAGCAGTGCAGGATATGAAGGAGACTAGATAGCTCAAGGAATTATTAATAGATTTTCACCAATAGGTAACATTTAAATACAGTCCAGGATTGGTCTATATATAATTTATTTTTCCAACACTCCTCACTGGATCATTAGAGTTAATATTAAAGTAGACCGTGAGCCTCTTACACTGATGACTATTCACACAAATAGTCCCACTGACTTCAGTGACACTGCTCATGTGAGCAACTTCTCCCCAATGTGAGAAAAGAGCTAGGAATTCTGACCTTTAAAGCTCATAGTAATGACCAGAAAGGTAGGTAAGTAGCTGATTTCCTAACTGGATACCTAAAATGACAATTGGTAATGCCCTAAAAAGGTGATTTCTGGAAATTGGAATGAATTAATTACATTTAAGAGATGGGAAAAGGCTTCACAATTTAGATCCAAATCTGGATTCTGAATAGTAAGGTTCAGGAGTGGTCAGATTTTGAGTTTGAGGTTGGATTCATCTCAGACTACTACAGTACTAAACTATAATTTATTATGAAAACTGAAAATTACCTCATATTCTTTTGATTTGATTGAACCTTTTTTTTTGAAGGGATGGAGTCAACAAAGCTTTCTAGCTAACACCCTGGGACTTTTAAAAAATATTTTCTTTTGAACCCAAAAAAACAATACACAATCTTTCAAAATTTAAAGAGACTCAAAAAGTCTGATTTGATTCATGATGCTAGTTCCATAGTGGGATTCCCTGACACCCCTCTTTCTTCCTATATGTCTTTCTATGCAGAGTCTTACAAGTTTTCACAGGTAAAAACAATGTTCTGAGATCACAAGGAGTTCATTTAGGAGTTCCAGAAAAGGAGAGTAATGATGTTTGGTCCAGGCCATATTTGGATGGTAAATTTTCCTCCCACCTCTGTAGTGCTGAACAAGGATTATCCATAAAACCAAGAGACTAAATCCCATACAATCAATTCAAGGAATTAGGAACTGGGGAGCCTTAACCTTCCTTTCATCTTGTTAGTTTCTAATTAGGACATATTTTTGGGAAAATCTCAGTTTTACTGAGAGATACTTTGAAGGGAGCCTGTAATCATAGGAACAGGAAAGTACAGTACTCTTATATTTTAACTTTACTTTATTTTAGTGCCTATGCATTGTTGGTGCTCTAAAAATACATAAAATAAAGACTGCAAGCTCTTTGAGATAGGTGGTGGGTTTTTTAGCATATTATATATTTTAGGTATTGTAATGTACATCATACAGTAAGGCAGCTATGGAACTAGTAATTAACCACCATCATACTAATATAACAAATTTTAATTAACCGTGTCATATTCTACATTTTTGTCATATTTCCCCCATGGCCTGAGCAAACCAGACTGTGGCTATTCTCTGTTGCAGAATGGCCCATGGGCCATTACAGCTGAGATTAAGTTAGACTAGTCCCAGGACAGTACAATATTATTTATTTTCGATTTCACTCTAAGGAAAATTCCACATCAAAGGATGTCCTTATCCAAAGCTGTGGCCATCTTTGGCAAACAATTAAAGACACAATAATGCAGGAGTTACAAAAATTCTCTCAAAGCAGCAGCACTTCTCTGTCTTGCCATAAAACCAAGCCTCAGATAGTCATCAGTCACCTGAAATAAAACGTGCCCAAAACTTGATATCACCCCCTCTGTTCCGGGGTGAGTGCAACTTAACTGGAACACAGAATGTGACACCATGTCATTGGGAAATTCATTGCAAAGCACAGGAGAGGGAAAAACTGCTGCTGCAGAACAATCTGTATTAAGGCCAGTTTTCATTTAAATTAAATCTTAAATGGGAAAAATAGGAATGTAAAAAAACATCAGGCCTAAAAACCCAAACACAATCCTCTGAAATATTATTTTACTGAATTGCTTTAAATATCATGGAGAAACAGATTTTTTTATTTATGAGTTTTTAGGATGGAAATGATAGCAAATAAACATGCATTCTTGTGGTTTGTGAGTTTGGGTGAATTTATTATTATGTATAAACAACATAGAATTATACTAGACCTATACCTAAGACACACTGTTAGAGTTAGAATTTCTAGCACCATGTATGGAATAGTATAACACTTTGTAACTAGTGTTCATCCTGCTCTTGAATTGTCATAGTACATTTAAGAGACTTGCGCCAGCATTTTCAAATGTGGGTACCTAAAGTTAGGTACCTAAATCAATATTTAGGCACCTAGACAAAGTGGCCTAATGTTCAGTGGTCCCGAGTCTAAGAGAATAAACATATTTTCAACTGGCTTTTAGAGAATACTCAAAAGTAACATAGAAACAAAAAAATATAAAAGGAAGGAAAACACAAGTTATTGAAGAAAACACTTAAGAATTCTGAATATCAAGCAGTGGATAAATTAGAGCAATCAAGATGAACAACAAGATGACAAAAACATTAATTAAAACCTAACTACCCCCATTCAGAACAAAGCAAGTGTTTAAGAATATTAATACTGTTTAATGAGAAAGCCATCAATGAAGTCTTATCAAGGGAGGAGGAAGATTCAAAATGCCCTTACTGTATTTCTTTATCATTCATGAGCAACTCTTTGTTCTACCTCTGAATGTGTTTGGCATCACAATTTTGGGCCTCATTCTGATTTCACTCACACTGATTTTAATAGTATCATGCAAATGTAGCTATTCCTGTTTTACACCTTTGTTAACAAGATCAGAATAAGGTCCGTTGTTTGCAAAGAAGCCGCTTTTTTGTTTGAATTAGGGTGTGTGCTTAGCTGTATTGCCTTAGTGCTTTTGCTTCTCAGGCAAGTTACATGTCTCTGGAGAGAGGGGGGGGGAAAAGCAGGCCTCCATTCTAGAAAAAAAAATATGAAATTATTTAGTAGGGCTTGTGTTTTGCAAAAATACGATGTACAAAGTGATTTTGAAGATTAATGTTTAAGAAATTGAATATGTCCCAAGTGGAGACAGGCTGTTTAAAAGGTTTGGAGGGGTGAATTACAGATCATGAGATTTTCCCACTGTAGGGATTTGGGGTGTATAGCACTCTTGCTAGGAGTCATATCCCAGAAACTCTCACTTAGTTGAGGCCTACACTCCACACAGCACTCATTTCCCAGTTATATATTGTTAAGCAGACAATCAAACTAGAAAACAGCCCTGGGTCATGTCAGCTGAGAACAGACTGCACAGATGCAGGCAAGGAAAAAATTGAAACAGGGCAGAGAAGATTGGGAGACAGGGAAGGGAAATCAACATATCCATCTTTGCAGGGAGGATTATAGTTCTAATAGGAGGATGAATGAGACAAAGTCAGAATTTGAATTGCAGAATTCAGAACTAGAGTGGCATCTTTTCCATAGACATTTTTGGCATTTGTGGAGACATACTGGACTGGAAGTGGTGAACTTTCCACAAAGCACCATAAAGTCATCTATTGTGGAAGCACAGACAATGCCTATCAGAAAATATTTACAGCTCTTTGAAAAGCTTTAGATGCATCTCATCATGCATAATGAGCATTAAACTACAAGGGAAACATGATCTTGCTATCATAATACAATCTAAACCATTGGTGAGTAACCTGTGGCCCGTCAGGGTAATGTGCTGGCGGGCAGCATGACAGTTTGTTTACGTCGACCATCCACAGGCACAGCCGTCCGCAGCTCCCAGTGGCCACGGTTTGCTGTTTCCGGCCAATGAGAGCTGCAGGAAGCGGCAGCCAACATGTCCCTACGGCCTGCGCCACTTCCCGCAGCTCCCACTGGGAACAGCGAAGCGTGGCCACTGGGAGCTGCGGGCAGCCGTGCCTGTGGATGGTCGACGTAAACAAACTGTCTTGCAGCCCACCAGCACATTACCCTGATGGGCCATGTGCGGCCCGCGGGCCGCAGGTTGCCCACCACTGCTGTAGAGTGATCCTTGACCAAATGAAAAAAAAAGAGCAGAGGAAATCCTTTGAGTCACAAGATGGCTTTTGATCTGGATGTTCTATGGCATATCAGATACTTGTTTGTCATCAAATGTTGGAGTCACACAGAGCTCAATACCTGTTTCATATTCATTGACTAAGTATTCAACTCCTAACAGAGAGTCTCTGTGGCAAGTAATCAAGAGGTATGGTTTTAGCAGCAAGTTGATTTAAATACTGCAGAGTCTGTATAACATAGCTTGACATACAGTATGAGTCAGCGGCAAGCTGACAGAGCGGTTTGAAGTGAAAACTGGAGTCAAACAGGGATGCATATAAAGTCCAATACTTTTACTATACACTTTGAAAATGTCTTGTTCAACTCCCTCAGCAACACTGGTGGAGCCTGCAGTGGGGAAGATTATCAATCACCTTGACTTTGCAGAAGATATCATAATTATTGTGTTTATAGAGGAATACAACCAAGAAGCAGCAACTAACTTGTACATAACAGCCATAGAATGGGGCTTAAAAATGAAGGAACAAAAGTCAAAACCAATGATAACATCAAGAAATCCAGAAACAGGCTAAACTAGACATGAATGGTGTAGACATTGAACAAGTAGAGTTTCTGCCAGTTGGGCTCCATTGTATGACAACTGCTATCAAAATGACATCAACAAGCAGATAGCTATTACCAACACAATTTTCACAGAAAGTGTGTGGATCTTAAAAGCAGTGTCCATACGAGCTACAACACGACTACATACCACACTCATTGTACCCACATTACTTTTTGGTTGTGGAACATGGGTACTGAAAAAATACCTGGAGCAAAATTGCAAACAATTGAGATGAAGTCCCTGTGCCATATCTTAAGTGTCACAAGGCTAGACAGACTAAGCAATGAAGACACCTGTAGAAGACTGAAAGTGCAGTGCATGACTATAATCATCAAAAGGTGCCACCTACAATAGGTTGGCCATGTTGGCAGAACAACCCCATTACCGATTGCCTGAAATTGTTCTTTCTGGACGTGTCCATGGAGAGAGAGAGAGGCCGAGGATGTCCAAGGAGACAGTGGTATAACATAAAACCATCCAGGCAACACCCAACAGCTCAAATTGTGCCTCAAAACAGATGTGGATGGAGTCTGTTCATAACCTCAGGCCTACCCAACCTTGGTGTTGGAAAAACAAGATGACGACAATATAGGTGGGAGAAGATCTGGACTATTGTGGGCAGGGCTCAAGCATTTGAAGGAGTGTTAGATTGCATTAAGGGAGGAGGGAGGACTGAAATACTTACAACTCTGCAGTTCACTCACAACAGTGCTGTAGCAGTTAAAAAGATGAGTACAGTGTTGCATCATATTATTCAAATTATTTGTATCATTCCTCTCAATATTGTTCTCATAGGATTTAATGCTATACTATACCAGTGTTTAATTGAGCATTGAACTGCTTAGCATGGAACATGGGCAAAACAATAGCTTTTGTCAACAACAACTCAATTAAAAATGGGTAGAACTGGTATCTGAAATAGCAGAGTCTAGCTTTGGAGATACTAATCAATATTAAAGAAGCAGGTTGAGAGCATTGGTTTGGTCTGTTCAGCAGTCTTTGTTAATGCAGTTCACAGAGTGGAGTCTTACTTTGCTGTTTTATCATTGGCATATAAAACTTGGTGTAATTTGAATTAGTGTGAAATACAGTGGCATTTTTAAATCAAAAAGTTTTAAAGTGACACTTTACCTGCAAGGCACAACATGAATGATTGCAGCACGAGCAGTTCCCATAGCAACCTCATTTTCAGTTTCCGAGGTCAAAGGAGGCGCGAGTCCAATAACTAGTGAATAGAATGCTGCTTCTTTTAAGTTTTACACAACCTTTAATCTGTGGGGGGGAAAAAAGAGAGACACATTACAATGAGATTTAGGATTACAGCTTTTTATACTACTATGAGAGTGTATCTTTCCACGTGAGCTAAATGAAATTAAGACCTGGAGGGAAACAGAAATTGTTGTTTTATAAAGTCAGTCTGGGTGGGGGGGCAGGAATTAGAAATTAAGGATCTGAAGAACAAAGAAGAGGATTTACAGAGTGTGTGTCGGTATTTGCAGAGGAGCAGTATATCTGTGAGATGTGCAGTCTATGTGATCTGAGCATAGGATTGGTAGGCAGACTCCTGTGATATAATCTTGATTGATTCTGCGTCCTCCACTTTCTCGGTTACCTTGGGCAAGTCATTTGAACTTTTCTGCCTCATTTTTCCCCTCTGTAAACTCACCTGTTTGCCTCATGGGGGAGCTGTTATTAGTTAGTTAATTGTGTAAAACACTTTGAAGATGAAAGAATTATTATTATCCCTCTTTACTGTCTGACAACTTCAAAGTACTTCAGCAACTGAACTGAACTGAGCAAAATGTAGCTATCTCCAGAAATCGTAAATCTCACTCTGTCCAAAGGAGACTGTCTCTAGAGGTGGTGAGGTCTTCTCTCTGCCTACTCAACCAGGGTACTCCCTCTCCTCCCATGACCCTGCAGTGACATAGTCAGCTTGGGACTAATTTCTACACTGTAACTCAGATTTCCTGCATGGCAGCATGTCGTGTTGTCACTAGACCATCAGGCCAGCCAAGGATCACAGTGCTGTGAAACATCTGAGAGTCACATCAATGTCTCGAGGCAATACATTTTCTGTAGAGCATGACTTTTTTTCTTCCCACCCCTTCTCTGGGAAGTTTTTCTGAAGCATCCCCCACTGTTACCCATGTGCAGATAAGGAACCCGAAACACACTGGAAACCTTCAATGAAATTATCATCTAAGCATTTCCAAATGAAACCTGATCTTTTCCGGGCACTCTAATCTCCATGACAAATTAGGGGGAGAAAATATCCCTTTTCTACATAGGACTTCTATCCGGAAATAACCACAGCAGGCATTTAAATACTATAAATAAATACATAATTTCACCAATCATACATTCTTATCATTTATTCATATCTCTGATGTCTAGAAGTTAAGGAGCCTTCATGTTTACAAGACAAACTGCATGACTAATAGAAAGTGAAGTAGTATCATTAGAAGTCTCTGGTTGCTTTTGTGAGCTAAAATTGATAAGATTCTTCTAATAAAATCAGGTTCAATGTGCTGAGAAGACTAAGAATCCTTATCTTCTGATCTGAAGATGTAATTTGAAGAGGGTGAAGACTAACTGAATATATTCAGATATTCTGACATGCATGATGATTAGACTGGCTGTAGATAAGCAGGAAGGACTGATCAATGAAACTAATAACATCTTAAGTGAATGATTAGGGTATTAATAATTAATTTTATTTAAAAAAATGTCGTGACTGACCTCTGAATTGATCTACAATGTTAAGCTGTTTCTCTCTTGCAGCAATTAATGAGGGAAAGTATCCAATTTCGTAATACAGATTTCATACTAGGTAAAAAACTAGTTATGCTCTATGTGCCAAATTGTGCTCTCCGTTATGGTAACATAAGTACAGGGTCACTGCACAGAACTCAAGGCAGTTATTTTCAATTTACATCAATGCAACTGAGAGTAGAATTTTGTCCTATGTTCACCATCATGTTGTGAATGTCTTCTTCACGTTCTGGCTTTCCAACAACATATTCTCACCAATAAGCAGAGATCCTTATGTATAAGGTATTATTTATAAAAAAAACTTGTACTATACTGGGGCAGTTCAATGGTTTAGGATTATTCTTCTCACTTCATGGAATAAGCTGAGTGGAACTTGAGCAGAATAGTAATTTACAGGTAGTATTTCCTTTGATACCTAATTAAGAACACAAGAAGTAGGATAACACTTATAATTAACTTAATCTACTGCCAGAAAATATCTCCAATGCACACACAGGCACACGCCACAAAAAACACAGCTACTGGCATATAGAAAGACTAACTATGATGATCCCCAGGGGCACTGAGATTTGTGAGTCACCTCACCAACACCTGGCTTTAGCAAGTCTTGTCTGTGGCTGCTGTGATTCAGCTCCCTAAAACCACCAGCCCCTGGCAACACATGCACCTCACTCTCTCTGCACAGATAGCAATAGGCACACACCAACTCCCAAATCCTGGGGCTGTTCCCTGTAGCGTCCACCCCTTGTCCGCTGAACACACTGGGAATTTCCAGGTCCGCTGTTCCCAACGGAACAGTCCACACCCACTTGTAAGACTTAACTCGGGATCATCACTTTGCTTAACACCACACCACGTAGATATATTTGCAGTGAAAACAAGAGTGCATTTATTGTCAAAGAACAGAGATTCAAGTGAAAGTGAGTAAGAATATTGGAAACAAATGGTTACAGGCCAAACAAAATCACAACATGCTTTCTAGAGAATCACAACATGCTTTCTAAACGTAACCAACAAGTTATCCTCTCATCAAGAGAAGCTTATCTCACCCAAAGTTCTCTGCAGCTATTTCAACCAAGCCTGGTTGTAATCCCATTCCCATGCAGTAAACTCACTGTCTGCTTACTTCCTGGGTGAAGGATAAAAAGGATGTCCCCCAAATACAGTAGAGCAACCCTTGATGAACAGCTCAAGATATGTCTTCCCTTCCCCGCTGCTTGCTTTCCTGTTAATTTTCTTCTTTGAAATTCCCACAATCCTTCATTAACCTTCAGTTCAGACTGGTGAGAAGAGACCCTTGATAAACTACACAATAGAATATCAGGGTTGGAAGGGACCTCCGGGGGTCATCTAGTCCAACCCCCTGCTCAAAGTAGGACCAATTCCCAACTAAATCATCCCAGCCAAGGCTATTTCAAGCCTGACCTTAAAAACCTCTAAGGAAGGAGATTCCACCAGCTCCCTAGGTAACCCATTCCAGTGGTTCACCACCCTCCTGGTGAAAAAGTTTTTCCTAATATCCAGCCTAAACCTCCCGCACTGCAACTTGAGACCATTACTCCTTGTTCTGTCATCTGGTACCCTGAGAACGGTCTAGATCCATCCTCTTTGGAACCCCCTTTCAGGTAGTTGAAAGCAGTTATCAAATCCCCCTTCATTCTTCTCTTCTGCAGACTAAACAATCCCAGTTCCCTAACCCCACCTCATAAATCATGTGCTCCAGCCCCCGAGTCATTTTTGTTGCCCTCTGCTGGACTCTTTCCAATTTTTTCACATCCTTCTTGTAGTGTGGGGCCCAAAACTGGACAGTACTCCAGATGAGGCCTCACCAATGTCAAATAGAGGGGAATGATCACATCCCTCGATCTGCTGGCAATGTCCCTACTTATACAGCCCAAAATGCCGTTAGCCTTCTTGGCAACAAGGGCACACTGTTGACTCATATCCAGCTTCTCGTCCACTGTAAATACTTAATTTACATGTAAAAGCCCCCTAGATAAAAAAAAAAATCATATCTAACAGAAAACTTGTTCACCTTTGCTGGTGACCATTCCCTAGACAAAGTCTTTAAAACATAATTTTCACTGTATATGCATAACTCCTTACACAACATCCGTACATGCATTTCAAAATGACAACCAGTGTGACACTGGCTTTTATTTGAGACCTCACATGACATTCTTTGGTAAACTAGAATGGACATACCAGACCCAGGAGATCCCTATACCCTATACAGCCCCTTCTGTGCCCCTTGCCAGTTGGCACTAAGTGGTTCCTGGATCATATTCACCAAATCACATTTTAGTAGGAAGGTTAAATAACAACAGTACCAATTTCAAGCTAAAAAACTCTCCAGGTGGTTTGCATACATCCCTGTGAGGTAAGGAAGTATTATAGCATCCATTTTACAGATGAAGAACTGAGAATACAGAGGCTAGAGGTTTCATCCAAAAAGCCTGCTGAAGGACTTCCATTGATTCAATGGACTTTGGGGATCAGTTGTAGACAACTCGATCAAATTGATGGCCAAGCAAGTCCCTGACAGAGCTGGAACTAGACGCCTGGAGTTCTGGTTTGCTTTCTTCTATAGGCATCAGAAAGCAGCCAAATGGCACTCTGTCATTCATGTGGCTCATATTGCAATTTCTAACTCCTCCTCTTGAGGTGCTGATCTTTTGGTAGACACCCCAGGATGTGCCATGTACTGCCATCCTACTTCCAGAAATTGGGGTGCTCCCACACAGGGGAGTAATTGGGACCTTTCATATTTGTGCTGTGTCTGGTCTTAGTGGGATAAAGTATTAAGGTGGCTTCCAAGTATACATGGATACCACAACATGCAGATATATCTCTATTCACATTTTCAAAACTTTCATTGAAACTTTCAATATACAGGAAAAAGAAAGAGAAAAGTAGATCATTGACTGACACGATGTTATTACCATATTTTTTTTCTAAACATTTAGGAAAGGCATTCAAGATGGCAGCTTCTTTCCCTTCTATAAAATCATTTTAACACCACAACTACCTGTCCTGGTTTTAGCTGAAAAAAAATGATGACACAGATATGTATTAGTATTCAGCATAGTTATTTATCAAATACAATGGAAAATGTGAAATCTCCCTAACATTCTGCT
The DNA here is from genome assembly GCF_013100865.1 of Trachemys scripta elegans. Taxonomy (NCBI): domain Eukaryota; kingdom Metazoa; phylum Chordata; order Testudines; family Emydidae; genus Trachemys; species Trachemys scripta. The sequence continues at coordinate 13,920,043 of NC_048304.1, read as the reverse complement.
TATTTCAACATTTTCAATGCAATCAGAAGACATCAAAGGGAGATGCGTCTGCTTTAAAGAAGCATTTTGAAGTAATATGTGATGATGGTAGACCAGGTGCCAGCTCTTGCCAAGGCTGTAGGCTTCAGCTGAGCATGGACAAATTCTTAGCTGGAAACCAGACCAGCTCATCTGCGTGTTCAAGATAGATGTTAGACTCGCAAAGATCTATTTAGTGTTTAGTGTAGTGTTTAAACTATAGAATACTTGTACGTTGCTACATGAATTAATCTTATTTGTAATGTCTGTATCTCATGCTATAAGGTAATATGCAAGTTTTGCTTCATAACTGTAAAAATGTCTGCCCTGAATTTGAGAATCCAAGCAGGCGGAGGAAGATTATCAATACTAAGTGGGTGGTTGTAACACATCACAATACGAAGACTGGGTTAATGGCCTTCTCACACCGATGAAGGTGCTATGTGCAAGGAAGCTTGTTCCATTATCTTGAATTCTGGAAATTAAGATACCTGACACGAAAATTCTTCATATCTTTGCTATTTGCTGCAGCTAGGAAACAGAAGCAGAGATCCCAAAGGTCAACCTGGGTTAACCCAAAAAGACATGGAATGTTGACAAATTACTTCATGTCTGTCACCTTTTTGAACCATATCTGCAATTGATTTCTTTATGTATGTTGTCTATTTTAACCTGTAAATAACTCTTTCATTTGCTACAACCATTGTCTTTGGTGTGAGATCTGAGGTACAAATTGACCTGGGTAAGTGACTGGGCTCTTAAAACTGGAAGCAACCTGAATCTTTATTGATCGTTAGTGTATGGTAATCAACTGTCACTAGTTCATCATACCTGGGTGGCATGACAGACTGGAATGCACAAGGGGACTGTCTATGACTGTGTGGTAAGACTGTTATAGTGCTTCAGAATTCACATTTGTTACTGGATTGGTGAAATCTAATTATAGAATATACAATGTGGTGTGTCTGCCCTGAGGTTGGCACTCACTGCCATGAACCACTCCAGCCAGCATGACATAATCAAAGTTGAAATTCTCATCATTTGTGACATTAAGGACCAGCCTACGTATAGCACTTGTCTCCTTCAGGACGTCCATGAATCTCAAAGGAAATTTTATGCACATAAGGGGGGGGGGGGATAACAGGTTTAGTAATTGCTTTATAATATATTCCTTGAGGATGTGCTAGCAGATATAGAAATTCACCAAATTCATGGACCAGTACCGTGTTTTGATGTCATTCCCAGAAATGCCATTGCTGAAAGCAATTATTTCCTGGAATGATATTACAGTTTCAGAAGCATTATTTTCCTGGTACTATACAACAGCTTTCCCAGAAGTCCCATTGAAAACAGGCACTTGGATTTTTGGCATGCCAGCCCAACATTGGCATTGCATGATAAAATACCTACCCAAGTCCCTAAATGTGACATCTAATGGGCTATGGGAAAATCTTCCAATAGATTTAGAATAGAAATAATGCAAGCCCCATCATGAGAGGAAGTAAAAAGTAAATGTGGGGGGTGGGAGGGGGAGCGAGCACACCATTAGAAATAATATTCATCGATATTTAAAATAAGGTGGTATCTTAGATACTGCTTCATTTTCCTATACTTAGAATCCCAGATTCTTCTCCCATTTCACATATCAACGAACCTGATCCAGAAAACCTTTTCTCACATGAATAGTTATCATTTATGCCAGTAGGCCCATTGCCAACAGCTATGTTTGTACTGGAAGTGTTGGTACATGTTTTATGACTACTGCCTTAGAAAGGGAAACAACCAAGCCTGGGCAATAAATTTGATAATTGAAAAGATCCTGCCCATCTCTAATTTCTGTTTTCTGGTTGAATAAAAGCCTTTGGTATTACTTTTGGAAAGGAATGTAACAAACCTGAACACTCAGAAAAGGAATTCTTATTCTTAAAAGGAAATATCAATGGAGTCGAAGCATCACATAATTTTTTAAGCTATGAAAATGAGAGACTCATGATTTAAACTCTAATTATATCTCCTCTAACATACCCCACCTCGAAACAATGGTGCAGATGCTTTTGTAACCTTACTTTTGGTAATGCCACCATCCGTAGCAATTTGTTCTGAAAGGCACCTTTTTCATAATTGGGTTTTGACAGAGAAAGTTGACTGTATAAGCTTGGAGCATGATAAGGTATTAGAAGAAAGAAGATGTGCATAGTTGTTGAGGCATTTAGGAGTTGGTTTTCCAGAGATGCTGAGCACACATTGCTCTCATTAATTTCAACAGTAGTTGTGGGTGCTTAATGCTTCAAAACGAAACAAAACAGGCCTTTAGCTTTCAGGGCACTTGGGCTAGTGAGTTCACATTGTACAGAAAGAAAACACCAATAGATGGAACTCTCTTTTTTCCTCTAGTGTAAAGGAAAGCATTGTAATCTTTGATGAAAATGTTAGTGCCCAGAGTCCAGCATACAAACCCTCCACTTTTGGAGACATTCAGAAATAAAATTTGAAAAATGCCTCAGGCTCTCAGCTAAAATAGTAGTAGCAAGAAAGGTTTCTTAGGAATCATCTCACGTTTGTTTTTCTTCTACCCATTGGTGTGCTACAGAGTGCCAATTCCTCTAAACTCCAAAATAAATCACTGTTAATGAAGCATGTTGCACATACGGACAGCAACAGGCATCTTTTAATCACCTAAACAAAAGAAGAGCTAAAGGTAAGCACAAAACACTCCAAAACCTAATATATGAGTTGTCAGATATAAAGTGGCAAGTGCCCTATGATTTTCACAGCTCTCAACTGAGTGCAGTTAGGAGCACAAAGATTTAAGTGTAGATTCATCTCTTTTTTTTTTTACATACTAGCTTTCAAGCCACATACCAGTAACCCCTTAAAGCCAGGAGTCTTTTTGGTCAGAAATACAGTCATTTTCAAACTCAGAAATTCAAGGTGCAATGTGAGTCAAATACTAGTCCCCAGCAAAGAGGAATACAAAGGCTTGGTGCATTGGAAGTGAAGATTCCTCCCATACAACTGAAGAGAAGAAAGAGAGCCTCTCAATAGCTCCGACTGCAGCCTCAGTGTTGCAGTACCTCATTGGACTGTTCACCACACACAGGTAAATGACTAGCATCTGTGCAGTCATAGAGCAATCGGGACTGGGCCCATTCTTCCTTCAAACATAATCACCCTAAAAATATGGAAAGGGTCCTGTAGACCAGGGCCGGCTCCAGGCACCAGCGTAACAAGCAGGTGCTTGGGGCAGCCAAGGGAGAGGGGCGGCACCTGCGGTAATTCGGGGGCGGTAGGTCCCTCACTCCCTCTAGGAGTGAAGGACCTGCCACTGAACTGCCGCCGCCAATCGCAGCTTTTTTTTTTTTTGGTTGGGGCAGCAGAAATGCTGGAGCCGTACCTGCCGTAGACCTCAACTCCATGGACCACAGTGGTGTGAAGACACCTTGTGCAGATGCTTGGTATGTCAACCCTTCTACCTTATAGAATTGCATTGGTTATTCTGCCTTCAGAGCACTCCATGCGAAAAGGATGAAGCATTTGGATTCTGTTCTTTGGAGCATTTTCTTGCAAGACATGTAAATAGTGCATTTCACCGTGATACTTACCAACGGCTTTTAAAAACTGTTTGTGTCCCTTTTTATAATGCTGTACTAATAAACGAGAAAGTAGTTATACAATTTGTAGTTGCATCCAAGGAACAAAAGGTTCTTTGTAAAGGTGATTTAATATTAGCATTTTAAAGATAAGGAAACGGAGGCATGGTGAGGTTAATAGACTTGCCCAAGATCAAACACCAAATCAGTAGCAGAATCCAGGAAAGCTGGCTCCTAATCCCTTTCTCTAGCTGCTAGATCACAGCGCCTCCTTTGATACTTTGCTCAGCCTTGTACAGTCTTCCTGTCTTTATAGATATTGACTATATGCCTTTAGTGGCAAGGACCTTCCCAAGAGCAGACTCTGTGTCTTCTTCTTCCTCTGTTTGACCCAAAGTTAAAACAAACATTAATGTGACAGACAGCTTGGAATTTGTGGGATAAATTTAATATTTACCCTCCTGATTCTATCATCTTCAATAGATTATTCAATAGCTACTTGCTGCCAGAAAGGTTAGAGAAAAAAATAGTGAAATATTGTTTAGATTCACATGATACAATCAATATTGTCAATGTTGTAGCTGGGTGCCAATTAAATTAGAAATATTGCTGACTATTCAGATTAGACCACGAACAGATACAAATTCATCCTGTTTTCATGAAAAAGGGTGAAAATAACCCAGAGTAGGATTTCTGAGATTAAAAAAAGAAGTTTGTCTTTAGAAATGTGTGATCATTCCAAAGACACAATATGACACAGAGCATGATACAATCACCATTATAAAAATGTAGGAACAGTAAGCACAATTGCAATGTCGCTGTTTCAGTTTGTATCATGACATAAACCTAGCTCCATAAATTAGCATTGTGCACGTGTTGTAGGGGCAAGAAATTTCAGTAGTTCTGGTTACCTGTTGAGAATAACAAATGGTTGAATTATGTGAAAAACCCAACTAATCACTTTTGAGAATAAAGACCTCATTAGTTTGAGATGTTTCTAAGTTCTGTAATCAAATGTCCTGTGCTCTTTTAATTTTTTATTTATTTTTGCCAATTTGCTGAGAAAAGAAATGAGAGAGAATGGCACAAATGAAGCATTGAGTCGCTGTGATAATTATTGAGGGTCTCAGCCTACAAATTCTTACTCCAATTAGCAGTTCTTACTTACCCAATTTGTCCCACTGCTGCTTATGTTTATAAAGACTGCTCATGTAAGATCAGACCTTAAGAGAGAGTACTTTCCTATACACATTTTATCTGATCCTTCCTAGTTTAATATTTCAGAATACTAGTCAGAACTGAATCTGAAAGACATTGTTTTACATAAACCTTCAACTTGCCTTGTAGGGTGCAGGCACTCTCTCCTCATTTGTACACATAACAGCATTTATTCCCAACTAAAGAAGTGTGGACTAGGCATGTAAGTGCTGTAGAATCACTATAAACATTCAAAAATTCAGCGAAGTCCCCACATATCATTATTTTTCTTTCCCTTGCCTCCTTGAACTCCATGCACATCCCTGGAAAACCCTGGGGGAAATAAAAGTTTCCTGAAGATAGGGTGACCAGATAGCAACTGTGAAAAAATGGGACTGGGGGTGGGAGGCAATAGGTGCCTATATAAGAAAAAGTCCCAAAAAACGGGACTGTCCCTTTAAAAACAGGACATCTGGTCACCCTACCTGAAGGTCACAAATCCCAGGCTGTGTCAAACAAAGGGAAGTAAGTGAATTCCAGAGTCAAGAGCTCCTGTCTGGGCATACCCTGTCACCCCAAACCTATGCTTTCATTTAAGTGGTTGTCACCTTAAGCACTTTAGTTGCTCACAATTGCCAGGTCCCCACACATGCAGTGGTATTGACAGCCCCAAATGTTAAAAAAAAAAAAAAAATCATTGCGAGTTTGAATCCAAAAAATCGCGAGTTTGTCCAAAAATCATGAGATTTTTAAAAATCATTTTAAAAAGTTTATCTTCTGATTTTTGAACTCACCCTGTCAACCTTAAAAGTATGTGACAATTACAGCATTGCCAAATTGCAAATTTATCATAAGGCAGTTTTGGCCTGCAGGAGCTCTTGCTAGAAGACCCAATCAAAATTGTGACACCATTATGCCAGGTATTGTACAAATGCATAGTGAGAGAGGGTCTTTGCCCTGAAGACCTTGCAGAACACAGTGGTGAATTTTTGATGAGAGAGCTGGAACTAGGAACCACAAAACCGATCTAATTTTGGACCACCAATGACCCATTAATTAAGCAAAATACAAACTAGTGAACTTCAGGTGAAAGGTTCTTTAGTTTGTTATTAGTATACTGAGGCATCCAGCCCCACAGAAGTATTAATGTCACACCTTTGAGAATGTGGCTTGCTTTCTGGAAAGTTACATTTACTAAATCAAGTTCTGACATTAATGTATCCTGCATAGACTGGGTCTTCCAGTCTCTGGACACACAGAGATAATCTCCTACACACTGTTCTCAGTCTCAAACACAGGATCTTAAAGGCACAGTTTCCATTAATCAAAAGACAAACAATAAAACTGCAAGAACAAAACAAATATTAACACAACGTTTAAAATCATTTTTTAAGTCAATGTTTGGCAGATTTAATAATCTCAGCTATTGCTCTGTGGTCCTTGTATTAACATTTAAACATATGTGTATAATTTTTTAAAGTCCACGTAGGTCCTCCATAAGATTTAAACTCATAACCTTCAGCTCCACATCTGTTAGAGGCATAAGTAGTGGGATAAAAACATGCTCATTTCTTATATGTGGAGCACCAGTACAAGGAAACACAACTTATACTTTGCCAGTGGGATACACTGCTATTTGCAAGACAGCAGAAAAATTCTGGGCATCAGTGTTTCTGTTCCTGGTTCTGGAAGCAGAGTGTGATCTACTGGTTATAGACAGAATATCATAAACAAATGTAACACTACCTTTGTTTGGGTTGTGAGCAGAAAATGAACCTGGGACCTCTGGATATAAAAAGAATGAGCCTCTGCCACTTAATCATATCTGCTAGCATCAGAGATAGCAGTCAAACATCTATATATGGTATAGCCAATAGAAGGTCAATACTGTGTTGTTCTCGGTTACAGAAGCACCTAATTCGGCACATTCCTTCTGAAAGGCTGCATGCCAAAGCAAATGAGACTTAGCTCTCTTATATCAGACACATGGGTCCTACTCCTAACTATGCCTAAAGTATCCTTGTGGGAGCACTCTGATCTGTGAAATGGGTGGAAGATGGTTACTTTCAAAGTAGCATGAGGCTCTGATTCATAATAAAGTTATGAAGATCACAGAAATATTAACAATTATTAGTGGAAAAGATGTGTCCAGAAGTCGGCTTAGTGTACCTTCCCCTAGATTACAGGGTATTGTGTGAAGGAGAGTCTGTCTGTCTCGTATTTTTCTTCATCAAGATTGTCTGAAGGCTAGACAACTTTGTGAGCATGTTGGCAACAGAGGCCAAAATAATGTCACTCAGGAATAATTAGTAAGAGTTGGTAACAATGGAAGAGGTGGTTTAGGTGGCTTCAAAATTGTCCACGATTCAAACAATGCAAGGCTTTTCAGGGACTGAGTTTCATTCAGAAATCGACAGGCATTCTGTGCAGCTCACAGAGCATAAACATGATCCTTTCTTAATAAAACACATTGTAAGTAGGCAGCCACACTTTTCCAGTAGTTTTAAGGTGTAGGCCACAAATGTAGGCTGTGTGTGTGTCGCTAAATGGTACATACTCATTTTCACAGGTGGAATCACTGACCGACACAAAACCTGATGTACCAAAATAGAAGCTGCCTACAATGTATGTCCCACAAAATCCAAATCTTTACAGAACTCTATATTCTTAATATACAATGCCAACTTTTAAAAACTTGTTTAAAACCTAGGACTTGATTTTAACCCTCTCACTGTTGTAGATGTTGCTGTGAATCTCATCGTAAAAGTTATGCAAAATTGGCCTTTTCAGAGACAGCCCATTCACTTTACAAACATGCATACATACATAAAATAAAGTGAGCTAGCTAGGGGAGAAGGTAATGGAAGAGTACCAATGACATCTCTCACTGTATTCTACTCATTCTTGTTATTCTCACGGCATGTTTGTCAGATACCAAAATATCTCAAGTTCATTTGTTGCAATTATCCTCTTCAAAACTCCATTATAAAATATATTTTAATATTTGGTGGTTGATAAAGCAAATGATACACAACTTTATATGTAACACATTTACAAAGTATGTTCATCATAAATAGAAGAGAGATGCTCTTTTTAACATAAATTTGAATATCTTAAAAAAAAAAACCCACCTCATCAAATTTGCTGTCTAGTTTTCTCCTCTGGGCATTTATTTTTACTGGCTAGATAGAGACTTCATTTCACTGCCTCTCAAGAAGTTTTAACACCTCAAGAAACAAGTTTCCAACTCACCCTAGTCATTTATATTTGTCAGACCTTTTCGGTCTTTGTCATGCGTTGCATATGAAGTCTCATCTCTCAGTTGCACATCTGCCGTAGGCTGTCACAAAGCTCAGTCATCATAATCGGAAGAAAATGAAAAGGTATGCAATTGCCAGAGAGTAAACTGGCTCTTGTTCGATTGCACCACCTTAAACTAATCCAGCCTAGAGATACTTAGTATCATTTCTACTATTCTGTACTATGGGGATACAGCCCAGGAAAAGCACATTCCCAAAAGATCAGCACCATGGATCCAAATCCTTTGAGGTTCTGATTGCCATCAAATCTGACTGAATTCACTGAGTCACACAGTATCTCTCAGGATTGGGCTAAGTAACGCTACCGGCAGGCAATGCCATAAACCCAGTCATATTACTGAAGAGTAATAGACCACCACTTCCTACAACTCTTCTTCATTCACTAATTGAACTATTAGAAGACCAAGAAAGCGACTGAACATATAAAAAAGAAACAGGCTTGTGGCACATTCAGCTCAGTCTGCATGCAATACTCGCCATATGCCAGGATGAATGTATTTATTTTAAATTTATGGTGGTTTACAAAGAAACAATTGATCAGATAATGATGATGTCAACATATTGTGGGGAATACCGCATGGTGGCACCAGTTATAAAAACATAGTCATGCTTAAACTTGCTCCTCAATTAGCGCGACCAGATAGCATATGTGAAAAATTGGGATGGGGTTGGGGGGTAATTTAGGTGCCTATATAAGAAAAAGCCATGAATATCAGGACTGTCCTTATAACATCGGGACATCTGGTCACTCTACCCTCAATGGCTATAAAAACAACTAGACTATTCAAAATAGATTAAGAGAATAAACATGCTTCCAACTAACAGCAGCATAGCTCACTGAAGGGATGGTCTGGTAACCAAGATGATGTCCAGTCTGGTGCATTGCGATCCACAGAATTTGAGCATAATTTGTTCTTGCTGGCTTGTGTAGAACACACAGGCCTCATATTACATAATCATATTGTACAATGGTTTGATGGAGACAGGGCCGGCTCCAGGGTTTTTGCCGCCCCAAGCGTCCAAAAAAAAGCCGCGGTCGTGATCTGCGGCGGCAATTAGGCGGGAGGTCCTTCGCTCCAAGCGGGAGTGAGGGACCGTCGGCCGAATTCCCGCCAAATAGCTGGATGGGCCGCCCCTCTCCAGAGAGGCCGCCCCAAGCACCTGCTTGAGCCGGCCCTGTGTGGAGAGGCAGTTAAGAAAACTCTTTTAAGCCATGTAACTACAAACTTTTAAAAGAGGGGAAAATGTGTGTATATATTCTACGGCCTCCTGCCTGCATCACTTTGTATGTATCGTCTTTGATTATAAACAATCTGATCTTTGCAGTGATGATGTCTGTTTCTATTGCTGTACAGCACCTAGCATAAAAGGGTCCAAATCCTGAACCGAGCCCCTGGCCACCAGTGTAACAAAAATACCAAATAATCATCATCATAATGATCATGATCTGCTAACCGTTCAGCTTGGTGTAGTATTCCCTATTGTCATTTATTTCAAAGAAAAACATAATAAAAGCAGCAGTGTGCCTCAGAGAAGTGCTGAATATTCCCAGTTGTATAACTTTTCCTTTTACACACTTCAAATCAGAGTGCAGCTACCATTGAGAAAATCCCACTAATTAAAGCCTTTTAAGGGACCCACACACCACCACAGATCCCTCAGTGGACGAGAAGCTGGACATGAGTCGACAGTGTGCCCTTGTTGCCAAGAAGGCTAATGGCATTTTGGGCTGTATAAGTAGGAGAACTGCCAGCAGATCGAGGGACGTGATCATTCCCCTCTATTCGGCATTGGTGAAGCCTCATCTGGTGTAGTGTGTCCAGTTTTGGGCCCCACACTACTGGAAGGATGTGGAAAAATTGGAAAGAGTCCAGTGGAGGGCAACAAAAATGATTAGGGGTCTGGAGCACATGACTTATGAGGAGAGTCTGAGGGAACTGGGATTATTTAGTCTGCAGAAGAGAAGAATGAAGGGTGATTTGATAACTGTTTTCAACTACCTGAAAGGGGGTTCCAAATAGGATGGATCTAGACTATTCTCAGCGTACCAAATGACGGAACAAGGAGTAATGGTCTCAAGTTGCAGTGGGGGAGGTTTAGGTTGGATATTAGGAAAAACTTTTTCACTAGGAGGGTGATGAAGCATTGGAATGGGTTACCTAGGGAGCTGGTGGAATCTCCTTCCTTAGAGGTTTTTAAGGTCAGGCTTGACAAAGCCTTGGCTGGGATGATTTAGTTGGGGGTTGGTCCTGCTTTGAGCAGGGGGTTGGACTAGATGACCCCCGGAGGTCCCTTCCAACCCTGATATTCTATGATTCTATGAGTCTATGATTTTCACTGCTCCTGCTTGCTTACTTGCCCTGGTAAGGTCCAAAATTGTAGACAGAATCCTCCCAAGGCAAGAACAATTGGGTGACTAATGTAGCTGCCTCTGGATCCATCAGTGGGACTAAACCAAGGTTCAACTTTGAAACATGCCCTCCTGCAGGTAGAGATGGAGTACTCTGCCAACTCTACACCATCAGTTAACATGCAACTCTTCTTACGCAGAGAAAACAGTGTTCTCCCCCATGTAAGACACCCATTTCTGCACACCACCTGCATGTAAGCATCCACTACAACTCCCAAAACTTCTTGCTGAATCCAGAAGTATCCCACTGCACAGGAGTAGAATTTCATAGCCTAGCATTTTCTATAAATGACATTGTAGTCTCTGGAAAAAACAGTGTTCTTATGGAATGACCGTCCTACCTTCTCTTTAGCCTCCAAACAATTCCCAGCTGCATGCAGAATAAGATTATCCCTTTAGTTGTTTGGCAAATTTAAAATAAATAAATATTCTGTATACCCAAGGAATTAACAGTAAAACATGCTAAAGAAGCTGGTTTTAGAGACAGCAAGCTTTATTCCTTATAACCTTGGAGCACAGCACCACATGGAAGATGTTAGGCTCTATAGTCAAGAAATAAAATTTACCTCTTCTTGCCATACATCAGATCCTGTATCCACAGAGGAGGTAACAGACGCATACTCTCAGGAAGCACTCTCATGGATGCCAACGGGAGTTCTGCACATGAAACAGTACAGGGTGTGCAGCAGAAATCAGGACATGTTCGTCCCAAAGTCACCTCAACACAAACCGGTATATTCCAAACTGTTCTGTCTCCCTTCCACCAATAATTCAAAATAGCCCATCAGGTGCTGTACAATACAGTAGACGAGAGATTTTTGGAGGCCTTTCCACAAAAGTGCTGTTCTTTGTCAAGATCTGGTGTTTAACGCCTCAGAGATAAAACTGGGCAGTGGGAGTAGAAGCTTTACCTATTGCCCTTCTTTTCCCAAGGATTGTTTTTCTTTTTAAAGTAGCGGGGGTTAAATTACCAGTATCTCAGTGGCTAACTCCATTGAACTTTTCCCCTAGGAAAGATGGCTCAAGGGACTGACAGTGACAAAGATTGTTATACCTCTACAATATTGGTTTGAGTCTTGACCAAGAGAGGTAAGTTGTATACAAAGTTATTATCCAATGGGTGTTCAACTGCCTGTAGGAAAAAAGTTTCTATAAGTCCACACCACAAAATATGCCATCACCAAGAACAGCAATCTTGTCTGAAACTGCAACACTATGTGAAGAAATTGAATGATCATGGAGGCTGAGTTAGACCATCTCTGGCAGTCAGAGGTGATGCGTGGCAGGGGCACGCAGGGTCACTTGGTCCCCCAGATTTCTGCCGGGTGGGAGTCAGACTGAGTGTGGCTGAGGGGGGGGACATGCCTGGGAAAGGCTCCAGTAGCTAGTGCTTCTGCTGAGCTCTGCTAGGAGATTCCCGGAGAAGGGAAAAGAGACAGGGCTGGCAGCACAGGTCCGCCAAAGGGTGCACAGGGAAGCCCTCTGAATCCCATCCCTTCCTCGCCCACAGCCGCAGTTACCTGCTTGGCAATAGGGGTCCGGAGCCTGCTCCAGCCTGCGCTGTGCCTGCAGCAGGGAGGCTAGGGGAGAAGTAAGCGGGGAAGGAGCTGTGAGGAAAGTGGGAGCAAGGTGGTGCCGACTTGGACCGGGTGTGGGAGGTGCAGGGGGAGTGAGAAAGGAGCCAGAGGCGACATGTGGGGCAGTCACTAGCCCCCTCCCCCAAACCTTTAAATTCTCCACCCTTACCATCAAGAGTTACAGGTTGTCTCTGCTGGCAGTGTCTCCTTCTCACTAGGAATGTGACATATTAAAGTGATGGCACATGGAGCATGCATTGCCTGTTTTGTACCTTCAAGGCTATAATCTTGGCACCTCTGGTGAGTATACAATTCACTTAATTTTACTGAGGATTTTTCTTTCTGTACAATTTTCTAAGAGGTGCAAATCTTGCAGTTTATATTCTACTCTATATTCCTTGTCAATGTCGTCTATTTACACAAGATCATGAGTAGCCAGCAAAGGTCCTCAACTATGAAAATTAAGTTTTGTGGGTCCAAATATTTTATACTATTTTGTTAAAAGTGCCTGTTCCCATGGAGGGGGGAAAAATATCACTCCCTGGTAACTCTTACTATTTCCTTATGGAATGTTTTATTTTTTCCTTCCGAGTTTACTTTCAAAGGTTGTTTCTGAATCTGAATGGCTGTAAGTGAATAGCGGTGTCTTCCTCTAAGACTTTTTCAAAGATAAGGTTAGCAGCTTAGCTCTTCATTACTGCTGTGATGCCATTAACGTTCTACTCCTTTCAGACAAAAAGACATCCTCCTTATTTTTCAAACTAATGGCATCTGGTGAGCCATATATTTTCTCTTACTGACAAAAATAGGCTCCTCAGAGCAATTGGAAGCAGAAGTAAATAGTGAGGGATTTATCTCTCAGCATCCTCTGACACAGCCATGCCCAAAATTCTAGCTGTGTGCGACCTTTCATAAAATTAACATTGTTTGAGTTCAGAGTTGGGTGAACACTGAAAAAAAATTTGAATTTGTTCAACGTATTAAACAAATTCGCCTCTTCTGTGATTACATTCTAGGAAAATTCTAGTGTATGAGTTTACTTGCAGGAATGTCCTTCAGATCAATTAGTTTTAAAGAGACATGGCAGAATATTTGCAGAAAGCACATCTCCTAATCAGAATCCTCTAGGCTTCTCTCCCCTTTCCCACACACCAAAAACGTGATTCTGACACTTACGTTTATTCAGTCAGAGAACAGAAATATACCAGGTGACCTATACATTCTAATCAAAACAACTTGAATACTCACAACAGCAACAAAACAGGCTTAAAATGATTTGAAGTAATTATCCAACAAATAATTATTGATAATTAATACATGCATGAAAATAATTTGTTTGGACACAATTCATAACAGAAAAAGGTGTAAAATGTGTCATATCTAGTTGGTGCTTCTCTTCTTCCATTACAACAGACAATACACCTACACAGGATTTGCCTCAAACTCTACAATAATCAAGCTGGAAGTGCAGGAAAATGTTCTCGCTCAAGAGGTATGCCAACTTTGCAGTACACATCTACCACCAATGGGAACTCAAAGCACAAACCACTATCACTCATTTCATGATGAAATTAATATTCCTGAAGTCAGGAACAAAAACTGGTGCTGTAACTGCTGTGTGTGGTTCAGAACGCAGGTGTCTCCACATGACAGCCTCCTCTGCTTTCACTCTGCCAATGAGTCACCAAGCACTGTTTTTCCAATTTATCTAATAACACAGAACTTCCACACTATTCTGGCAATATTTACAACAAAATCCATCCAAACCACCTAAAAGCAAATCAGGTACAATAGGTTTCTCATACCGTGAAATTATTTCACTGCCCTAGAACTAATCTGTAACTATTTGAGCCTCAATCTTCACAATGAACAGCACGCTCGGCGACATCCACATTTCTATTCTGAGAAAGGGAGTTTTGTTTCAAGTCGCACATGGTTTGAAGTCAAAACAGCAATTGACTGAAAAAGAACTATACCCTAAGACCTGGGGTTCTTCAAAGAGACTACTCCTTGAACAGCAGTATAAGAAATTAGTCTGCACTAAGTACTGCAGCAAACATCCTGCAGTGGCAGAGTGATGGCCCACATGAACTAACGGTACAAAATAATCAGTCAAACTCAAACCGGCCTTCATTTCAGTTTTTCTACATAGAGTAAATTGCAATCTCAAAAGCAGGCACACCTGTTTCATCTATCAATATAGTACACAGCATCAGAGAACCTTGCAATATTAAATTTATTTATCCTCACAACAGCCCTGTGAGCTAAGGAACTATTATCCCCATTTTACAGATGGGGCACTGAGGCACAGAGAGACTAAGTGACTTACCCAGAATCACCCAGACAGCTGTGGCAGAGAAGGGAGTTGAGTCACAGTCCAGGAAAGCACCCTAACACCGTGGCCCTTGGTCCACCCTTCCTCCCACATACATAAAATCATCAGTCCCTAAATTTTGCCCACAGAGAGCTGTTTCCAGGCAAAAATTGGGAATATGTTCAATGTTGCAGATGTGGTGAGCTGCATCTGTTAAAACTGGCACTTGAAAATAGAGGGGCTGAAAATCTGGCTCCATACTTTTGTTGTTTCTTCCATCTATAATTTCTATGATTTTATGACCACCAGTCTTAGCATTTTACATAGCTGTTCAGGTTACTACTTATTATTATTATTAATAATAAATAATTATTAAAACTTTAAAACATCAAACTTTAACCTTGCTCTGGTAAAGGATTTTAATGAAGTATCATGATTAACAAACATGGATTTTCCATACAAGAATTAAAACTTCTTATTCCTACTCTGTAGTTATCTTTAAAAGGCCCATTCGTGTTTAGTCAACCTCTTATCATTGCCTGTGTATTTATTTTGTTCAAATTCCAAAAAAGGTAACCATACTTTTTTGTTTTAAATACATTTTGGATATTCTCAGAATCTTATAACCAATTTATTGCAGCTCCAGACAACAGCATAGAGAGACATCACGACTATCGTTCTAGTTGTTTACAGCTTTAACATTCAGCTCAATTTAGCATGGCAGGGGTACTTTTATCAATCTAAACTGTGCACCAAATATTTTCTTCAGCCATGATTAAGCTTAAAATAAAAGTCTAAAATCATGTACTGTAACTAGCACATTTATGTTCTCAACATTTTAGATAAAAACAGCGAAGAATTGCATTGCAAGGTCTCTGACACATAATGTAACTAGAGTATATTTCACATGGGCACAAATCTCAAGTAAAAGTTGCTCCTTCTCATTCCAAGTTAATTAGCAGATTAAAGGAGTCCTTTAACTCTACATGGCATCAATCCAGAATCCCTTAGTGCATGGTTCTATTTACAGTGAATTTTTCTGTGCTTGTTTGAAAATCTTGGCTACTACAGCCTCTGTCATTAGCTGTCAGTTAATTTATAACAAATGTATTTAAGACTTTTAAAAAATAATAATATTCCAAACAGGTTATTACTGACAAAGGGTTGACAACAGGTGTCAAAAAGGTTAAGCCCCACAAGTTCAAAGTTTCCAATATATACATTTTTTTCCCCTGAAGAGTTGTCAGTAGTATCTGTGATCCTTCTAATTTGGACATTTACTAATATTAGTGGGCAACACTTTACATTACAATCATGTCTTTTAACTTTTTTTTTTTTTTTTTTTTTAATTTTTGTCAAAAATGAGGCCAATTATATTGTAAAGGGGAACAGCCAACTCGGAAATTAGTCACTTCAAAAAACCAGTGAGAAATTGAGTTCCAGGTGCTACAGCAGACCCTCAACCCCCGAGCCAAGTTTTGTGATTTAGCAATCCCATTATAGTTTTATGTTAAAAATATTTTTCTCATCGCAGTGTTGTGTGAAAAAGCCACACAGCGGAGGGAGCTGACTAAAGCCTGACCCTACAAACACACGTTCATCAAAGTCATTTTACTCATGTCAGTAGTTCCATTGGCTTCAACTAATGGAACCAATCAAATCCAATTGATTGCCATGTAAATTAAATAAAGAATTCTTAAAGTCATGTGTCAGGCCTGAGCAGGAGACTAAAATGGTACATTCATTTCCACCTCAGCATCTGTCAACTCTTGCAGAGCGGAATTGTTCCACGTAGTGGGCACGCAAGTTAATCCAGTCTGGCTCCCATCAGTTACAGAGATGGGTGGGTCTCACTGAGGAATTTTTATCCGTTTCACTGGGACTACTCAAGTGAGTCACCTTATTTGTGTGTGTATGAGTTTTCATGGACTTACTATACAGGGGGAATCATGGTGAAACAGACTGCATAAGAACTGCCATCAAATGCATATAAATAAACTGAGAAAAATAGATATTTTTTATTTTCTCTCTAATCTCTTTTGTGTAGTAAGCTTACATGATGCTTGTTGTTTATAACAATAGTAGGTAAAAAATTCAGGTAGCAGAGTGATATTTGTGTCAGTGATGTCCCTTTAACTTGTATGTTGCCACCACTGTAAATATAAATACGCCTGGTAGAAAAGGTACAGATTTTTTTCCCCCTGGAAATTGTTTCTAGCTGATGTACTAAAGAATGAAAAACGTCCAAGTATGAACCCTTTACTACTGAATTTGTTTTGTAGCAAGGGCTCATGTACCTTGTTACTGGCTTTTATTGTATTGCATTCTCTAATTCTTTTCATCCCCCAAATAATTTAATGTTATATACATAACAATGACATATCAATGACTTAAGACATCAGTCAGAGGAGTGTTCCTATAAATTCTGTACTTGTAAACAGTATAACCTCAATTTTATGAAAGCCAATCTTCGACCCGACCAGTTATACAAACCATTTTTCCTGACAATTAAAAAAAAAAAAAAAGATCATGTCATGGAAGTGATGAAGAACAAGTCAACATCCCTTCACATTCCGATGCCTTTAGTGCATTGGAAATCACTTTGCAGTGATTTGAAGAAAAAGAAGAAATAGATGCAGTGCGCCATACTGCAATTTATGCACCAAACTGTAACTATGCACCGCTGTAACTTTGAGACGTTCAATTTTATGAACTATTCAACCTTCAATTAGTTCAAAAAACTAATTTCTGTATAGAAATGCACAATATTTTGTGGGATACTTCTATAGATCCAAGAAGCAACAATGGAATTTCTAATACAAAAATTAAAATTAACTTGTGAACTAACATTGCAAATCTTATTAAGACTTATGAAAGCAGACAAGTTTGAAGACTATTTCTTGGACTGAAACTCACAGTTCAAGACTGCAAAAGAAATTCCAGTTTGTATTATTGGCTGCATGTACTGTCAGTTATTACATAAAATATTTATTAATATAAAATTAAAATCTAATATAATACAATTATTTGTACTTTATTAAACCTAACAATGGGAATTTTGCCATTAAGTTTAATGGGGCCAGGATTACACCCATAGAATTCAAAGCATATCCATCATATACCTGTTTGCAATAAATGTGAATATTTGCCATTTCATATACTCCAAAGATTGTGTGACTACTTACTTGCCTAGAAAATCTAAAACAACTAAGGCCAGGTCTACACTACCCCCCTAATTCGAACTAAGGTACGCAACTTCAGCTACGTGAATAACGTAGCTGAAGTTCGAAGTACCTTAGTTCGAATTAGTTCTAACTTACCTTGGTCCACACGCGGCAGGCAGGCTCCCCCGTCGACTCCGCGGTACTCCTCTCGGCGAGCTGGAGTACCGCAGTCGACGGCGAGCACTTCCGGGTTCGACTTATCGCGTCCAGACTAGACGCGATAAGTCGAACCCAGAACTTCGATTTCTAGCCGTCGAACTAGCGGGTAAGTGTAGCCAAGGCCTAAGTAGCAAATGTGTCAAAATCCTACCAGGAAAGGCATATTTTTTCTCTCAATGTGTTTGGTTGACCTCTAGATAAGGAATTGTGTGGGGATCCAGTCCTGAACATTGTTGGCACAGAAAGGACTAGCTCACTATCTTCGAAATCAGTAGATTGGTAGGACTCAAATCCCCTGGGGCAGATCAAAGACAAATCTCCCACATTTACAACATGGCTTAAAGAACGTTCAGTATCTTTGAACTGAAGAGCAAAAAGGACTTCATCCTTTCCCGATAGGAATTGCTTAGCCATGCTCTGTGTTGTTAGCTGATTTAACCTTGCTTAAGAAGCAAATCCCTTGTGGCACAATATATAGAGGGATGAGAGCCCTGCTTCTCAGGTGTCAACCACAGGAGTCATGTTACTGTTGGAGGTTTGTGGGTAGAACTGGGCAGTAGTGACAACAGCATACTGGTCTGTCTAGACACAGGAGATTTTAAAATGCCTATTTGAAAGTAACTGCCATTCCCTACAGAAATAGGCACCTAGCCACCTCAGAGGAATGGGACCGCCAATATCCTACTTCCCACTAGCTACAGGAGTTGGCAAACCATAAAGGAGAGGCCAGCAGCCCTTTTAGGGATGGAGTCTCTTGTGTATCTGGAGCTCCTGGAAATGTTTTCCCTCTTAAACATGCATCCCACTGGGGCAATAAACCTCTGCACAACCCCTAATGAAGGCCTGTGACTTCAAAAGCACAACTGAGCCCTGACTAGCCAGTTCATAGTTCTTGTGGCACCCAGCCCCTTGGACGAGTTGGGAAGGCAACCATGCAAAACCGTTTTTGACTGGATGACCTTGTCTCAGCTACGTGAATCTTGCTTGGTAGACCAAAGATGCAATCTACACAATGTCCAGAGCAAAAGGAGGTCACGCCTATGGTATCCTCATGTAATCATGGCTACGCTTTGGTACATTCCACGATGCAGTATTTTCCCCCTGATTTAATTACTAACATAAACGGAAATAAACTTCAGAGTGCAAACAAAGAAATTGCATTTCATCTAATTTATGTAAGCTATTCTTTAGCTGAATGCCATAAAATCCTGCATGTTTATGATGCCCTATTAGAAGGCTGAAAACATGCTTGCAGTTGCACATATTGACTATGCAGATTATGTGATATTATTGCTTTTTTCTGCCTCTTTCATTTTTCACAGAAGAAATTTATTTGTTTAAAGACATCCTTGCACAAAGTGCTGGCTCTTGCTTGGAAAAAAAAATCAGACTGTCTGCGTGCTCCCTCATAGCCACAGGCTGTCAAGCTGGTAAGTGCACTGCAGCCAGCTGTGGTATGCTAAAGCGGGGGCACCGAAGACTGTTTCGTTTCCCATTCTGGAATATCAATTATTGGCGGAAGCAACCCCATGGCCAGATAAGTATTTCTGCAGTGGAGAACTTAATGTCAAATGATCTGAACGGTATGGAATTTCAGGAATGGCTGGATGGCGGTGTGAAGATTTGTTGAGATGTCACATTAATCCCTTGGTTTTCTTGTCAGATGCAGCAGATGAAAGGAACTAAAGGAAAGCAAACCTGAATGCATCATTGATTTATGTATAATAGCTTCTCGGTGCGAGAAGAGAAATATACACTTCTGTTATCCCATGCTCCCCTTCTCTCCTTGTGTGGATCCTGGCTGGAGGAAGTCCTACATCTTTGACATGTTCCACAGCTCTCCTGAACCCCGCCTCCCCCAAGTCACTCACAGAGTGTGTCTTTATAGCACAGTTAGCTCAAAGTTATAACTTGGGTGTTACCCCTACCTCGACTCCTGTCCACACACACACAATCTCTAGCTTGAGTGGAGCTTTAAGCTTGAGCCAGCTGGCCCATTGGGAAGAGTGGGTGGAAGCTCCAGGGACGCTGATGCTCGAGCTAGGGATGTAATGGCAACAGTTCATCAAGAGCTCATCCAATCACTCTGCTAGTCCAGTGACTCTGTGCTGCTAATCAACACAGTGACTCTGTGTTGCTAATCAAATCACTCTGGGTAACTCCAGTTGTTGCCCAATGTGATCACTCTCCCTTGAGCTAAATGTTGCAGTGAAGATGAGCTCAGAGTGGCTGGAGGAGTTGGGTTCCAGCTGGCCAGGTAGGGAGACAGCAAAGTGATGGTGGGGAAGACACAGGAGAAGAGGGGCAGAGCTGACAGGTGTAAGGGCTTAGTACGGAGGACAGAGGCAAGTCCCCCTGAATCTCAATGGATTCCCAGGTTTGGGGGTTTAAGCACACTGCAGAATAGAATACCCTTCCCCCACATTCCACAGGTGAAATGCTTATGAGTGAAGGTCTGTAACAGCCTTCAAAGGGGAGTAGTGGAGGCAAAAATCTAATTTGTTCCAAGATTGAGTTTGCTAAATTTATGGAAGGGATGGTATGATGAGATTGCCTATAGTGGCATATGGTGCATCTGTGACTGCTATTAGCAAGCATCTCCAACGGCCACAGATGGGGAGGGCTCTGAGTTACTACAGATAATTTGTCCTGGGTATCTGGCTGGTGGGTCTTGTCTACATGCTCAGGGTCTAACTGACTGCCATATCTGCAGTCGGGAAGGAATTTCCCCCCGACTCAGATTGTCAGAGACCCTGGGGTTTATTTCGCCTTCCTCTGCGGCATGAGGCACAGGTCACTCACTGGTTTTAACTAGAGTAAATGGTGGATTCTCTGTAATGTGAAGCTTTTAAAACAAGATATGAGGACTTCAGTAACTCAGCCACAGGTTATGGACCTATTACAAAGTGGATTGGTGAGCTTGTGTAGCCCGTGATGTGCAGGAGGTCATGAGATGATCATGATGGTCCCTTCTGGCCTTAAAGTCTATGAGGAAATTCGGTGGGTGCAAACTCATGGGGTTTCCACTCTACAATGTAGACTACTCCCCTATAGAGGGACTAAAGTGCCCATTGTTTGCAAACACAGAGTGTTCCAACAATCTGTCAGCTTATGTCTAAAACATATCTGATGTTGTAGTAGAAATTCTTTTCTCTATTGCCCATCAAAAGTTCTGGTTTAATATAATCTATGAGTGCTAATTATTAATCTTTCAGCATTCATCTGTTCTTTATCTACAGGCCTTAAGTACCAATTCAATTCCTGACATGGTCAATAGTTTCTGTTGCTCATCCTGCGTAGATATATTTATTAACCCAGACTGAATATTTTCAACATTTGACAGAACTCCTTAGTGGTTTAAGGACTAAATGTTTTAAAATTACTTAAATTTAAAAAAAGCCGAAGAGTCCAAATACCAACTCATAAGGGAAGTATAATAATAATTTTAGACACAGGATTCAAACCTCAAGCTTGGAGCCAGAGAATTAAGAATTAAAAAAGGGTATGAAAAGATACATTTGACTAATCATTTCACCCACTTCATCTTTGTAGGTTTGAAACTCATTGACCTGAAGCTTCCCTGAATCACCTTAAAGTCCCAGGGCCAGATGTCCCACTCATGTCAATCAGTGTAGCTCAACTCACATAAATTGAGGATCTGGCTTTAACCTTTCCAAAAATTATCACAATAGCAAGAGTAAAGGCAAGCAATAAAGTAAGACTTTTTAGCAGCTCACGGTTCTGTTCTTGGTTTTGCAGCATGAATGAGACAGAATGTTCTTAATGCCTGACCTCAGTCGTGTCACCTCATGCCTCGAGTAAGTTTTTACTTTGGTTATATAATTCCTTCTAAAACAGTCTCTGAGAGGTGAATAATTCCTTGAGCCCGCTGAAGGAAAAGTCTTCAGCTGGAAAGGTCAAAAGTTTCAATATAATCAAATGGGGAGATTTTTCAATGCATTCATTAAGGAAATTCTTCACACAGAATATTCTTAGTAGGGCACATCAGTTATGAAACCAGAGATGGATCAGGCTAAATGCAAAAGGATTCTTCAGGTGGGCCCCTGGCAGGATACAGCTATAACTCATTGACTGTGATGGGAGTGACTTGTATCCTGCCAGGGGAGAATCAGAGTAGAGTGCACAAGGAAGCACTCCTCCCTTAAATATGTCAAAAATCATTAAGAGTGACTGGGCAGCATGGACAAGAATCAATATTAGGGAAGACAGGAATAAGCACATGAAGCAGGAAGTGCAGACACAGAGAGAAACCTAGAAGCAAAACAGAAACCTGTGGGAGATAGAAGGAGACCTTGGACCCGAGATAAAAATACACATTTGGTGGGAGAGGGAGGAAGGGAATGAATGAGAGAGTGTGGGTGTTGGAAGCCGTGACACAAGAAACAAAAAAGTGACCTTCACAATTGAAAGAAGAGGCTCTAAAATGAAAGAGCTAAGGCTAAAGGGGAAGGCTTGGGAATCCAGCTTAGGGGAATTCATTTCACTATGGGGGCTGTGATTCTGATCTTTATTTCTTTGTATTTCTTACTTTTTCATTCTATAACATTAAAATGATCTTTTGAGTAGCCAGATAAGAATTTACTGCATATAATAAACTTCAATCCAGCTATTTAAAATCACAGTGATAGTATTTTAATTTCTCTCCTATTAAAATAGTTACAACCACCATAAGTAGCTATATCTTGTAGTACGAATGGTGGTAGGAGTAACCCATTTTAAGGCTTGATCCAAAGGCTACTGATGTTAATGGAAAACCATTTACTCCAATTGTCTTTGGATCAGCCCAATAGTGCAAACAGTTATATTATCCGCATTTAGTAGGAAAAAAGATATTGCCATGAGATAAATCACAGTCTGTCAGATAAACTGGTGCTGTGTGTGCAGATAATATACAGACAGAGAGGAAATGGACCAAACACAGAGCGATGATAAACCCTACACTTAAATTAAATAAGTATCTTTAATATCCACTTTTTATCAAATTAAAGCAGCATCCAAAGGCATTCCCATAACAACCCTCCACCCAATATTTCATGGCTATACTATTTCTTCAGAGGCAACTGAAAGTATTACTAGAAGAGGACCAGAAAACTCATAAATAATCTAGGAGTAAGATAAATATTTCAATAAAGATGATGCCAGATCAGTGGTGTTACATGAGCCAGGCACTGGGCAGCAGAAAGTAAGCTGGGATAAAATTCAGGGTTTTCAGAGAATGCATGCGAGAAAGATGCTATATGTATTGCAGATATGCTGTGTTCAATTTCTGCAGTGGAAGAGTGAGGGAGGATATGAGGCCTCACTGAGAAGAATTCAGAGACAGATGGCAAAGGAACAGAACTGGCATAAGGCTACAAAGGTATAAGGAAGAATCCTATTTCTTTTTTTAAAGTCACTGCACACGAGAATGAAAATGACAGCGAACTCACAGCAGGCAACTCTGTTCAGTGATAATCACATGGGCTGAAGTGTGTCAGTGTTAGAGATGGGTAAATGCTTGGTTTCAAAATGCTTACCAGATTTTTCTGGTTTCTTTTTGCAGGAGCTCTCACTCTGAGTTGCACTCTGACTTTTACAGTTGAAAGAACCTGAAACTCACCTAGCAGTTCTCAGCTTCCAATCAATGCAGCACTGTCACAGGGTGACTGGCCTCTTTAAGGGGAGATGGGGCCAGCCACACGTGTGACTTAAGCAGCTGCTTCTAGCCTAAGAGGGAAGGTCTAAGGAGAGTCAGATGGTAGCTTAATGGATACCTGGGCCTTATAAAAGGACTGACAGTGGGATCTATCTGGTAGTTGGAACCACAGAGAGCAGGCAGGTAGGCTTCTGTGGAAGGCACTGGGCCAGGGTTCGGAGGGGAAAGGGGAACCAGGCTGGGGCCAGCACTTTAGCCCAGACCAGAGAAAGAGACTCTCAAAGGTAGCACAGAAGGGGGCTAGGAATAGGGCCCAGAGCATAGCCTGAAGATAAGCCCCAAAGGACAGAAGAGCTTTTTCATTTATTAGGACTTTTTAGTTTAGACTTCGTGTTTTGTGACTTGGCTGGAGAACTCACTGGTGTGTGGAGAGCTGAGGAAACCCACCTCAGGAAGGGAAATTGAAGCCCTCGCAGTGCAACACTTGTCCAACAGGGGCGCTATGGGCAGCCACACCCACTTACAAGCAAAAATATTTTAAATTTTTTGGACAAGAAAACACAGAACCGGCTAAACTCAGAGCAAGTAATAAATGCTGGCACTGAGCCAGATCATCCCCCAAACCAGCATATATAGACACTATTATGAAAGTATCATTAATGTGTGCTTGCACTCTGGCAAACCAAGCCCCCCCTGCATAGTCTGCCAGTACTGCTACCTGCCAAAAGATGAAATGCACAGGCATACATGCTGAAGGCCCATTGCTGAGTCTGTGGTTATATTCCTGGAAAGATGCAAGCCATCACCGTTGGAATGCCTATCTGGTAGCAGAGGGCGTGGAGAGTAGAATCTGTGAATCCAAAGGACCAAAGGGCCCAGTCCAGCCTGGCAAGCAGGTGCTTGGGGCGGCCGCTCCGGAGAGGGGCGGCACGTCCAGGTATTCGGCGGCAATTCGGCGGACGGTCCCTCACTCCCGCTGGGAGCAAAGGACCTCCCGCCGAATTGCCGCCGCAGATCGCTTGGGACGGCCAAAACCCTGGAGCCGGCCCTGGCCCAGTCAGTCAGAATTTTGCTCCGAACGGGACAATTTATTACTTTTTATATAAGAGAAGTGTCATGAAAGACTATGGATGAAACTGGAGGTAGTTCTTCTGCAATACATTATTACATTTTGAAGCTCACTTGATTAGCCTTGCTACATGTGAATTGAGCAAATATTAATCAAACTGCTAGAATTTAAAATGAAATCACCCCAGTACAGATGTACAGTAGTGGGAATTATTTCACGGTACAGAACTAACACAGATTGGTAAAATATTTTCCCATCTCATCCAACATTTTAAAAAAATATAGATTAAAATACCCTCAAATTAATTTACTATGGTATTTTAAGGACCAAATCATTTAATCTTTAACAATTCCTCTTTTCAGTAGTCCTTCAAACGTCATAGACAGAAAGTCAATTCTTCCAATTCCATTTTCAGATCATAAAAAATAGTGACAAATCTTGTAAGAAAAATATCTCCTAGCAACCTGGGGAAAAGGAAAGCACACATATACACCCAAAGGGATAAATGCTTAGAAGCACCTATATATAGAGACAGACCGACAGTTATATAGATATAGGTATATATTTGTATTGAATAACCACATAGTGTGGTCTACAACAGAAAAGTCATGTGAAATCTAACATCTTTTAGCTTCACAAATGCTTTTCTCTTTCATTTTATAGGCAAATGTGTATTCAGTGCTTTGGGCTCATGTACAGTCGATGTCAAAATAATAGGGTCAACAAATGGACTCTCCCCAAAAGCCCTCTTAACAAAACTCTTGACATCCAAACCATTAACTTGTTTTCCTCTGGAAGAACAGTCTGGAAGAACAAATGGCTGCCCTGCACCTTTAAGCAGGGAGGTAATTGGCTGGCTCCCCGAATGAAGGGAACAATGTTTTATGGCTGGGGGGGGGGAGGGAGGGAATGAAAACTGCTGCAAAAGGGTCAGCATGGTCGCTGACTCATCCCCTAGGAATGTGGGGTTTAAAAGGGGCAGCTCTGCACACTAAAGCCTCCCTTTCGCACGGAGCAGGCTGAAGCAGGGAAGAACACAGCACTTCAGCACATCTCAGCTGCATGGCTCCATGTGGAAGCAGAACAATGTTGGAAGACCGGCCATGGAGGCGTTGGTGTTGATCTGTGGGCACAGGATTGTTTTTCTTATGCACATAAGTGGACGTCCTAGTGGCCTTTAGGGGTTGGCAACCGAGGTCCAGTGATGGGGCGAGTCTGTGTTGGCATGGAAGGAGAAGCATGTTATTGGACCAGCTGATGCCACTGCTGTGCGTCATGGGGGCCCATCAGCAGCCACTGACATGATGTGGCACACATAGGAGAACACTATTTGGGAATGTGTAAAGGGGTTCCATTACTGCCCAGAACAAGAAGGGACTTGATGCAGGTCCATGCTGTCGTACATGCATTAACGCAGGTTTTGGGGTGCCACCTGGGGGGGACAAGGCTCAACAGATTCTAACAGAGATGGGCAAATCCCTTGGGGTCATAAAAGGCTCAGCAATTTGAACATCCTGGGGAACCAAATTATTCAGGGAGGATAGGGTTCCCCTGTAAAACCTTGGAGACCATTTGGGCAACATAAAAGGGGGGCAGTAAGAGATGTCTGGGAACCTGACTGGGTTTGGGGGGGGGGGGGGGCAGGTCAGCCAAGCTAATTGCTGGTGCCTCCTTGTGGCGGATGTCCAGTGCAGGTACTCCATAGGAAAGGTATACCATGATCGGATAAATGGCTTGGAAAAGGGACTTAAAAGAGGTGTTCATTAAAGGAACAAATGGGGGGGAGGTTGGGGACTCCTATGATTGGTATGCAGGGAGCCAACCCCCCATTTGTATAGCCAACCTTAACCCTCCTAGGAGGTGGGGTGGATGGTAAGGTCCCGACAATCCATTTGCTGGAGAGACATGAAGGGAAAAAGAGGGGGAGCTGGTAAGAACCCCTGGGTAATTCAGTAATAAACATGGGGTTATCTGTACTGTACGCTTTTATCTGCTGGGTAGTCCCAGACATCTAATAATAAAGTTGCGTTCTGATTAAACCCATGTCAAATTTCTCCTGTCTTTCCTTCGGTGTAGCCAGACAATGGTCTTGCAGTGTTACCTGAAAGAACAAGATCTGACCTTTGGTGAACTGAAGAGAGTTCCATGATCAAGAACTTCTCACTGAAATGTCCTGCCTCCAGCCCCATCACAATTAAACTAGTAAATATTAGCCAGGAGCGCCGCTAGCTTTTCTGCCGCCCTAGGCGGCGGAAGATCCCTCCCTGAAATGCGGCCCCCCACAGAGGCAGCGGACGGTCCCGCCACCGAAATACTGCCACGGTCACCGCCCCCCAAATTGTAGTGCCCTAGGCGACCGCCTAGGTCGCCTAATGGGTTGCGCCGGCCCTGCTGTTAGCTCAAGAGCCTCAGATGATCTATGATAAATGACCTGGAAACCAGAACGTATGAGAGTAGGACCATTTTTATTTAGCTTAATCTAAATCCAAATGATCTTGCCCACAAATGCACAACAAATAAACTCCTTGTAATGAGAAATATTCAACTCTGCTTCTAAAAGTAGATAGCACCAATCCATGAAACAGGTCCTCTGATGAGGATACCACAGCACATCTAGGACAGATGCATATATTTCTTGAATTTCTACTATTCCCAGATCGCTACCTTGTGCACTCTGTTCTGCCAACCTCACTCAAATCAATGGGACTTCCTCTGAAGCTATGTATTACTCAACATGAGTAAGCATGCCAGGATCTGGGTCTAAAGGACATCTCTTTAGAATAAGGCAATGTCATTCTCATCATATATAACTTTTCTGTTACTGTGATGCTGAGTGCTAATATCTGCACCATTTTATTGGGACTGTATAATGAAATCATGAGGAGAATTATAAACAAAGTAGAAAGCCATTTTTGTGATTGAGACCATACCATCAAAAGTTAGTTTTTAATCAGAACTTCTTAATATCCACGGTACTCCCGCCTTCAAAAAGTTAATCAGTTTGTATTCTCACAATAGCATGTCTATACCAAGCCAGAACCAAGTTGTTAAAGAAAATACATTCAAGTCTAAAAATCTGGTTTGAGTTTAGGGTGAAGTTTTATGCCGTTCTTATTTTAGCCTGTTTTGAGCTGTTCCATTCTTATATTGTTCTTTGGATACATACATGGATCACACACTCTTTTTCTCACTGTTGTTTTATGCAGCAGCATAGATGCATTCTCTGTATGATTTTCAAGAACAATCTATGGAAACAGTTTTTCCAAGGAGCTCAATTCCTAGTTAAGTGCCTACATGAAGTAACCAGATTTTAAAAAGCCCTGAGCACCCAATGGCTCTCATTGTACAGAGTGCAAAGCACTACTGAAAAACACAACTTGGTAGCATTGCATTGGACACTGGTAATAACTGAAGCAGAACTTTGCAGAACTTTTGTTTCTGGAGAGCTTTTCCAAGATTTTGAGTTCTTCCTGCCTCACTTGCTCTTATTAGTTTTGTCCTAATTGGGGGAAGTGGAAAGACTTGGTGGAAATGGGAAGAAGAATTTTCTTACACTCGCCATAATGAAAACATTTCCCTGTAGAAAAGGAAACACAAGTTCCTGGTACTAAAAATATTTGGTGTTGAATATTGCTCTTCAGAAACCTTTACAAAGAACCATTCATCTTAAAGACACCCCATTAATTCTACCAAGATTTGCGACATCCTGTGTAATGCTCTGCATAAATTAAGGCTGACTTAGGACTGCTCCTCCATTTTTTTTCACATTTTCTCTCTCACACACACTTCTGGACTCATACAAGCCCCTTTCATATGTCAGATGAGTGTTTTATTGCAACATGAACAATCAAAGGTAGTGAAAAATGACCTTTAATAAATTAGATGAGAAAGTCACATTCCGTAGCCCTGTGCGTGGTCCAAAAAGGACCCTTTGTCTTCACACCACTATGGGTATGTCTACACTGCAAGGAGACACCCGCAGCTGGCCTGGGCCAGCAGACTCAGGCTTGCGAGGCTCGGGTTAAGGGGCTGTTTAATTGCGGTGTAAACATTTGGACTTGGGCTGCAGTCCGAGCTCTGAGCCTCTCCCACCGCGCAGGATCCCAAAGCCTGGTCTCTAGACTGTGCCCAAACGTCTACACGGCAATTAAACAGACCCCTAGCCTGAACAAACAGGCACAGGCCAGCCGTGGGTTTTTAATTGCAGTGTAAATATGCCCTGAGTGCTCCAAAATCTGTCACCTGAAGCAACTTCCATTAAACTATAGCACTGAATATACCTTCATCTGGAGAACTTTGAAAAATCACTTTATTTTTTCTCCTTCCCATGGCAGCTGTCATCATGTCACTATAGCAGGGAGAAGTAAGTGTCTCTCTATCCCTAGAGTTGTCACTAGCAGCAATGAAATATGCAATACGCAGAAGAAAAATAAACATTTTTATTGGGAGCCACAGGATGTAAAGCTCCTAGCAGACCCTGGCCAGCTCACACAACATACTGTGTGGGGAAAAATAAAGTTCCCCGGAAGAAACATACTCCTGACCGAGAGCATACATAATAAATTCCAAAGTCAGAGTTTGTTGTTTCCATCCCTAAGAGAGAGAAGTTGTTCTCCCTGCTTACAATAAGTCTAAAAAAATATTCCAGCAAATGTGATAGCAGCCTGATCCTGCCTAAAAGCCATGAGAGCTCATTAACTGAGGGGTTTTTTTTTCTTTTTTTTTTTATAAACAATCACAATTAACGGTAGGCGATCCAGCGAGTTTAAAAGGCTTGAGTTTGCACACCTTTTTCTCCGGTACTTTAAATCAGTGGGTGGGTCAACTAGTTAAAGGGAAATCTATGCTATGTATTAAGCTATTTTGGCCCTCCATATATGGCAAAATATGTTACTGTGGGGAGGGAGACACAGTTCTTTGTCAGGCATGAGTTTGAGATGGAAGGGTTACACACAAGTGGTGAAGCTTTGAGTGAGTTATTTGGGAAGGGCCTACGTGATTGCCAATAAAATCTGTCACACCGTCCTGTCTTCTGTACGTGCCACATATTTTACAGGGGAAAAATTAGAGAGTTAGTACAATTTGTCAGATTCCTCCACATTCAAAGTGCTTTGGTTATTATGGGGTTCAACTGTACAGGACTTTGCAGGAGAGGAAAATGATAACTCATACATAATGTTAAAGTGGTATAGAAAATGCCTTTTGTGTATATATAATTATTATAAGTTTAAGGTTAGATATTTTGGGAACTCACACCCTAGAATCAAGTACTGTACAACTCAAGGGAAAGCTGGAAACATCCTCATTCTTATGATAAAATACCTCCTGTTTCTAGTCCTGACACAATGTGAGAAATCGGACTTTAACTCTGACATTGATCCAGGACATTATCTGAATTGGCCCTCAGACCAGTGTAATTTCCTTTTAAAGGAGTATGATGGACTGACACATTTGTTTCAGGCTTTTCATAGCTTTGGAATGTTGGAAGTACCTTGTAGTAGCAAAAGAGATGGATTAGTGAGAACGTGCAGGTGAAGTGGTCAAAGGTGAACGTTAAAAACAATTTATCACTCAGCTTTCACTGCCATATACTATATGTGAGATGTTCACTGTATTTATTTTTTCATTACATTTCTTATCCCCATTCTATCTCCTCCTCCTTTTTAAAGAAAAAAAATCAGTCTCTCTCTATTTTCCCCTCAGATTCTTCTCTACTCTTTCCATTCCCACCAGCTTTTGATAAGTGGACTATAAGCTAAAAACAATCAAGTAAGACTTTCAAACCTATAAAGTTTGAGTGGGTTTGAAATTCAGCATGAGTTTACCCCTCCCTAGGCACAATGGATTTTTCATAATACATGTGTCCTCCAAGAATGTGCAGGCCCGGTATAAAAGTAGAACCTAAAAACTGGGGCAAGATTTTCAGATATGACTAAGCTATTCTGGGTGCCTAACTTGACACACCTTCCAGGATGCTAATTTTCAGAGGGTAGATGCTCAGCACTTTCTGAAAATTAGGGCCATTTAAGGCATGCCAAATTGGGGACCCAAAAATCACTAATCAAGTTTGAAAATCTTGACCTGTGTATGGAAACTGGTATAGCTTGGTGAGAATTGAGAAGAACGTAGTTCTTTACTGATAGCACTGGAGGCATGGCTGATGCAAAGATGCTGCAAAGATGGCAAAACACAATACAAACGCAAGTTTCTAAAGTCTTAGCTGCTTGACTATTTGGTTACCAATGCTACAGATACATGTTTGTGCCTAGAAAAATCTAAACAGCAATACAATCAAATGGATAAAAATGTCGGATAATTTATGAAAGAGATGATATTTAACATAACATAGGATGTATGTAAGATGCACTCTAACATGAAGTACAAAGATCACACCGTAGATTTCTTGTGGAAGAGTTATACTAAGCCCTAATATTGATGTAAGGTTAAAAGATATTCTAAATCAATTGATATTTAAGACTGCATCATTTGTTAGTGTCTCTGTGGAAAATGCAACAACCTTGTTAACACTCTGCGTATAGATCTTTAACTTTAAAATACTACATCAATTTGATACCAGGCAATCTGCCACTTAGCATAAAAGGAGTTTCCAGGCTATTAAGAAACAGTTAGGAGGTACACTTTTGTTTTAAAGAATATGGGTCAGATCCTCAGCTGGTGTAAAATGACATAGCTCATTTGATTTTTTAAATGGACTATCCCATTTGATACCAGCTGAGGATATAACCCTATAAAGATAGAAACCAATTTTGGAAACATTATAAACATTGTAATTTTACCTTTCACATAAAGTTTTGTCTTGTTTGTTTAATTTTTTCAAAATGGTTCATTAAGTGTATTCTACTTATATTTAAAATCCGTAATCACAACTGCATATGCCCACAAAACCCAGAATGTGTCAGCAAATGGAGACTCCAATCAGGTAGGCACAAACGATAGCGAAAATGTGGTCCTTAGTTTCTGTAGCTGAGGGCAAAATTAGGTCTAAATACTTAAGATACCACAAGTGATCATGAACACAAAATACATAATTAGGAGAAGATTCTGATAGCCTTGCTATCATGTAATAGCACCTTATCCCATGAGTTATCCCACTGATTTCAGTGGGACTATTTGTGGAGTGCAGTGTGTCTTTTTACTGTGAGTTAGGGAATCAGAATCTACCTACTATCCCCTTGTCCCTTAAGATCACAATATTAGATACATAATATGTAATAAATATATATTTTACAGTGACCTAGCCTTTTAATATCAGGGACCACTCTGTCACTCATGTCCTTTCTATGTTAAACAAAGCTGTCAATATCAACAGGTTGTATACTGGGAACTGCTAATAATAGCCTTGACAGTGAAAATTTGGGATTTTCTAGTGAGAATTCAGAGGCACATTCTATATAAAGATACCAAACTCCACTTTTCTACTGCTAGAAGAAAAGTCAGCACCTTCCATCACAATTAATCTTACATTAATCTTCGATCTCTGGGCATTGCAAAAAGAGAGCTGTCGGCTATAAATCATTTTCAATGGCTAGCTCAAATCTCATGCAGGACTTCAAGCTACTCAGTTAAAATAATTCAGAAAGTGGTGAAACAAAAGATTTGTGGAATAAAATATGCATCAAGATGGTTATAGTGTTTATTTAGTATCAATTCTGTTTTTATTGGTTGACCTGGAAATAGAATAGCCCGTATCCTTTAGTGCTTATCAGCCTTATTAGCTAATAAGCACCATAGTGCCTGGGCAGTGGAGACCCACTGACCAGTGGGCCGGTGCCTTTGTCCACCAGGAGGCAGCAAAGCTACCATCAAAAGATGAAGGATAATACAACCCCAAGACCACAGATTGCTACCTACAGCATCCCTACCTTGTCACCTCCCTGCAAGCACAACTCTCACTAGTGGTTAGCAGACCTCCAGGAGAAGGAACTATAGAATTACTGGAGAAACTAATGCATTTCCTGCCCGGTCTTGTGCTGGGAAACCCCAGAGCCACTGTGATTGGCAAATGCAACAACCACAAAGGCAATACCAATAATACTGTAGCCTCTGAACTCTTTTTCTACACAGAAATATAGTTCATGCCAACAATCTCCAAAACTTAGCTAGAGACACAGTGGACCTAAACTTCAGCCTAAGAGTAGAACAAGGGACATCGTAAATGAAAGAAATTGACTCATAAGACTCACTGAAACACTTAACACTTCACTCCATAAGGCTAATAAATAAATATACAATCAAAGATTCTGGGTAACATTTCCAAAAGAACCTATGTGATTTAGGCTCCCAAGGCCCATTTTCAAGAGTCTTAGGGCCAGATTAGTAAAGGTATTTAGACACCTAAAGATGTACATGAACATCTAGTGTGGTTTTCAAAAGCAAACAGGTACCTTACACAAATAGAAATCAATGGGAGTTAGACATCTAAGTGATTTTGAAAAGCCCTCTAATGTCTATCTGCATCTTTTGGCACCTAAATACCTTTAAAAATCTGGCCATTAGGCAGGTAGTAGTTTATATGTCATTGAAAGTGCATGGGGATAAGGCTTCTAAGTGCTGAAATCACTTTTGAAAATGGGACTTAGGTCGAACATTATATTAAACCTTGAGTTTTCACAAACTCTTTTCTTCAGATTTCCCCGGCAGTTCATTTTTGCAACAAATCCAAAATGCAGAAACTGTCTCGATGTCTGAGCTGAAATCCTGGATCCAAACACTCTTGGACCTTGGGGAAGTATGGACCCAGAGCTGAACTTTTCAATTTAGGCCCATCTCTAATAAAACTCAGTTTTGTAAAACTGTCTTGAAAATTTAGTAAATCAGCCACAAACCCAGCTAGCCCAGACTTTACAATCACGTTAAAGGAGAAAAAGGTTTTGTTTGCCCATCAGAAAATGCACTTGGCTTTAATGAATGTACAAGTATATTCTCCTATGTTTGTTATGCCAACACATTGCACCAGTATTTGCTGATTTCCACATTTAGGTTCATAATTTTCAACCTCACATAGGAAACCCAACATAGTATAGCCCAACATAGGATTATGAGGCAAGTTACCTGGTTTTATTCTACCGTGCTTTTCTTTCTAAAACTATACATCTTGCACAGATTAAAATTATTACAGTATTTCTATTATTAGTGCAGTGCAATGCTGCCTATTCTGCTCAATTTAGCAACTCTCCTACTTTCCCTCTCTAATCTTTAACGTAATTTCTTCACTCTGTTGGGTGAATACTCCCTGACAGATGTGGGATGATCTACTAGCTCTTCATTAACTGCAGCTGCCTAGTTTTACTTGAAAAAAGAAGTCAGGGAACTGTCTCTAGTCTTTATCTAGTCCTTCAAACAGGATACCAATTGCATCTTATGAAGTATATAAAGAGGATATTGTGAGATATGTTGAAGTCAATCTACTTGGTGAAAAATCTAGATTTGTACACCTCTTTTATTATGCATTTAACATATTACTCCATCTACATGGCAACTTCCCAAGATAAAAAAAATACTGTGTTTGTATTTTTACACAAGGTTTTCTAATTTGCGGGGAAGCATTAACCTTCAAAATAGAACATTTTGTTAAATATTATCCTCAATAGTTTGGCTACATTTACTGTAAAATAGTGAGATAGCATTTTCTCTCATACAAGTGTAGCTATAGAGTTATCTAACATATGTAATTTTTTAAGTGTACTGTATTCCACACAGTTTCAACAAGAAACACAATAATTTAAGAGAGGTTATAGTAGTAAATAAGTTTTCCCAAAGGGGGTACTGCCAGGGCAGGGAGTGTGCGGGACCCAGGAGTATCTCTTAGCCATTGCTTCTTCCCACTCCATAAATATATCAATAACTGAAGAAGACAAACAGAACACTTCGAATTACAGAATCTGCTTTTGCACCATACATCACTTACACGCCCTAGAAACCACATTTGATCACAATATTTCCTCTGTTCTGAGAGCCATCCCAAGGATTTATTTTAGTGTCATGAAATTCTTTCTGTGCAAGCAGCTCTTCTACTCTAAAAGGGGCCTGAACGTACAAACATTCAAAAAAGCAGAACAAGACACCACTTTCAAATTACTGTGCCTAATGACTGACCTTGTTCATTAATAATATGTCCGGAAGGCAAACAACATTTTACTAAATGTCTATAGCACCTAGATACAGTACAATGGTTTTGATTCTCAGACTCAGAGAAGGCAATACAAATGGTTTAGAAAATGTCTTTGTGCTAACTAAACACATTTTCCATATTTGTGGTATAATTACACATATACACACACTTCAGTTTGAATCACTCATTCACAATAATACGCTCCCAAAACTAAAAAGTGTACTTTATATATACAAATTTCCTATTATTTAGTGAGACACGGTGAATGAGGTAATGCCTATTACTGGACCAACTTCTGCTGGTGAGAGAGATAAGCTTTCGAGCTTACACAGAGCTCTTCTTCAGGTCTGGGAAATGTACAGAAGTTGGTCCAATAAAAGATATTACCCTACTTTGTCTCCCTAATATACTGGGATTGACACGGCTACAACATTGCAACACTGAAAACTGTTTAGTAACGCCTATCAGGTAACCACATTCATGTAACTTTGCAGGGAGATTCTGTGTTTCTAAAGCAGAATCCTAGGGCACTTCTAGTATCACTGTAATAACTTCCCACGGAGTAGTAGTTTTTACTTTTTAAAAGCATACACAGTAATTTTATTAACACGTTTAGGCATCAAAAAGCAGCTAGAGACAACAACATTTTTTAACATCTCACTATAAGCTATTCAAATTTCATAATCATTTACACAGTAACTTACCAATTCATGCGGCAGCCGTTTCTAAATTTGTCCCAGTGGTCTTATATTTGATATTTTTCCACATACACCACATCTTCCCTCCTCGGCTTGAAGCTGTTTCTGTGCATTTCATTTGACCACAGAACTCTCAGATTCTACTGCCTTATTTACATTTCCTTTGCAGGGCACTTGAATCTACCCACTGATATAGGGTTTCCTTCTGGCAAGTCTTAAATCTGTCTTCTTTAGTCCCTTCTGCCAACTGCCTGGGATAGTCAGCTTCTGTAAATTCTGCCATCTCCTCTAAAATCTACAGCACTGCATTCTATATCTTGCCATAAGATATACTTTATTTCTTTGCAATACTTCTGATTCTTTCCTCTTAACATTAAATCACTGGCTTTCCCTTGCTGAAAAAAAACAAGCTAATCCTGTTTTACTTTATAAACAAAACTACTACTTTATTCCTTCCTTGAGAATATGTACCTTTTAATTATAGAAAAAAAGGACTCTACCAGAAGGGTCCCTGTGTAAATACAGCCATGTCTTGTCTATGATTTATAGCTTTCTCATACAATACAATAAAACTGTCTGGTACACCATTGGAACTATTAACTAACCAATATTGAACTGTATTTCCAAAATCTTCTCATTCATTGGTTTAAACCCATGATGCCACTGAAGAAAATATATAAGACTGCAGCTAAAGAATTAACAGTGTAAAGAAATCCTGCCTGTCACCATTCTATTCTGCATAAGAGAGAGACTATGTGGATAAGAGTATATTATACTTTAATATGGAAATTCATTGCCTGGATGGAGAGGAAGAATGCAATGACAAAAACTGTATAGATAATCTTGCATCGCTGCTTTCACTTAATTGGCTCTGTGCTGTCCAGCAAGCATACTGATACTTGCAAAACCAAAAGCAAATGATTTTCACATACTGCATTGATCTCATAAAAATTAACTATTTCCTGCTTCAATATGTTATACTATATAAATTTAATCAGGGGTGAAATTAGAATTCCTAAAGTACAACAAAGCAAACCTGAAATAATACCATTCTCTCTCTCTCAAGAAGTTCGTGCATATTTACATACAATTGTATGCGGTGCACTCATAGCATCCAGAAAATACTGCATTGTCCTGTTTTATATTACATATATTCCTCCACGTCAACATACAAGCACTGAATGTTAGTGAGAATCAATGTCCATCAGCTCTTAAAGAAGTGCTCATTAAATAATTTCTTATTGTCTCCAGTTGTGTGTAAAGTACATGAATAAATTTACACTCTCTGCTAGGTAGCTATTTCTTTCTTTCAACAAATTAGCCTGTAGAAAACTAACTCATAGTAATCTGATCTTCTTGCAGTTACTTAACAAATGCTCATTTTAAAATATCCTCATGTGATGAAGCAACACTTGGAGGTCAGTAACTATATGTTTAAAGTAGGGTCCTATAAGAACCACAGGTTTGAAAGTACTTACTATAAATCCATAATCAATGCATCATAAGGATTTCCCAGGATTATTATTTTCTGGGGTGGGCAGCAACATTAGCTCATCTGGGTTGCTTCAGAGTTAAAACTTCTACAGGGTTAGCGATTGTAATATGCAACAAATCATGTGTTACGTGCACATTTTTAGCAAATAATTTGCATTGACCTAATTTTGTCATGTCAACAGCTTAACATTAGAGAAATAAAATTCCCCATGTACAACTCCACTTCTGAGAAACAAATGGGTAATGACTCATTTGGCATTCAGCAAGTTCTGTACCTCTGAAAAGATGAATGCTATTATTGTTCTGGCAATTTTATGCCGTATTTTTAAGTTGCAATAACCAGTACAGTGTTTTGTTAAAGTTTCTTTTGTCTTATGTGGAAATGAATTAATTAAATGCTGTGGAGAGACACTAACAATGTAGGTGATCAAAGGGACAAGGACTGTTCCTAATCTTACAACAAGTGGTTTTGTTTTGTTTTTGTACATCAGAAGTGACCAGTAGTTAGAACAGGAGACTAGAAACTGGGTACAGAGGTTTACACTTCTGGTTGCATCACAGACTTGCTGTATTGTGACCTTGAGCAAGTCTCTGCCAAGTGTGTTTGTGCCTCAATCTCCACTTCTGTAGAAGGGGGATAATAATGCTAAGCCAGGGCACAGGTGCCTCGTGAGGCTTATTTCATCAGTTTGTGGAGCACTTTGAGAATTTCATACGGAAAGTGCTATATAAGGCCCTGATTCAACCAAGTGCTTACATTAAGCACATAAGGACTCTCATTGACTTCAACCCATGTGCTTAAAAACCACACACATGTTTAAGTATCTTGCTGATCCAGGGCTGTAAGCTTAAGCGTTATTATTTACAAGACCAGTAAAACCACTTGATTACGCAGTATGGACAATAATAATTGCTGTTGTTGTTGTTCTGCAGCATTGCTGGCATTGCAGTTTTCTTTTAATTCCCTCTTCTCCCTCATATACATTTTTAAACAAATCTGGATTTAAATCAAAACCCTTTGTTTCAAGTTCACACCTGCCTGCAAGGTGTGTTAGCACTATGCAACAAACTGCACACTGTTCCGGAATTCAACTTTTGCCTTCCACGAGTAGATTTCAGCTCCTTTTGGGGATATTTTGCATAGCTGCTTCTGACTACTCCATCACAGTTGCAGTCAGTTGCTTAAATTTTCAAATCTCCCAAAATGATAAGGAACAACACAAAAATTAGTAATGGCAAACACTGCTCACTAATATTCAAAATAGCTGTGTCTTGAGGCTAAGTAAGAATAGTGAACATCCCCTCATCGCTTGTACTCTCCTCAAAATCTTAGTTCTAAGTTTAAACTAAACTGAAAACTAAATAACAGCTATAAAAATAATAATAATAAAAAATCTTTGGAGAAATCACGCTGTATAGTCGCAAACCAGTACATTTTAAATGTGCTAGGGAAGTTTGACTAGGAGGTCAAGTTCGAGCAAACAAATCTCCCAGTGTAAAAACCGGAGACAAATGAAAATGATAGCTCTCATTTTTATGAAAACATACATATTTGCAAAAGGCTGACAGATAACTAAGTACATTGGTTTAGCTAACGCATATTAGAGCAATATCACATTTCATGCTGCATGTGCTCATAATCATTACAGAAATGCTGAAATAACACCGTTCCTAAAGAAACAAATTATCATAATACCCATGTAGCTCTTTCTACAGCGGGGCTCATTGGAGATGCCTTCTATTTTGAAATGAGGACAAGTTCTTCTTTCAATTATGAAAAAAAAAAACAATGCTTAGGAGGCAGTTGCTGAGACCAATTAACCTTAAACATGTTTTCTGTAATACTTAATTCAGACTTACCCTTTTCCATGGAAGCAGAAACCTCCACACTAAAATCACAGCATATGGAAGGCACATGGAAATACTGTATTCATTCTCTAGCATCTCCTCTTACTAAATGTTATATTTTCCTTATTTTCTCCCTGGATCCCTAGGATCTGAGAATATCTGTACTACCGCAGGTAGCCATCTATTGTGACTCCACTCTTTCTTGTGCTGTTCCCCTTAACCAAGTCTAATGAGAAAATACTCTGTCCTCACCAGAAAGACACTTTCATACTTCACAGCCTGTGGTTTTCTCAGCTTTGAGACTTATTGCCTATACAGGAAAAAAAATATTTGCACTCCTTATGTACCTTCTGCATCACAGGATTTCATTCAGCTTGTCTGACTATTCTACCCTTCAAATCAGAACAATTTTGAATTACTTTCATCTATTCCAGGGCTTGACCTATAGCACAAGAAGTCCAAGGGCACTGTATGTAAAGCCACATATTACATAAATGTATAGAACTGGAAGACAAAGCCCATGAAAGCCAGAAAAAATAATATTAATACTGATATTAATTTTAATGCCACTACTGTCACTTATAATTTGCAAGTCACTGCAAAAACTTATTTCTTCTGCAAGTACAGTGCTAGATTAATGCATCTTTGTAAATGACATATATTAACATGATGGCTGCTCAAATATTACAGTAATCAGGGCTATATAAAGCATGTTGATATATTGCATCTTTTCCTAAAAATAAATAAAACACCTGCTCCAAATTTCAGTTAGTCAGATCTGTGTTCACAATATGCCTTGCAAACAAAATGAGATTCTTACTGTATATAGCACATGCTTGTCTTACATTTTAACTCAATCCTCGACATTTAAGTGAAATTAATCAATAACACAGACATTCCATTATACATATGCATGTACATTTTTAAAAGAAAGTTTTAAAGCACTTTGCAACTCACTGAACACTTCACTTCTCCTCTTTTCCCACACTGTGTTTATGGAGAAGACAGAAAGCTGGCAGCTTGAATGAACTATTTTGTCAACAAGTATTTTCTACATTATAATACAGAATACAAGCACCTGTTTCAGCTAAATAATTTTTGGTCATACTATTGTCATTGATATGCATAGAAAAACTGTAAAAGACCCAAATGCCTGCTTTAAGATGTCTCACACGAGCCTTTGAAACAACACACTACTACCCATGTAGCGAGATCTTTAATGTTCATAAAAAGCATTTTGGAAAAAAAGACAACTAATTTGCTTAAGTGAATCAATTACATGCCTGTATAAAGGACCCAAAGAAAACTGCAAGCTCTAAACAGATTATACCCTGTCTCACCAGTTAGATTCAACAAAGAGCAGTGGAATAGAAAATCAAATGCATCGGGCAAAGTCACATTCACATGCAGCTTTAGAGGCAAAACTGGTACTTACAGAACTGTAAAGTAAAATGTCCCAGTTTCTTTTACATTTTACAGCAAATCAAACAAAGATTTCAGCTCTCAGCAAGTCACTCCTTCCACTATGCTGATCAGCCAGGCAGAACAGGCCCTTATGGATTGTCTATGCAGCTGGGAGATAATGGAACCATATTCTCAGCTGGGACTAGAGATGCTTAACTGCTATCCACTGAGCACTGCATGTCTCTTCCCCAGCATTAATCAGGAAGTACACTGCTTCGCTGCTGTATTCCCCCAAAGGACCTACACAATTAGCACATGAATCAAAGATGCATACTGAGAGAGAGCTGCACACATCTTTAACTGGATATCCTAACACAGATTCTGATTAGGGAATCAATTTTGTTCACTGATCAAGTGTGTCAAACCTTACCAAAAAACAGATAAAATATATATACTTGTTCACAGGTTTCAATTAGGGCTTTATGTTTGCTATGACCACATAAAAGATGATTACACAAATCCCTATAATTAAACTGGATGCTTTACATATACAGTAAACTATGCTGTTATAATCCAACAAGTCTGTGTCAGGGCTTCTCTGCAGTCCTATTTAACTATTGCATGGTGCCATACATACTGCAGTATCATTTTCACCCCTTCTCTGTGTAATATTTATATCCTTTTCAGGTTTAATCTTTGGGGAACAGAGATTTGGTGAATTCTGATCCTAGTGGGGAAGAGCCTTTTCACTGAAGATAACAGTCCTGCAGCAAGAATCAGAAGCAGACCTACTTTTCTTTAAAAAGTGAGAACACTATTGTACTTGTATTTTTCTTGCTAATATATGGTGGCTTTATTTTTTGGTGCAAGTTTTATTTAAACAACAAGGAGTCTGGTGGCACCTTAAAGACTAACAGATTTATTTGGGCATAAGCTTTCGTGAGTAAAAACCTCACTTCTTTGCCCAAATAAATCTGTTAGTTTTTAAGGTGCCACCAGACTCCTTGTTGTTTTTGTAGATACAGACTAACACGGCTACCCCCTGATACTTGTTTTATTTAAGTTTCAAATCCACTAGTTCATAAGAAGGCTCTGTAGGAAAGGGGTAGCATATCCAGTTGCCA
Organism: Trachemys scripta elegans; assembly: GCF_013100865.1. NCBI lineage: Eukaryota > Metazoa > Chordata > Testudines > Emydidae > Trachemys > Trachemys scripta. Next base: position 13,878,809 of record NC_048304.1, on the reverse strand, counting down.
CATTTAATGAAAGTGAGCCATTCTAGCCATTTAAAGGCTGTGCTCACAGTTGGTGTAAAATTCATCTCTTGAAAGGTGTTTTCTCCATCCTCACACATCAATATGTAAGGTATAGATTCATAGATTCTAGGACTGGAAGGGACCTCGAGAGGTCATCAAGTCCAGTCCCCTGCCCTCATGGCAGGACCAAATACTGTCTAAACCATCCCTGATAGACATTTATCTAACCTACTCTTAAATATCTCCAGAGATGGAGATTCCACAACCTCCATGTCGTCATGAGAGTGTTTTTGGTTACTGAACACTAGCTTTAAAAAAATAACCCTTTTCTATTTGTTGAGAAAAACAGTTAGGACAAGGAAGAGTGATAGCAGACTCTATTATAAATTATTTGTACTACCACAGTGCCTCACAGACCTGATCATGGACCAGGGCCTCATTGTGGTAGGTGCTGTAGAAACAAGGGAACAAAGAGATGGTCCTCTGCCCCGAAGAATTTACAATCCAAGAAGAAGACAGCAGACAAGAGATGGATACAGACCGGGAGTACAACTAAACAGAAAATATTGGTCAGCACACAGCAATTTACACTAGCCAAGAATTGTGCCCACCACATGAAAGCTTCTTCACAGAACTCCCAGGACACCTCATTCATTGTCATGCCGCTATCCAATCGCACAATCACTTGAGAGGCTGAGTCTCACCAAGTTCAAGTTTTTCCAATGGGAACTGAAAGCTCTTAGTGTTTTGTGGGATCAGTGATTTGGGCCTCGGAAAGAGTGCAACAGTCCAACAATAAATCTTCTAAGAGCCAAGATGAAGTAAAACATTCACTTGTGTCCCAAGTCAGGATTTTGACCAAGGTTTTCTGCAGTGACAGGCAAATGACTCCGAGTTCCCAGATAGGCTAAAAATATAGCTGTGTTGTATGGGAGTAAACGTACCCCTATTAACATGAAGAGTAGAATACACAACTTAGCTTTATGAAATAGCCTTCTCTTGCATGTCAAGTAGTGAATGATTTTTTGTTCACTAATGTGAAACAATGAAAACGACATTGGTCAAATTTACATGCAATAATCTGAAGCCACACCTTTGGTGAAAATTGTTTTGGCCATATTCTCAGTTGATATAAACTGGCCTAACTCCTCAGAATTCAGTGAATTGAACTGAATTCTGATTTACAGAGACAGAGGGTCTGGCCCAAAATTTCAGATATTGGGCTTGATGGGAATTTACTTGCTAATTCATTGATGCTTACAAGTCCCTTATTTTTATTCTTGGCATTATGGGAACTTCAGTCTATGTGTTTCACACAGGGTATGTGAGAGGCAGACCGTGAAAAAGGTTAATTAAATAGCAATTGTGCATCTCAGTCATATTAGTAAGCAGACCACAGGAGCAAATAAAAAGAGAAGCAAATTAATATATACCGAAGTATCTATTCAATAATAAAGTTGAAAATAAATGGTTTAATTGATTTTAAGTTCTATTCAATTCTTATTTGCTGGGTAGTTAGTTAGATTCATTTTTGATTATTGTTTGGGTTGGATACATTGTGGTGCCCAGTGATTTGCACTTATTTCAAAATATAAGTGATAATTAGTAACCACAATTTTCTTAAACTCCATCAATCGCTAGTGTAATCCCCTCAGAGGAAAATTATTAGAAAAATAGAGCAGAATCATACAAAGCCTTCAATTGTGTGATGTAATAATTATTTCTTTATTGAAAGTGGAATACCAACACTGAGGAGAAAATAAATAAGAAATATAAAATCTGGAATCTTTGTAATTTATTTATGGAAAGATTGAAAAAAAAACCAGACCTTCTCAACAGAAAGCTGTCAAACAAGACGTGTATAGGTATTGTTAAAAGAGATGGGTTGAAATAAATAAAAATAATAAAAAGAGCTATTGGAATTGGTAATGTTTTACAGTCATTGCTTTGTAGGAAGCTAGAAAGTGATATTGTTTATATTGTGGTAATGCTTAGAGCTCCAGTCAGAGACCAGTGTGCCACTTTGCTAGATGCCATATAAACAAAGAACAAGAAATTGGATCCTTTCCTAAGGAGCTTATCTATAAGGACTTACCTGGATTGGGGCTTCCCAACCTGACTCTTCCCTATTTAAAGATGTAGTGCCACAGTTGTGATCAGCGGAGGTGCTCAATCTGTTTAATAAATGGGGGTGGGCTTGGTAAAGCCTTCTCCAGGATGAACATTCAACTCTGAGTCAGGCTTAGGCCCCTGCTCTGAAAAAGCCCAAATGTGTTGATCTTCAAGCATGTCTATTTGTGGGCGCTGCAGAAAGCAAGGTTCGATCTGCACGGGGGAAAGAGTTCTATGTTTTTGATAGGGGTTGAGCTCTGCTGGCTGTCAGGAATGAAGCAGCTATTCAATTTCATTTTTGTTCTTGTAATGTGTCACGGGCTAGGGTTGCCAATTTTGGTTGGTCATATTCCTGGAGGTGTCATCACATGACGTAATTTTTAATTAAAGATTAATCTTTAATTCCTGGAGACTCCAGGACAATCCTGCGGGGTTGGCAACCCTATTGCTGGTGCACCTTGAACCTTGGATACTCATCTCTTTTTCTTATTGTATAAATCTAGAATGTTGTCTAATGAGTAGACAACTAAAAACCAGCATCAGGATTCCTGTTCCTGATCCTCTTCCACTGACTTACTACGTGGCCTTGCAAGTCACTTCAAGGCTGATATTCCAAAAGTCAGGCACGGTATTGCACGTCAAATGTGTGCGCCTTATTTTTACCTGTACACATCAGGTATCTGCATGTACAAATGACCAGACAGATGCATGACTTGCCATTAAGATGCATAAATATACAATTTTCAAAGGCAACTATGGCAATTGCATGAAAAAAAATATTAGGCATCCTGTAATGTGTCTAATTTTGGTAAAATAAATGTTTGTGGAATACAAGGCCATTAATCTCTCTGTCTTGTATGTAAAATGGTTACAACAATGTTAATTACCTACTCCACAGAGGTGTTTTGAGGCTTAATTAATATTTATAAAGCAGTTTGATATTCTTGGACAAAAGGCACTATATACAAGTGCACATTATTATTTTTACTACCAGTCTATGTAATTAGGAAACAAGATTCTACATTAAACTTCTCCTCATGGTTCATTCCTAATGTAATAGCATATTCCAGTTACCTCGGACCAACTGCTCTACCCTTATTGTCAACAGAGCAGTGTTCAAATCCAATAGTTTGCCTTACTGAGTGGCAGTGTATATTCAAAGTCTGACGCTAATGCAAAGTCGACTAAAGTCAATAGGAGGCCTTCCCTGACCTCAGTGGGCTTTGCAGCAGGTTCTACATGCAAGGAAGCATTCAGATTATCTTTGCATCCTATGTATATTCAGTGTCTTTGAGCTTCTTATTGAAAATCAGGGGACCTGATGGAACAGAGAGGCCCATGGTGTGCCAGGTGGAACAAAATGGGTTAAAATAAAAAGAAGGGAGGTGCTTCTGCAGAAATAACAACCCCCCCACAAAAAAGAGAAAAAACTCTCAGCTAATACTCTCAAATTAGGGGAGCTGCAAGACATTTATCTACCCCTGTGTTGTAGGCATAAGAAGTAGGGTTTTAAACATATTATTCTGAATCAAACCCTCCATCCAGACAGGCAGGCAACTATTATAGCACTTCTCCTCCAATTGCCAACTCAGAGCTGCCAACTCTGAAGAATGCACTGGGCAGAATTCCTTCCTCCAGATATTCTTGATAAAAGAAAGGTCAATTGTGTGCTGGCGGTAACCCCATATTTGGCAAAGAGTGTTACCTCTAACTCCTGAAAAGAGCCACATACAAAATTGTTACACTGTAAACCAGTCTTCCAGAATCCTTCCTGGAATGGTTATAACTGGTCTGGACAAAATGGTTCTTAGATTCCACTGCTGAAAATAAGTAAAAGGATGAAGTTGTTTTGTTGCAAATTTACACCCATATGTCTGTTCCCAAGGATGCAAGGGCAAATTGGTGGAGGTCTATTGAAGTTCATGGTGCTATGCTCATTGTAAGATAGTAGATTATTTTGCTCAATTTTTCCCATGATGTTAAGTGGAGGCAATTTCATTGGCCAGCACTTACATTCAGCCAGAGGGAATATGGCCAATTCTGTATGGAGAAGCTCATATTTTGAAACAAAAATCTCAGTATTTATTGGGCTTCAATCTTTTGAGTGAATGAAGAGCTCTAAAATTATCTGACTAGAGACATATACTCATCTATTCCTTAAACATTCATTCCATAGAACAGTTGCTTTCATATTGCCAGTTTTGCAACTAAAAAAAAAATTGCAAAGTGACTTTTAAACTAAAGAAAGACACTTGTAGCTGCAAAGGTGGAAGGAAATCCCATTTCAGGATGTTAACTGATTTAGGAATCAAATATGCTCAAAAGGGATATTGTCAACAATGCTTAGTCTGTATCTCAAATACTAGAGGGTTACCATACTTCAACCCCACATGAAAATAAATGTGCTTTGAAGGATGTTCTTGTGAACAAAATGCTGGAGGCTGTATCTTCAACATCCTCCATCCTCCATCTCCCTTGATCCCATGTGTCAGGTATATATCTTAAAACACATCATTTTTTTAGAATGTTGGACAAGACAAAAGAAATTGGAGCCACATCGATTCCACCTGCTGCAACAGCAACAGCAGTGGGGCAGGGGGAAAAGCATGCACGTCTGAAAGTGAAGACTATGTGCCGTTAACATTACTTGATCCATCTCTCCTGGGAAGACTTGAAAAAAAAATCCCTCCCCAGGCAGACTTTGATTTTTGGAAGGATGCTCTCATAAGCAAATTGCCAGAAGACATAGCATTCACCCTCTTCCATCTCCTCAAGTCCCATGTGGATGTTAGGTATATCATATAAAACAGAGTATCTTCCTGGATGTCTGGGAGTGCCAGAGAAACTAATGAAAGGCACTACAAGCACCTCTAGCAAAAATTACAAGCTGTACTCAAAGTATATCTTAAGTGATGCTGGGGGCATTTGACAGACCCAGTTGAATTCAGCTGAAGATGAAAGCCTCACATTTTAAAAGAAAACTGGAAAAGTTATTTCCAGGTGCCTTCTCTCTTGCAAGTGCTCATGCACTACAATGATGATGGCCAAATAAATATCAGGGTAGTCAGATTACACTTCAGTGGACATGTCTAGAGGGGCAGCAAAAATGATAATTTATTTATAGCTGATTGGGCATGTTTACTTCTGTGTTTGAACAGCACCTGGAACAATGGGATCTCGATCCTGACTATGGTTTCTGTGTGTTACCACAATATCAGTATTAAATAAAGAAGAAGAAGAGAGGTAAACTGCTTTCCCACTTTTGCTGTCAAATATGCTGTGGATAATCTCCCTGAAAATGTGTCTGCTGTTTCTGATTACTTTTGCCACTTTTGATCCAGCTAAAGAACATGGGACTTGCCAACTGCTTTGTTTAAGATGAGGTTGACTCAGGATCTCCTCCACTCATACCTGACCCTTATTTGTTTTTATTGTATCAGTATAATTCAGAAGGGTCACCTTTCTTCTTTTCAAGTTGATGACTGGAATTCTACTTGGCTCTCCCCTCATCAATGGCCAAAGAATAAAAAATGTCAGGGTGGGGCATGAACTGCAACAGTCATCCTTCATCAAAGCTGACAATTCATTATTCATAATGGAGTAGGCTGCTTTGCAGACCATCATCACTGACACTGTCATGTAACTCTAGCTTCCGATGTTGCATTGCCAAGACATTCAACAAGATTGTAGAGCTGCCGATGCTCTTCTCCATCACAAAACTCAAAGCATGCCACCGCTGCTTCAGAAGAAGAAAATCAGTCCAAGAAGGTGTTTCATTTACTTTCCTGGTTCTTGATGTCTTCGCTACTTTGCAATATTTCATAGCTTTGTGGGAAGGGTATTATGGGGGATCCAGACGGAGATCAATAGCTCATCGCATCTTCTATTTGATTTATAGTCCCCCCTGAACACACCTTCTCTGCATCAGCTTGTTTCCTATTTTTTTGTGCAAAATACCTTTCCCCGCCCCCTTGAGTTCTAGACCTCTGCAGAAGATGGCATTCCAAATAAATGAAAGAAAAGAATGCCACTATTTTAATTCATTCTCACACTTGATGCCTCTGGGGAAGGCCATAATTATCACAGAGGATAACCAGTTATGCCTACAATTAAAATACTTTAAATATTAAAAGCAAGATAGACACTTGTTTACAAGAATTAGCATTTATGCACAGAAAATATTTTCAATCCATAAAAAATAGTTTATAATGCTCAAGGGTAATCAATTTTTATGTTCATACAATTAAAACTGTACAGCTCAACATGCCCAGACACTGCATTTTGCAATGTTTTCCTGTAAAATTGATTGACTTGACAATAAAATACAAATAAACTTAAACTAGACTGTCAATATTATATTCATTAATTACTATCAACATCCAAAGGCTTTTTAGGCACCTCCAAAATAAGAAGGTGGTATAATCTCTTCCCAAACTATATACTATATGACATATGAGGGGACTAATGATATAGCGGGAAGGAAGATGGGATAAAACCAGTAAGATCACGTGATTATTCTGCACAGGCTAAACATGACTGGAGGTAGTAAAAAGGATGTTTTCTGCTCTCGTGTTTTAAACATTGTTACTGAATATCACAATTTACCAATCTAGATGGATAGAAAGCTGTTTTGCATAAAAGACCTGGCCACTTCTTGGACCTTGTGATGCCATATGCTAGGTATGACTAGCAGGCTTACCAAAGCATCTCTTGGGGAGGGGAGAGAGTGTTCAGGAAGTGTCCAAAAGGCTAAAACTTCTATCGGCCCAGCCATCTAGATTCTAATGTGGCCAGGACCACTTTATTTTGAGCACTGCCAAGGAGTTAAAAGATGGTAATGCACTCTCTCTCTCTCCTCCGCCTCCAAGAACCAGGCTTTTTTTGTGTGTGTGTGGGGGGGGCGGAGGGGGTAAAAATAAAAAGGAATCTAGCTCCAATTCTTTTATTCTTGTTAGGGAAAATCATATCCTTTCTTCTACATAGGAAAGCTAGAAAGGACTGGCTTGCCCTTACCCGAAAGGATTTCACACTAGGAGACCTCTCATGCAATCTTCCATCTTCTTTGCTACAGGAATCATAGTGGATGAGTTAGCCTAACAAGGTGAAGAGTCACCATCACAATTTCCATAGCCAAGAAGTAATCATTGACTGGCTAGTAAAGGGGGAAAAAGAGGTGAGGGATTACATCTTGGAGGAGAGCGGTCCCGTGACACCACAGTCTCTACGAATATGGGATTTGGGTTGCAAAAGTGCTCTCTCTCATTGCAGCATTCTACTTTGACTGAGGGACGTAGCAAGTGAAGCTGCATGGTGTCTGGCGCCCTGTATGCTAGGCCAATGAGGAATGAGGGTCTTGTGCACCATGAAGGCAAATGGGTTCGATAATAGTGGGTTGAAGATCACTATTTCACTACTGCATTTGTCTACTTAAGTCATGAAACATTCTGTAAAGGAAAACAATGGCAATAGGGAGGTACAGAAGGAACAATTGGAACTGTCTTTTTATGGTAGATTGAGATTAGGAAAAGAAGCAGAGGAGACCCTTGACACTAAAAGCTTTGGTCACAAGCACTTCCTGCTGCTGTACATCATCTAACAGACAGATCTTCCAGTCTGGATCACTGGAGCTGAGGATGCTGAAAAAGTATCAATTAAACTTTGTTTAATGTTAGATTCCAGTTATTTTTTGTTGCGTATGTCATTGTAGCATTACCCATCAGGAACAATATATATATAGGAAACCATTCAAACAAAAGCACTCTGCTTATTTATGGTCTTTTATCATCCTGCTGAGTTGCCTACAGTAAATATGAGAGGTCAAGAATGACATTAATTACTGAACTTCAGCAAATGCTTCCACAAAACATCATAGCTACCTACTGAAAGGATATTCTGCATAAGTGGAAAATCATACTGGAGGACTCAAAATGGAACTGAGTTTGGCAATAAAATAGGGGAAAAAATCATCCTATGCAGTTTTAGACCAGAAAGAATCAGCCTGTGGATGGGAATATTTTCTCTCTTACATCTTTGATGACTTCCTAAATTAATCACAATTGTCAAAGAATAAAATAAAATAAAAATCCCTTTATTTCAAATGAACAGTTTCCAGGTAGACTATCAGCAAACCTTGAACAGCTGATGTAGATAAAGAGTTTCATAGTTTTATCAATAAATAAATAAAACTCAGGAAACAACTACATTTCATTGCATAACCAAAGACAAAAAAAATTATTTGCAAAACCAAAACAAGGCTGTATGCCAAATGAAAGCTAATGCAAGTCAGCAAGTCTCTATAGGGCAATGCTAAGATGAATGATTCGGCCTCTTTTGTATTATTTATCATGCCTTTTTATCTATGAATTCTAAACTATCCATTACCAGAAATGGTGCCTACACTCAATTTAAATAATATTATGACAGTCAGTTGTTTCTCTCATTCCTAAAAGCCACTTCAACTGAGACTGATGTTAATGCACTAATACCAAAGTTAGGATTTGTGCTAGCTCCCAGCTATTGTTTCACTGTGTATGGTATGGAATTTCTTTGCTCACTTTCTCCGGCAAACAAGAACTTGAATTGCTAATTGTTAAGCCTATGCATTTTAGATAATTACTGATTGCTGTATTTGAAGTGTAAGTGATTGTAAAATGTGCTGTGGCTAATGCCCAGAAAGCCAACTCGGTATCAGAGATAATTATAGACAGTTTAATTGCTTTTGGTGTTTTAATTGGCAAAGTACACTGAGAATGAGAGGCAGAATGAAACTGAAAGGGTCGGCTAGCCCATGTAGGTGTTCAAATTTGCTAGTCATGAGTTGACCTTATGTACTGTGGGTACAGCCTTCAAGGACCCAAGCATTCCTAGGACAAAGAAGACCTAATTATTTTTCTGACAAAACTATTACTGCCCAGTGTATGTATTTAGTTCTTGTTTTGAAGAATAATTTTGCTTGCCTGCCAAAAAGGTCTTGTAAATACTATAAGTTTTCGTGGGCTACAGCCCACTTCTTCAGAGGCATAGAATAGAACATATAGTATGTATATATACATAAAGAACATGAAAAGGTGGAAGTAGCCATATCAACTCTAAGAGGCTAATTAATTAAGATGAGCTATTATCAGCAGGAGAAAAAATCTTTTGTAGTGATAATCAAGATGGCCCATTTCAGATAGTTGACAAGAGGTGTGAGGATACTTAACATGGGGAAATAGATTCTCTATTTCCATTCTATGCATCCGAAGAAGTGGGCTGTAGCCCACGAAAGCTTATGCTCAAATAAATTTGTTAGTCTCTAAGGTGCCACAAGCACTCCTGTTCTTTTTGCAGATACAGACTAATACGGCTGCTACTCTGAAACTTGTAAATACTATGTTTATTTCAGTTATATACATTATGCAGAGACCGACTCAGCCCATCTCCTGCAAGTCTAACTTTCTTTTGGGGAGTTTCTTTTTGCCTCAGGCTGGAAAGATGCTCAAACCGTGAGTTTGAGCCTCAGCTGTGATAAGAGGCAGAAGAGCCAAAATTTAGCTTTATGCTAAATTTCCACTGAGTACAAAAAGGGGTTTTGACTGACTAAGGATTACAGGATTTGGCCAATGAAGCAAGTCCAGCCACCAGATGGGGTGAAGTAGTCTTCACTCCTTGTTTAAGTCTGCTCCAGTGTTTGCAACAACTCAGTAAACTCAACTTCACAAATATTATTAGTGACATTTCATGCTCATTAAATGTGTCAGATTGACAGATATGAAAACTTAAATCCTCTATTTACCCCCAGAGCAGGAGGCAACTGGGCAAACTTCCTTCATTGTATCCTGTAAATCTGCCTTAATCCTGCCTGCTGACTTCCCCTCCAGTGGCTTTAGGGTAGTTCTCCTTTTTAATGCACAAAAAAATATAACCGTTTTTCCTCTCTGCAGTTCCTCATTTTACCTCCTTATTCTGTAACTTTCATGCACCACACTAGCTGGCTGGCTGGCTGACTGTCATCTACCATATACCCATTATACACGTTATTTAGTCTCTTATGCTATAATTTACCACATTGTGATAGGCATGTGTGGGATCCATGGATCTTGAAAGGTTTGTTGTGAGGGGTGTTGATCATTGTAGCAGTGGAGATATCATAGAATCAAAAGCGTAGGACCGGAAGTGACCTCAATAGATCATCTAGTCCATTCCCTGCACTCAAGATAGGTATAAGGGCATGTCTACAAATACAGTTCATTTATCAACATCTGCCATTTGTTGCCCAGTCACCCAGTTTTTTGGGTGCTACCCAAAATAGAGTCCCTTATACTGTAAGCATCACCTACATTCTTTATTCCTAGATGCACACATTTACATCTAGCAATATTAAAATGCATATTGTTTGCTTGTGTCCATTTTATTAAGTGATCTAGGTCAGTGGTTCTCAACCTGGGGTATGCATACTCCTGAGTGTATGCAGAGGTATTCCAGGGGGTACATCAACTTATCTAGATATTTGCCTAGTTTTACATCAGGCTACGTGAAAAGTGAAGTCAGTACAAACTAAAATTTCATACAATGACTTGTTTATACTGCTCTACATACTACACACTGAAATGCAAGTACAATATTTATATTCCAATTGATTTATTTTATAATATTATGATAAAAATGACAAAGTAATTTTTCAGTAATAGTGTGCTGTGACATTTGTATTTTTATGTCTGATTTTGTAAGCAAATAGCTTTAAATGACGTGAAACTTGGGGTACGCAAGACAAATCAGACTCCTGAAAGGGGTACAGTAGTCTGGAAAGGTTCAGAGCCACTGATCTAGATCAGTGGTTCTCAAACTAGGGCCGCCACTTATTCAGGGAAAGTCCCTGGTGGGCCGGGCCAGTTTGTTTACCTGCCGCGTCCGCAGGTTCCGCCGATCGCGGCTCCCACTGGCTGCAGTTCACCGCTTCAGGCCAATGGGGGCAGCGGGAAGTGGTGGCCAGTACGTCCCTCGGCCCGTGACGCTTCCTGCAGCTCCGATTGGCCTGGACTGGCGAACCGCGGCCACTGGGAGCTGCGATCGGCCGAACCTGCAGACGTGGCAGGTAAACAAACCGGCCCGGCCTGCCAGGGGCTTTCCCTGAACAAGCGGCGGCCCTAGTTTGAGAACCACTGATCCAGATCACTTTGAAACAGTGACCTGTCCTCTTCGTTATTTACCACTCCCCCAATCTTTGTGTCATCTGCAAAATGTATCAATGATGATTTTATTGGTAAAAATGTTAAATAATGTAGGGCCAAGAACCGATCCCTGAAGGACACCACTGGAAACAATCCCACTCGATGATTCCCCATTTACAGTTACATTCTAGACCTATCAGTTAGCCAGTTTATAATCCATGCAATTTGTGCCGTGTTAATTTTATATCATTCTGTTTATTAATCAAAATGTTATGTGATACTAAGTCAAACACCTTATAGAAGTGTAAGTGTATTATATCAATCCTATCAACTTTATCAACCAAACTTCTAATCTTATTAAAAAAAGATGATAGGTTAGTTTGACAGGATCTATTTTCCATGAAGCCATGTTGATTTGCATTAATTATTTTACCCTCCTTGAGTTCTTTATTTATCAGCTGTTCCATTACCTTGCCTGGGATCAACATCAGGCTGATAGGCCTATCTATAATTACCATTTAAGCTTTTAAAATATACACATTCGCTTTCTTCCAGTCTTCTGGAACTTCTCCAGTGCTCCAAGACTTATTGAAAATCAACATTAACGGTCCAGAAATCCAGCTCTTTTAAAACTCTTGGATGCAAGTTATCTGAACATGCTGATTTAAAAATCAGTGACATTAGTAGTTTCTGTTTAACATCCTCCAGCGATACTAGTGGAATGGAAAGAGTGTTATCACCATATGATGAGACTGCATCATCTGTTGTGTAATCTATAGAAACCTATTCAACTTAATTAAAATGTGACTAACTTAAAGGATATTCAATTCTATATTAATTTCTGTAACTGCTTTTGAGCTCATTTAATCTGTTATGGGTAGTGTATTTGTTTTAAAGACTTCCGGTTCACAGGCATATTTCCCTTATTTTCAGCTATTTGTTTTTAAGAATGCCCTTCATTCTTCTTGGCACGTTTTGTAAAGTATTTCATATGAAAGGGAACCATAGGGCAAAAGTGGGGGGGGGGGAGGGAGGGAGATTCAAAGAAGAGAGCAATGGTGGCTGAGAGCCAGATAATTTGATGTGGCAGCTGTCTTCAATTCACCATTTTGTTTGTGCTGTGAGAGGGAATCAGAACAGTACAGCAAATGGCATTTTCATAAATTCTTTCTCTCTCTCCGTCTCTCTCTCACACACATCCCTACAGTAAATGAATATTGTATTATACTTGTGAGTTGTGAAAGGAGAAGAACGAAAGCCTAGATAAGGGCAAGCCTCCAACCACCAAGGTACACAAAAGTACATTAAGGAAAAATTAAAGGGGTCTACGATGGTGCTGGTGTTTCACCCCCCTAACAGTGAATAAAATTCCAGAGTGAATTTATTCGCTTTCATTGTGGTGCAGTAAAAGCCCATTTATATGTAGCTGGCATATTAGTTTTGCATGTGCCTGTGTGACAAAAGTAATTTTCCTTCTGTTCAATTTCTCCACTAAGCAAACCCAACTCATAGAATCATAGAATATTAGGGTTGGAAGAGACCTCAGGAGGTATCTAGTCCAAACCCTGCTCAAAGCAGGACCAACCCCAACTAAATCACAACTGGTCACATAGACATGAATGTGTGATGAACTGAACCCTTAATTTAAAATTTGGTGCAAATTTAAGTCTTTTTTTCTACAAGGAAAAAAAAAAAGCGAAATTCTTCCGTGTATATTTTCATTGGCTCAACATTTCTAATTTTAAAAGCGCTACCATTTTGAAAAGTTTATGGTTAAGATTGTGTTTATTTTTGCATGAGTTAATGGCTGGGGCACATGTGGTTTCAAAATGATGAATTGCTCATGGAAATGAATCTGAATATTAAAAACGTGAATGCTTTACAGAGATTGTTAAAAGTAAATAAGACTGATATGGGCAAAATGAGCCATTACCATAATCCTTTTTAATATGTGTATATATAAATATAGCTATGAAATAACTAGTTCAAACCTCAGTAAATCTCTTGGAAACAATCTCCTGAGCACAGTAACTATTTCAAAATGTTTAGTATTGCAGAACAGTACTTCCTAGGGACAAATACCCTGAGTTGTAAGAATGTTAAGATGATAATACCATTACCATTTCTTTTTACCTGCTTATTGTTAATAGTAGCCCGCACATAGGGGCTGGGGCCTTCCATCTTTTTATATCCACAGGATGAGGTAAAAATGAGTTTTGTGGTCTGGGGGATTGATATATCTTCGTTCTCTCAACAGTCTGATGAGAATAAGAGGGTGTGATGGATTAAATGCTTCCCTATTGCTGTCTCATGATGGTTTGGTTAAAGGCAATTTTTCTCATTAAACCCGAACATCGTATTGCCTGACATCCAGCCCTCTATTCCTAAGAATCAGACAAATCTCAACCTTCCCTGTTTATTATCTCCTCGATGCTAGGATAATCTTTATAGTCAACTTCTCAGAAAGTAGAATCATTCTCCCTTTATATAAAGAAAAAAACTTGTGATAACAGCCACTCCCCAAAGATGTGGGTATGTTACTGGGAGACTATAGTATCCAGGAGAGGTGCCTGGTTTGACGGCCTAGGATGTTACAATGCGGAGTCAGAGAGAATGGGATCTATCGAAGGATCTCACCATTCTGTCCCATCAGCATGCTTTAACCTCTGGACAGCATGTATCCAGTGGCAAATAGGTTGTTTATTCTTCGTATCTATTTGGTTTCCTCTCCGCTGACAATTAGTAATTGGGACATTTCATCTACACTCCCAATCAGATATCACATGGTAACAGTCACTGCTGACCTAGGCTGAATTTGAAATGGCAATCTAGAAGTGAAAGGCCCTCTATCCCATTATCAGTCCCCTGTGTCATTCAGTCCCTCAGCTAGATTCAGGACTCAAATTCTAATGGCTTCTGTTCATGGAATTACAGAAATTAGAGATGGGAACAGCATGTTAGGTGGACTATGTCAAATGACTGTAGATGAGTTGGTCAAATTAGATGGTCTTATGCATCTCTTACTTCGAAAAGCCTATGGATTTTGGAATATTGTGTTCTGAGAAAAAAATCCTAAGTGATAAACTCACTGAATGCTAGTGGCTACTTTTGCTATTATTTTTCAATCCTAGGAGTTAGTAAACATATTAGTCAGTAAAACATCCTGCTAAGTGTATCATTTACCTTCTCCCCTTAAGTGTGTGTTGGGGCATCTCTGCCAATGCAGGATTGTTCCCTACAGTACATTTTCTAGTGTTTAGCCAATTTCATTTAAAATGTTCAAGTAAAGGGCCTTCCACTACTCCCCTAGGGAGAATATTCTACAGTCCAACACATCTCCTGCTCAATACGTTTCTTTAGCTTAAATGTTATCTTGATTATTTTTTCACCTTTCACTTCTAGTTACACACCTTTTTGTACAACTTTAATTAGATCCTTTCCCTCCTTGGAGCTTTTCCCTTCAGCTATTCTTGTTCTTTACACTCTTGATTTTCAGAGGAACTGCAGAGCCAACTCTATTGTGAGCTACACCTGTGAAATCCTGGGAAACCATGGGGCTCTGCAGGTGTAGTTAAGGGCAGAATTTGTCCTGCAGATTCTTTATTGCTGATGGAGATGTACAAGCCAGAAAGAGCACAGCTTGACTTTCAGATCTCATACAGAGCCAGCAGAGGTAGCAGTTGGAGAAAAGAAAAACATCTTTTTACTTGTAAACTGAACTTACTGGGACGCAATAAGCCTGGAACTCCACATTGTCCCTTTCACCATCTCTTTTTAGAGCAGAACCATGCTCTGATATTACATTTTAAAAAGTGTAGCTATTTGAAGAGCTTACAAAGCTGCTTTGCAACCTCCTTAGTTTGAAAGACCTTTTATTTATAATTAAAGACTGCAAAGGAAAGAATTTCATTTCCCCCCATTTTGACCTTCTTGTGCTTACTGAATTCAGTGGCATTCCCCACTGAGGGGAAGGATCTTTGTGTGTACCACAGACATCTTGAAGCTATCTCTCATGCAAACGTTGATGCTTTAAGGATGATGGTAGCAAAACAGGCTAAACATAGACATTGGAAAAATTAACTGGAGATGGAGTGGAAGTGAGTTACAGAGGTATGGTGGGAACTACGGCTGAATTCCTAGCTGTGCCCCGCTCACATTTGGAGTAGCTGAGGAATGGGGAAGGTGGCTGTTCATTACCTTTCTGCCTTCCACGATCCATGGATTGTTGGGGGCCAAGATGTCTATCAGCATAACTTAGAGCAGCCAAAGGGTTTCTCCAAGTTACACCAGAGGCATTGGTCCCATAGCTGTAATCAAGGACTGAGAACAGTGCTGTTCATTTTAGTCCTATGTATCCCTCCACCAACCATGCCTCCTAGCCTGCCTCTCTCTGTCCCTTACACACAAAGATCTTACCTTTCTTTGGAAGCTGTTCATTAACTATGCTTGAATCTTTGTTGTTGTTTTAGTTACCCAGTGCCCAGGCAACTGATACATCTTTTGACCTATTGTGACAGGCATGATAAGGAAATAATAACCAGTAATTTGCAATAGCTAAATTCTGCCTATAAGAAAACAAAGTTGTAATGATTCACTGTACATTCTTAAAACTGACTGAGGACAACTACAGGACGGAAAGTGTGATATTACTAGAATGTCAAACTTATAAGACAGCTCAAATACATGAGTTGTGGTTTGAGGTGAGAGCTTCCATCCTGAAGGTATTGGATATCAGATTAAAAAGTGGTGTTACTTCAGTGTGATGTACAATGGAGACAGCTGGAGAGTACAAGGCTTCCTGCCAGGTCCCTCAGAGCAGGAAACATTTGTAAGTAATACAGATGTCTCTTGCTTCACAGACCCTCTGAGTCCTTTACTGTGGGCCCTGAAGAGAATATTGTACTTTTCAATTAGTTTAAAAATAACCTTCCAAAATGACAACATTTTGCACTTCTAAAGCACCTTCTATCAAAGGTTCTCAAAGTGTTTTCTGCTTATTAAGTCACAGACTACTCTGTAAGATAGGTAAAATATTAGTGTCTCTGCTAGATGGGGAAACAGAGCTTCAGAAATGCGCTTGTGACACAGTGTGTCAGTGATATGGGCAGAAACATCCCCCAGAACTCCTCATTCATGTGCTTTGCTTTAACCACTGGGACACGTTTTCTCATGATCTATCCAGCACCATTGATGTGTATCGCACTTTACCATCAAGTATGAAGACAAGGTCTCTGACCCCATGTAAACCTCTCCACCACTCAAGTTCTATTTTCAGGTCTTTAGAGGGACATAAAAGCCTTGTTCAGGATCTCTGTACAGGCATCAATTTCATCCCGTTCAAACACTGCTAGGGAAGTAATTTTCTCATACAGAGAGCTACTTATGTCAATTGGGGTTTAGGACCACTGTGTGGACAGAAACAATTTTTATTGTGTTAGAAATATACTAATGGCTACTTGAAGGAAAAGTATAGGAAGAATAAACATGATAGACTACTGGCAGAGAAAGAGAGAGAGAGAGATTACAGAAAGTGAGATACATAAGGAGCACAATAAGTTTGGAGGGTTTGTAGTCGGACTTGTGACATCAAAGGGCATTAAAGATTGTGGGGTGGCACCGAGAAGAGGAAGAAATACTAGCGATTTTCTATTGATGACAGTAGCCCTTGGTCTAAACAAAAGAATAAAGAAAATATATAAAAATATTTATATTTATAAGAAATATCTGCATTATTTCACTGTATGGAAGTCACCCAAACAATCACTGCTGTACGAGTCAGACAGTCACAATGTAATTGGGATAGCAGGTAACAAAAGTACTATGAGTAAAGACATGTATATGGCACCCTGATTAATACATTACCTAAAAATGTAGAATGTTATCAGAATGTTTACACATCAGCACTGGCAGCCATGCTCAAGTAACCTTATCAAAGGGCATTTTGTCAGGAAAAATGTGTTAAGGAGGAGGATAGTGATGAATGAAGAGTATAAGACTGGCTTTGCATTTTTGTTTAAGCTGAAAAAGTGCATCTTCTGTTCATAATGTTGCACAATCCAGCCACTCTAATTCATATGAATGGTCAAATTTGCCTAATGAATCAATTCCTATTTAATTACATTTAAAGTGTGTGTCCTTTAAAAAAATTGCATTCCACTTTCCCACCCTGTTTGTCCTGTTACGCTGCTTATCAGTTTAGGCCGCAGTGGAACTAACCATGTGCTTAAATTTAGGCAAATGGATTAAAAATTGGCAGGGTTAAGGCCTTAGATTGTAAATTCTTTGGGTTTGTTTTTTGCCCACCTAGCACAGTAGAACCCCTTCTTGATTATGGCCTTCAGTAGCAACAATAGAAATAAATACTAATCTAAGAAAAGATGCAGAGACTATAAACCACCTGTAGTGGAACCATCCACAGTTAAATCGTGGTCCAAAAAGCATGGATTTAAGTGAGGAAAAAAATGACCTAGGTGGAAGTTTATGCTGCAAATAAATACAGATGAGATAAAGACCAAAAAGACAATATCCATCTGTTATCAGATCCAAACTCCTGACCTTTGTACATTTAAGGACATGGCAATGGCCTGTGTACTAAATTTTGTTTCATCTGGTATGATGCCAGCCCACAAAAAAGGGGAGCTTCCAAGAATTACACATATATATGTTTGTCTTGGTCAATTTTCATAAAAGGGGGGAATAGCCATACCACGAGTAGGTGAAGTTAAATTGTTTGGGTAAGAGAACACAACAGAAACAAATGCCTATCTAAAATGTGATATGTTATTACAATACTGTGCAGCACATCATACATGACATGAATAATTATTTTTCCTTATACAACGCTGTGCCTTAAATTAATAGTGCCATTGCACAGTTTAGGTAACTTGCAAACACCAACACTCATGCATGTGTTATGCATACTCCATATCACAAAATTCTGCAACCCCTGCTGCGTGAAGTGGTCATACATGCCAGACAGGTATCTTGAACTGCCAGACTATAACATTCAATGTCCGACAGTATCCCAATAGACAAACTGAAATACCGGTAGGACACTCAGTGCTGCTGAGACAAGTACCCTGTAAAGTTTTTACAGTCCTAGGTACACAATAATTTGGTGCCTAGAATATTATGCAACTCCACATACCACACTATTTGTGAGTTTTTTGCTAAATGTTGTCTTGGATCATGGAACAAGTTTTTAGATTAAAAAAAAAAAGAAAAAAAATCATAGTTTAATCGGTATTTTTGTACCTATTGTCGTAAGCAACCTCCTAAAATTACTATAACTGAACAAAAAGAACAGGAGTACTTGTGGCACCTTAGAGACTAATAAATTTGTTAGTCTCTAAGGTGCCACAAGTACTCCTGTTCTTTTTGCGGATACAGACTAACACGGCTGCTACTCTATAACTGAACAAGATCAGAGAGGGCAACATTGTTCTCTCCTTCCCACACCCCCCACTCAAGTTTGCTTACTTTGTGCATTTGGACAGTAAAAAGTACATTCCATTGTTTTGAGGATGGTGAGTTGTCTCATGTACTAGCATGATATCACTCTCTATTCTGGTGCACTCTCATGCACTGCTCATTTGTACAGGCCCTGCAAGAAGATGTTTTAATAGTTACAGCAGGAGCAACAAAGAAACTGAAATAAAAGCGTATAACGAGGACAAAAAAAACGGTGGGTCTTCATGTGTTTTGTTGTAGGGCCCACCCAAAACCTTTATAAAAATAATGAAACGCTATTTAGAGGGTGTCCTCTCAGAAATATGAACTTTTTATTTTAAAAAAAGTTTAAAAATAATCCAGTTGGCAGTGTCCCTTCATATATTAAGACTCTGGTCTTTCAACACACACAGAAATGTGCTTTAGATAGCAATGGTCCAGGTTAGAAAGATGATTGGATTACTTTCAAGCAAGAAAATTACTAAGAAAGGCCTATCGTGTTCTTCGTGGCCAGAACGAGGAAGCTTGAATGAAAACAGCCAGCACAAAAAACAGACAAATGGAAGCAAGGAAGCGATTGATAAAAATATGAAGACAGGGAAGAAAAAATATATACAAGAAAGGGTAGACAACAGAAAAAGTTTATATTAAAAAACAGATTTTTAAAAAAAGCATAGCAGAAAGGATAACAAAAGCAAGACAAGTTCCCAAAAAACAAAGAGAAAAGAACAGATAATAAAAGAACACAGGAAAAAAAGCAACTGACAAAAAAATCCCCAAAAAGAAAAAGCAAGACATAGTAAAAAGAGACTATTTATGCTTATGAATGCAGGTAAAACTCAGACCTGTTCAAGTCTCTACTTTACTGACTCTCTACACTACATCTTGATTACAATTCTCAGGAGGAAGTGTGGTTGGCTATAGGTTACGGTAAGGTAAGTGGCAATGTTTGTTGTGAGGGGAATATATCGAAGTCCAGTATTTGACAAAATAGTAAACCTGCCTACACAGAGCCATCCATTAAGCTTTGTAGACAGATTTCTGTTTTGTTTTAATTTCTTATAAGGTTAATTTTCAAAGTGCAGTGTTGACTTCTTTGTGCAGAAATTCCTTTGTTATTAATTGGAGTTACATGGCTAACGATGCTTTGATAATTTACCTCTCTGTTTAGAAATAAAGATATGGAGGACATATCATCTTGGCTTCAAATGCTCTTGAATACAGATGTGGGTTTACTTTTTCTGATAGACTTCACAAAACAATAAGGGCATTTTCAGGTTCACAGGAGCTTTCAAAATCTGCAGTCCTACCATATCTTATGGCCTGATCCTATTCTCATTGAGGTCAATGAGGATTTTGCCAATGGATTTCATTGGAAAAGTCCCATTTACTAAAACGGGAGCTGGCTCACGCTGTATTAGACTAGATGAAGCTTAAACCACTGGACATGTCATACGTAACAAAATGACCTTTGATCTAGTGGATTATTTCATCTACATGATAATCAAAATACTGTACATGACAGCTTTCAACACATCCAAAAGACTTGATTAACTATATCGCTGGAAAAGGTTTGCAGGGAATTGAGCATTTAAAAATCATTATCACCAGAAAGGTTTGGTTCAGAACAAACATAAAGGAGAAATGTACAACACATGAATCATCAGTGTTTCTCATTGTAACGGGGTTCACACTCTGCCCCTCTGGATTCGGCCTCTGGACCCTTCTCTTCCATGAATCAGGGACCCTTCAGTCTGGTGCAACACCCGTGTTCCTTATTCGTGATCAGTTTCGCACCACCAGTTTCCAACTATATACTGGCTTTACAACAGGCCTGGCCAGCAACAAACTAGGAGGCTCTCACTCCCTCTTTTAGTCTCCCGCTCTTAGTCTCCGCCCCACTTTCCCTCACTTCCTTCCAGCCTCAGAGCCAGGGCCGGCTCTAACTTTTTTGCCGCTCCAGGCAAAAAAGAAGAGCGCCGCCCCGCCGTAACACCCACCCCGAGTGCCGAGTCTCCGACTGCCCCGCCCCTGAGCGCCGCGCCAGGCCACCCAAACCCCCGCCCCCCCCGAGCGCCAGGCCGGGCCACCCAAACCCCTGCCTCCCGAAGCGAACCCCCGCCACCAGCGTCACGCCGGGCTGCCGAAACCCCCACCCCCCGGAGTGTTGCACTGCCGCTGCCCGGCCAAAACAAAAAAAAAACCCTGAGCGCCGCCCCACCGAACAACAACAACAAAAAAACCTCCTGCCACCCCAACATTGGCCACCCCTTCTAAGGTGCCACCCCAAGCACGTGCTTGGTTGGCTGGTGCCTGGAGCCGGCCCTGCTTATAGCTTCTGCCAATGAGGCTGGCAGGTGTGGTCAGTTACAGGCAAACATAGGGTGATTCACCCAGCCCCAATCCATTCTCCCAGATTGGGGCTGGAGTGGCAGGAGCTGATTAAGGGCTTCTGTAGCAGCTCCCTACCCCACTCATATATATATTTTGTTGTTGTTGTTGCAGTTACCTAATACTATGAACTTTTTGATATTTTTAATATGGCTGTAATTAATGATACAGAACAAAATATATAGATCAGCAGTGATTTGAATCTTAAAACAGGAAAGACTGCCATTTAGTCCAAATGTCAAGGTTAAAATTAAACAGTGACTAAGTACTTTGGCACCTTTAAATGAGGTGTCAGATGATTTAGGGATTGGTAATGGGTTATGGATGTTTTAAATTTAGGAAAATTTGCAATAGCTGAGTAACACAATAGATCTTTTGATGAAGTGTAGAACTAATAACCTGTAAACAATGGAATATGTACAACATGATAATTCTGCTGACACTACGGTTCACGACATAAATAATTATTGATTTAGATAAAGCATGATAATCAATTTAAAATATTAGATTTAAATAATATTCATTTAAAATAAACATGTCAAAATCATGTATTGCTAATTGAAATATGTATAAAAATGAGAAATTAGTTTTGGCATAAAACAACATACAGTAGACTTAGTTTATGTACCAGATATTTAGAAATACTATAACTAGAAAGAGAGAAATGTAATGTCCACTGTAATTACCATTTAGTAGTACTGTTATTAATTATTTGTACTGCAGTAGTAAGTAGGAGCCCCAGTCATGATCCATGGCACTGTGCAAATTCATAGCAAAAGAGACTGTCTCTGCCCCCAAAGAATTTACAATCTAAAAGTAAGACATGAGACAAGAAGTAAATACAGAAAGATAAACGAGGGAGCACAAGGAAACAATGAGACAACAGTCCAATGTTTCAAACATGGGGTGGGGGGAATCAAACTGAAGGCTATCAATCATTCTTTAAACCAGGGGTCAGCAACCTTTGGCACATTGCTTGCCAGGGTAAGCACCCTGGCGGGCCGGGCCGGTTTGTTTACTTGCCGCGTCCACAGGTTCGGCCAATCGTGGCTCCCACTGGCCGCAGTTCGCCGTTCCAGGCCAATGGGGGCTGTGGGAAGCGGCGCGGGCCAAGGGACGTGCTTACCCTGGCGAGCCGCGTGCCAAAAGTTGCCGACCCCTGCTTTAGACCATAATTTTGTGCTTTTTGCCCTTCCCACATCCTCAACCTCATAAGAACGGTGTCAGTCTTAACTTTGAATTCCCTATTTTTTGTTATTTTGTGTAAAATGACCTTAACATTTTAAATATACAATACATTGGGCTTGATCCTACATTCCTTGTGCACCCAAAATTTCCATGACTTCAAAAGGTGGTTTGGAACAGGCTCAGAGATGTCTCTTTTTCTATCCTTGCACATGTGCCTTCCATGAATATCAACTGGAATTATAATAGTTAATGTGAAAAAAAAACCAACTCCATGATGTTTCTCTGCAGTAATTTTTTATGGTCCAGAGAAACATTACTATTGATCAGAATTTCCACTTTAGAGATTTTTCTTCTTTAAATTTATTTTCCTTAATGTCTGATGAGGATTCAAGATGTGTTTGATTATTGAATGCTTTGAATGATTTTTTTAAAAAGTCCATCATATGGTGAATGTCCATTTTATATGAGCAGGATCACCTGCATTAATTACTATGAGAGATTAGCAAACCTATTCTATGCTCTGATGGCTTCATGTAGTGTTGGTTTAGTGCACTGAAGTGCATGTAATAGATTGAGTCCCCTGTTGTTTACAACAGACAGCCAATTACAAAGTACTTGCACACTTGATGTTTTTGACCTTGTCCATAACAAAATCTGAATTGATGTACTGAGTCACTTTCAAATGATAAAACTTTTGAGCAATAAAGTGAACACAACTTCTTCCAACAAAAGTTTTCAAACTATAAAATGGAAAAAAAGTATACCAGATTTATAGGAGGATTATTGTAAATAATTTCTCAAATTGACAAAGTTTACTACACATTGTACTGTTCCATCCTTCCGTACTTTATTGGAAATCAGAGGAAAAACGGTATCACCATTGTTTCTTCAAAACTGAAGGCCAAACTGAGAACCCAAGTGTTGAGGAAACTGAAGTTTTATAAGCATCCTACCTACCAAAAGTTTAGGATTTTCATACTCCTACACTTATAGCATTCTTTATTCTGTGCTATACTACATATATATATAGCCACATTCCTGATTTGGGTGTAAAGTGGTATTTCACCATCCCAGCAGCTACTCTAGAAGGAACAATGCCTCTTAGAGCCATTGGGTAGCACAGCCTTTTGACACTGGTCAGTGGAGAAGGGTTTCAAGGGCAAGAATAGTAAATTATTTAAGAAATTGCAATTATCTGAAAACTAGACAGGATCCTCTGTCAATAGAAACATTGATATTAAAACCCCTCAGATTATGGACAATGGTATTGTCAGTCTCTCAACCAGACTGGGATCCTGTTCAAAAGTGAAACCATGTGACTTGGCAAAATTATTCCTTCTATTACATTTCTCAGAAAAGGCCCCCCAGTAGCCTAGAAGGAGAGTGTATACGTTCAATTTTCAGATGTGGAAAAAAACTAAAGATAGGTTATGCAGGAAGTTGATGGCAGAACAGGAAATAGAACCCAATCGGTGATGTCATAGCATTTAACAAACAGGGAAACTAAGGCATAGTGTGTCTAAGTGATTTGCCCATGATCTTACAGTAAATCAATGGCAGATGGGAATTGACCAATATTAAAATTATAAAGGATGAACTTAAATGTTTATCTGTGAACCATTTTCTTTGTTTCATTTCCCTTCCTATTACAAATTTATTAATAGAATTTATTCCATGTGTAGCAATTTATAATTCCTGAATTTCTTGAGGTGAAAAGGAAGAGTTTATTTTGAGTACTTTGGGATGAAACTCAGGTGTATTACATGCCTTGGTTGAAAGTGTCTTCTGAGAACAGCTTACTCTTAAGAAGGTCTGTTCTTCTGTAGATGCACTGACTATTTACACAGATAAAATACTCACTCTGTAAGATCTACAGGGCAGGGTTTACCTTTGTGTTAGATATTTGTACATTGCCTAATAAAAATGAGGCCATGATCCCTGTTTGGGTTCCTTATGTTAGGGTTGGCAGAACTCTATTTTATTTTATTTTATTTTATTTTATAATTTCAACAGATAATATCAATATTTAAGAACTTTTTCAATTTTTATCAATTTAAATTTTCACAGTTGCACAAAATTATGAGTTAAGTTTTTTTTTTTTAATTTCAATAGCTGTGGGAAATCAGACAATAATTATTTAATGACAGACATTAAGATTCAAAAAGTGAAAGGTTTATCACCATTAAAACACACATTGTCAGTGTCACATGTCAAAATACACGAAGTAAATACCCTTACATCCAACTCTAATAAGCTCTCAAGCACATTTTATTACTTTTCCTATCTGTACATTTCAGTGATCTTTGATGGAAATATTTTTCATCAATTTGTGTGTGTACAGTGTAATCAATGTTTACCAACATTTACCAATAAAAATCTAATGATTCCAAGCCTACTTAGGGCTGCCGCCATAGAAAAATAAATACTATAAAAGGGAGTTGCATTTTCAAATCTCCCATATGTGGGCTGGAGAGTCAATGCTGAAGACTTTGAAGTTAACATGTTATTACACATCTGTTGTGTAAAACATCTGTGATAGCCTATACTCTTGCTACGATTTTCAACTTTAATATCAAGCCTGGTCATAAGCAGAACAAAAGGAATTCATACTGTTGTTGAAGTACTCACCAGATGGCACTCTTGAGCATGGTCTTACAAGTTTTGGTGCGTGTGTGTACATTTGTTTTGTTTTGTTTTGCTTGCAAGCAACAATGTACTGTTAATTTTGTTGTTGCAGGTTCTTTGGGGTAGGGCAAGCTGTGACAAGCAGCAGAGGAATATACTCTTGGCTCAATCTGTCTAAGGCTTTGTCTACACTACAAAGGTAGGTCGACGTAAGGCAGTTTACGCTGACCTAACTCTGTAAGTGTCTACATTAGAAGGTTGCTCCCGCTGATATAAGTTTCCCACTACACCAGCATAATAACCACCTCCGTGAGAGGCGTAGCGCTTTGGTCAATGTAGTTAGGGTGATACAGTATGTGTGTAGACTCTGCATTACTTACATTGCTTGTTGTCTGTCAGTCCCACGTGGGGCTAACAGCTGAAGCCCCACCAATGCAGGGCTGACAGCCCACCCCACATGGTGCTCACTGCTCCAACTGTCAGCCCCGGAGAAGTGGGGCTCCAGCTGAGAGCTCTGTGAGAGACTGATAGTTTGGTCTGTTGGCCCTAGGGGTGGGGGGCTCCAGTTGTTAGTGCCACACAATGTCCCACACAGTTAAGTCGGTGGTAGCGCTCCTGGTGAGGACGCGCACCATCGACAGAGGTGGCATAGTGTGGACATGAACCACCGCAGTAATTACTTTGGTAGCGTCGACCTAACTTAAGTCAACTTAATTTTGTAGTGTACACAAGGCCTGAGTAGAGTTAATTCTTGAGACAGAGTTTCTCCCTGAGAAGCAGGCATTGTTGTTGGGCTGCAATTTTGGAAAGAAGATATTTCCATGGTGTTTCACCACCTCTTCTCCAGGGATAGGCAATATGTAAGTAAAGCAAACTAAAAATATACTCTGCATCATTGATTCCTCCTACAACAGGGTGCTGACCTGCAAGACCCTGGATGTCTATCACCACTCGAAATGAGAGACTGGACCTCTACATAGAGTACTTCCACAGACGTGCACAGGCTGAAATTGTGGACAAACAACATCACTTGTCCCATAACCTCAGCCGTATAGAACGCAATGCCATCCACAGCCTCAGAAACAACTCTGACATTATCATCAAAGGGGCTGACAAAGGAGGTGCTGTAGTCATAATGAACAGGTCGGATTATGAATAGGAGGCTGCCAGGCAACTCTCCAAGACCACATTCTACAGGCCACTATCCTCTGATCCCACTGAGGAATACCAAAAGAAACTACACCATCTGCTCAAGAAATTCCCAGCTACAGTACGGGAACAAATCTACATGGACACACCCCCAGAACCCCAACCAGGGGTATTCTATCTGCTACCCAAGATCCATAAACCCGGAAACCCTGGACGCCCCATCATCTCAGGCATTGGCACTCTTACAGCAGGATTATATGGCTATTTGGACTCTCTCCTCAGGCCCTACGCTACCAGCACTCCCAGCTATCTTCGAGACACCACTGACTTCCTGAGGAAACTACAATGCATTGGTGTTCTTCCTGAAAACACCATCCTGGCCACCATGGATGTAGAAGCTCTTTACACCAATATTCCACATGAGGATGGACTACAAGCGGTCAGGAACAGTATCACTGATGAAGCCACAGCACGCCTGGTGGCTGAGCTTTGTGACTTTGTCCTCACCCACAACCACTTCAGATTTGGGGACAACTTATACCTTCAAGTCAGTGGCATTGCTATGGATACCTGCATGGCCCCACAGTATGCCAACATTTTTATGGCTGACTTAGAACAACGCTTCCTCAGCTCTCGTCCCCTAGTGCCCCTCCTCTATTTGCGCTACATTGATGACATCTTCATCATATGGACCCACGGAAAGGAGGCCCTTGAAGAATTCCACCTGGACTTCAACAATTTCCACCCCACCATCAACCTCAGCCTGGACCAGTCCACACAAGAGATCCACTTCCTGGACACTACAGTGCAAATAAGTGATGGCCACGTAAACACCACCCTATACCAGAAACCTACTGACCCTATACGTACCTACATGCCTCCAGCTTCCATCCAAGACACATCACACGATCCATTGTCTACAGCCAAGCCCTAAGATACAACCGAATTTGCTCCAACCCCTCAGACAGAGACAAACACCTACAAGATCTTTATCAAGCATTCGTAAAACTACAATACCCACCTGGGGAAGTGAGGAAACAGATTGACAGAGCAAGACGGGTACCCAGAAATCACCTACTACAGGACAGGCCCAACAAGGACAATAACAGAACACCACTGGCCATCACATACAGCCCCCAGCTAAAACCTCTCCAGCGCATTATCCACGATCTACAACTTATCCTGGAAAATGATCCCTCACTCTCACAGACCTTGGGAGGTAGGCCAGTCCTCACTTACAGACAACCCCCCAACCTGAAGCAAATACTCACCAGCAACTACACACCACACCACAGAAACACCAACCCAGGAACCAATCCCTGTAGCAAACCTCGTTGCCTACTCTGTCCCCATATCTTCTCTGGCAACACCATCAGAGGACCCAACCACATCAGCCACACCATCAAGGGCTCATTCACCTGCACATCCACTAATGTTATATATGCCATCATGTGCCAGCAATGCCCCTCTGCCATGTACATTGGCCAAATCGGACACAAGGCCGGCTCCAGGCACCAGCCCACCAAGCATGTGCTTGGGGCGGCACCTGGAGGGGGGCGGCACGGGGCTCCGGCCGAGAGCGGGGCTGCGACTGGGCTCGCCGCCCTCCCCCCGCGCTCTGGCCCCTGGGGAGAGCGGCGCAGCAGCAGGCTCACCGCCCTCCCCTCAGCGCTCTGGCCGCCGGGGAGAGTGTAGCCCCGGCTGGCTCGCCGCCCTCCCACCGGCGCTCCGGCTGGCCGGGGAGAGCGGGGCCCCAGCCCGGCTCTCTGCCCTCCCCCCGGCGCTCTGGCCGCCGGGGAAAACGGAGCCGTGGCGGGCTCGCCACCCTTCCCCCGGTGTTCTGGGGGGGCGGGGGGCGGCGCCTGGCTTTTTTGCCTGGGGCAGCAAAAAAGCCAGAGCCGGTCCTGACCGGACAGTCCCTCCGCAAAAGAATAAATGGACACAAATTGGACATCAGGAATGGTAACATACATAAGCCAGTAAGTGAACATTTAAATCTCCCTGGTCATTCTATTACAGATTTAAAAGTCACTATCATTGAACAAAAAAACTTCAGAAACAGACTTCAGAGAGAAACAGCAGAACTAAAATTCATTTGCAAATTTAACACCATTAATCTGGGCTTGAATAGGGACTGGGAGTGGCTGGCTCATTACAGAAGCAGCTTTTCCTCTCCTGGAATTGACGCCTCCTCATCTATTATTGGGAGTGGACTACATCCACCCTGATTGAATTGGCCCTGTCAACACTGGTTCTCCACTTGCAAAGTAACTCCCTGCTCTCCATGTGTCAGTATATAATGCCTGCATCTGTAACTTTCACTCTATGCATCTGAAGAAGTGAGGTTTTTACCCATGAAAGCTTATGCCCAAATAAATCTGTTAGTCTTTAAGGTGCCACCAGACTCCTTGTTGTTTTTGTAGATACAGACTGACACGGCTACCCCCTGATACTTATCACCACTCAGTACAGAGCTGACTCTATATTATGAATATATATCTCTGCCTCTCAGAGTGGTGAGGGTGTTGCCTGTAATAGGAGAAAAGAAGTTTAGACAGCCAACTGAAATGCTAAATATTGAAAAAGATGATAGTAGCATGTTCCACTACAGTAATTCCTATGATTTGGGAGAGATATCTACATTCTTGAGGTGTGCACTGAACAGGAAATACCTTAACGTTAGTTTATTCTTCTGACAAAGACTTTAGTGTGGATAGGAAACAACTTGCTCTTCACCCAGTCTCTATTCATTCTTCCTTAAAAATGTATCTGTTCTTCTTTGGGTGTTATATCCTAAATGAATTCAGTTTTCAATTGTCATTCTTTTGCATATTTGTGAATAGCCCTTTCCACGGATCCTCATCCTAGTCGTATGTAAATTATGTGCCTGAATGTTGCTTTTCTAATTGTATGTGGCTACTTTACAGAACACGAGACTTCATCGCACAAAAAATGATTAAAATACACAAAATATTTATTAACACTGCCAGTTTAATTGCAGACACTGTATTTTCCCGTGTTTACCAAATAGTGTTTAGAAGATACCACAGTTTCCCCTATGCTTAGATTAGAAAGAATATCTACGAAGACTGCTGACAGATGTTGACTTTTTATTGTCTTCTACTGTAGGTTGCCACTTAAAATGAGAGTTTTTTTGACCCCGTTTATGATCAAGCTCTTAATTAAAACAACATTTATTTAGAGTCTCAGGGCATAGGATAGTAAAGTCTTTACAAACTACAAAGGACTCCCACTCACCATTAAAATGTGGAAAGCTCTGCGTTGGTATTTGACAGTTTTAACAGCACACAGAAGCATTACTCAAGGATTTAGAAAGATAAGTGAACACTATGTATCTGAATCACAGAGGGAATTAAGTAAGTACCATGTAGTTACTGAAACTGAAT
Organism: Trachemys scripta elegans; assembly: GCF_013100865.1. Classification (NCBI taxonomy): domain Eukaryota; kingdom Metazoa; phylum Chordata; order Testudines; family Emydidae; genus Trachemys; species Trachemys scripta. Next base: position 13,849,339 of record NC_048304.1, on the reverse strand, counting down.
TTTGCCTAGGAGATTGAGGTTAGCTTGGGCCCCAATCCTGCAATGGATAACACATGTTTAACTTTATGTACTGTGACTGAGGTAAATGTAATTAGTTGTAGCAGGTACAGGTAAGAACATGTGCTAGTCTTTGCAGGATCACAACCATACTTACTAATACTAAAAGTGTCACAAGAACTTTAATGACCACAGGTGATTATAAACTCACTTTTATGCCTCATTTGAAAGAGGATAGCTCTAACCACACTGTGGCCCCCCAACACCAGATCAGACATTTTTGGCAGACATTTTCTCTGACTCAGAGAAAAGACTAGCAGCAGAATCACCAACGGCAATTCATAGAGAATCTCAAGAGTTCCACAGAGCTCTCCCATCCAACTACTGATCATGCTTTGCTGATGAGATCTTACATGTTCCCATCCTGGGCATGTAGAGCTTCAGGCATAACACAACCTTACTATTGTGTAAGACCTTTACACAGCAGTTCAAATAAAGGTGTCAGTGGAAATGCCATAGCCATTACTTTGAAAGATGTGAGCTGTCCTGGATATGGCATTCTGAAGCCAGTATTAATACAACTAGTGTAAGATTATGTCAGTGTGGGGGTAAGGTATACAACTAATTAATATAATAAAAAAAATCTCTAAAACTTGAGTATTTCCAATTTTCAAATTCTCTATGCATATGTGCAGGGATTAATAAGGTTAAAGATACATTATTTATTTAAAATATATATTATTGTAACATTCTGTTAAAAGTCACCAGCCATGGTGGTTGTTTTTTTTGTTTTTTTTGTTTTGTATATTCCCCATGAATATACGAAGGAGATGACGATAATTCCTTACCATGAATGCTGCTAGGAAAGTGTTAATGCTCCCTTTTGCATCTACAAGGAGCAGGGTTATCATTTAAGCTTTTGCTGAGATTGCAACTCACTTGCCTCAGGTATTAAGTGTATGTAATTTTCCTAACCATGGGATATCCATTTATCAGATTTGATACTTAAAGGGAAAATCTAGTGCTGACACCTCTTAGTTGCTTTAGCTGCAAGAAA